>NC_059116.1:56941784-57254720 GCF_020740685.1 Jaculus jaculus | reverse complement strand
CCCCCCTCCCCCTCCCCCTCCTCCCTCTCTTCCTCCTCCCTCTCCTCCTCCCTCTCTTCCTCCTCCCTCTCCTCCTCCCTCTCCTCCTCCTCCCTCTCCTCCTTCTCCCTCTCCTCCTCCTCCCTCTCCTCCCTCTACTCCTCCTCCTCCCTCTCCTCCTCCTCCCTCTCCCCCTCCTCCCTCTCCTTCTTCTTCCTTCTTCCTTCTTCCTTCTTCTCAGTAGGATCTCTCTCTAGCCCAGGCTGACCTGGAACTCACTATATAGACTCAGGGTGGCCTTGAACTCATGGCGATCCTCCTACCTCTGCTTCCTTAGTGCTGGGATTAAAAGCGTATGCCACCATGCCTGGTGTCTGGTCATCTGACAGATGCTGGCCACTGTCAGTGACCAAGGGAAGCAAAATCGTATTGAACTATCTAGCCTCATCTGTGTCTGCCATCTTTCTGCCTTTGTTGAGATCTTTGCATTCTTATCCAGGGAATGAAAAAATTGAATGTGTAATGGGCTGAAGGGATGGCTTAGCGGTTAATGCATCTGTCTGCAAAGCCAAAGAACCCAGGTTCGATTTTCCAGGACCCACATTAGCCAGATGCACAAGGGGGCACACACATCTGGAGTTCCATTTGCAGTGGCTGGAGGCCCTGTAGTGTCCATTCTCTCAGTCTCTCTCTCCCTCTTTCTCTGTCAAATAAATAAATTAAAAAAATTGAATGTGTAAATTACCAAGGTAAAAGTCTAACCTGGTTTGGCCTGTCTAGAAAGAAGCTGCTTGATTGTCAGTAAGCCCGTGCCCCCCACATAGAAACAGAGCATCTGGAACAGAATGGGCCTGCCAAATGTGTGGCATATATACACCAGACACTACCCAGTACTAAGCTTTTGCCATGAATGGAGACCCTGCACATGTAGCTGGCACCTAAGAGAACACTTGAATTTTAATAGTGAGCATACACTTATCTGGGTTCTATATTAAACTGATAAAATTTGAGTTTACCCTAAACATCTTAGCTCTCTCTAATGGAATTGGTTTCAGATGAATTCTGTTCTTTAGATTCCTCTTAACAATCCTGCCTACATGCTCACGCTTTTACATTTACCTTTCAATCTAAGTACCAAACAGCTTTCTTAGCAACATTCTGTGTATCCATCATTGAAAATTTCCTTTTTTTTTTTTTTTTTTTTAGGTAGGGTCTCACTCTGGTCCAGGCTGACCTGGAATTCACTATGGAGTCTCAGGCTGGCCTCGAACTCTCGGTGATGATCCTCCTACCTCTGCCTCCCGAGAGCTGGGATTAAAGGTGTGCGACACCATGCCCAGCTTGAAAATTTTCTTTTAAATTATCCTTCAACAGTCTCATGTTGTCTTTTACTAAACTTGACCATTTTCTCATAGGGCTGTTAATAGAAACTATACCCAATTCACTTATCTCATTACCAGTTGTCAGAAGCAAGCTCATTGGTATAATCTAGCATCAAATGGTTCACCTATTATTGAAAGTCTGCAAAATGTGTGTGTGTGTTTGTGTGTATGTGTAGCGGAAAAACTTAGAATGTTCTTACTATGTCACCACAAAAATTTTAAAATATTTATTTATTTATTTGAGAGAGACAGGGAGGGAGAAAGAAAAGAGGTGGATAGAGAGAGAATGGGTGTGCCAGGGCCTCCAGCCACTGTAAATGAACTCAATCGCATGTACTACCGTGTGCATTTGGCTTATGTTGGTACTGGGGACTTAAACCTGCTCTTTAGGCTTTGTAGGCAGGCACCTTGATTGCTAAGTCATCTCTCCAGCCCACCAGGAAATCTTTGTACTTTAAATGGAATCTAGGAAAAATTACAGCCATTGGGTTGGAGAAATGACCTAGCAGTTGTGCTTGCCTAACAAAGCCAAAGAGCCCAAGTTCCATTGCCCAGGACCCATGTAAGCCACATGCACAAGGTGGTACATGCATCTGGATTTCATTTGCAGTGTACCCATTCAGTCTCTCTCTCTTTCAGAAATAAATTTTTAAAAAATAATTTGCTAGCTTACACATGAAGATCATATTACTTATTCATTTTGAGAATACATCATATGTGCCTCCAGGCTTGAGTGCTGGGATGAAAACCGTGTGTTGTCACACCTGGCTCAAAAACAAAAGTCAAAATAGATTAAAACATCTTCATTTCTATTGGCACACACCTTTGATCCTAGGGCTCTGGAGGCAGAGGTAGGCGATCACCATGAGCTTGAATTCCAGGTCACCCTGGGCTAGAGTGAGACCCTACCTTGAAAAAAGCCACACATTTTTAATTCTAAATGCTAGGGCATGATCTCAGATTGTATTTAAGAATAGCAATTTAACAGAAAACATTTATTGAAAACCATTGTAAAAGCCGGGTGTGGTGGTGCATGCCTTTAATCTTAACACTCAGGATGCAGAGGTAAGATTGCCACGAGTTTAACCTGGTTTAAAATCAACACTATATAAGTGGCTCTTTAAATCATAGAAAGGAGGAGACAGAAATATAACCTTATTCTTACAATGGGCTGTGGTGATGACTTAGTGGTTAAGGTACTTGCCTGCAAAGCCAAATGACCCAGGTTTGATTGCCTAGGACTCAGGTAAGCCAGATGCACAAGGTGGCACATGTATCTGGAGTTAGTTTGCAGTGGTTAGAGGCCCATTCTCATTCATTCTGTCTCTGTCTGTCTCTCTTCCTGCTTCTCTCTCTGTGTTTCTTTCTCTCTCTCTCTCAAATAAAACAAAAAATTTAAAAAATGAAATGACTTCTTCTTTTTCCTCCTGCGAAAACTAAGCAAATCTCTTTTTTCTGCAGTTTGGCTGAGTAAAGACAACAAAATAATTATTATAATTCTCATTATTTCATAATTTTTCCTTCTTATACAGTCCCTTCATAGTTGCCACATATGATGCAGGATTTTGGGGAATTCAGGAAGTACTCAGAATTCAGAATTTATGAACCCTAAGTTTGGGTCCTACCTTTAGTAAAGAGTTAACAAACATGGACTCAAGCTGGGCGTGGTGGTGCATGCCTTAATCCCAGCACTTGGGAGGCAGAGGTAGGAGGTTTGCCATGAATTCAAAGCCACCCTGGGACAACATAGTGAGTGAATTCCAGGTGAGCCTGGACTAGGAGTGAAGCCCTACATCAAAAAAAACAAAAAAAGGCCACCCTGAGACTATATAGTGAATTCCAGGTCAGCCTGGGCCAGTGTGAGAACCTACCTTGAAAAACCAAAATAATAAAAATAAAACAATAATGTATTTTTTATTTGCCAGCAGAGAGTGGGTGGGTGGGGTGAGAATGAATTGGTATGCCCGGGCCTCTTGCTATTGCAAATGAACTCCAGAAGCATTTGCTACTTCATGTGCCTATATTGGGTATTCAAGCTGTTTTGGCCCTCAGGCTTTGCAAATAGGCACCTTTAACCATTTTGCCTTCTCCCCAGCCCTCTACCTCTACTCTTTATTCTCACTGTTGTATCAATTGAATATTGCCACTTTGTCTTTTGGTTTTTCAAGGCAGGGTCTCACTCTAGCCCAGGCTCACCTGGAATTCACTATGTAGTCTCGATGGTCTGAAACTCATGGCGATCCTCCTATCACTGCCTCCTGAGTGCTGGGATTAAAGGCGTGTGCCACCATGCCTGGCTTGTCCCCTTTTTTTATTTACTAAGTTCAAGTCCCATCCTGTTCTACTTTATTTATTTATTCATTTATTTTTTATGAGATCTCAGTTCAGAGCATATCAATCATTATTTCTAGGGGTTAACCATGCGTATTTTGAAAGACTTACTGCCAGGCATGGTGGCATACACCTTTAATTTCAGCAAGTGGGCTGCAGAGGTAGTGAGTTTGAGGCTACCCTGGGACTACAGAGTGAGGTTATACTTGGCTAGAGTGAGGCCCTATCTCTGACCAGCCTCTTGCCCCCTCTCCCCATAAAAAAACTTAACAAGTGATTTTGTTTTATATTCATCTATTAATTGTTCATTCAGAAATCTTCCTGAAGTAAGCTTGGGAGTAAACTTGGGAGGCAGAGGTAGAGGATCACTGTGAGTTTGAGCCAGCTTGGAAGTACAGTGCAAGATCCAGTTCAGCCTGGACTAGAGTGAGACCTAACCTCAAAATAACAACAGCAGCAACAACAAACTTACTGAAATAGGTTCGAGGTACAAAAGTATTTTGCCATATTAAAGTTGAGTTAGCTGGGTGTGATGGCATGCAACTTTAATCTCAGCACTCAGGAAGCAGAGGTAGGAGGATCACTGTGAGTTAGTTCAAGGCCATCATGAATCATAATGAATTTCAGGTCAACCTGGGCTAGAGCAAGACCTTACCAAAAAAAACCCCACAAAGGTGGAATTAAGTCAAGTGTTTTTTTTTTTTTTTTAATTTTTCTTATTCATTTTTTTTTTTATTTATTTGAGGGAGAGAGAGAAAGAGGCAGATAGAAAGAGAGAATGGGCGCGCCAGGTCCTCCAGCCACTGCACATGAGCTCCAGACTTGTGCACCCCCTTATGCATCTGGCTAACGTAGGTCCTGGGGAATTGAGACTTGAACCAGGGTCCTTAGGCTTCACAGGCAAACACTTAACCGCTAAGCCATCTCTCTGGCCCTTGTTTTGTTGTTTGAGGTAGGGTCTCACCAGATACTTGCACTTGTTTTTAGATTCAGCTATAGGTGGCACAGGAATTGGACCTGAAGCAAGTGCCTTTAACCACTAGTATATTTTAAAAAATATTTTTATTTATTTTCAAGCAGAGGGAGATAGAAGAGAGACAGATAGAATTGGTCTACCGGGGCTTTAGGCCACTGCAAACAAACTCCAGATTCATGCACACCTTTGCAATATCTTCACATGGGTATTGGGGAATCAAATCCATGTTGTTAGGCTTTGTAGCAAATGCCTTAATCGCTGAGCCATCTCTCCAGCCCCATCTAGTACATTTTTAAAATCAAGAATAAAATTTATTATGAAAGAGGTATTAAGTAAAAATCTTACTTATTTTGTTTTATTTTTGTTTATTTGAGAGCGAGAGAGACAGAGACAGAGAACAAGCAGGTAGAAAGAGAGAGAATGAGCGCCCAAGGGCCTTCAGCCACTGCAGACGTACTTCACATGTGTGTGCCCCCTTGTGCATCTGGCTTACATGGGTCCTGTGGAATCGAACCTTGGTCCTATGGCGTTGCAGGAAAGCGCCTTAACTGCTAAGCCATCTCTCCAGCCCTCTTATTAATTGTATATATATGTGACAAATTTGGGTGGTAAGTTATAAAATATTTAAATAAAATTTCTTTGGTTTCAGGTATTTATAACAGCAGTGATGTAGCAGCGTCCTTTCCAAATGCAGTGTCTGGCTCTGGATCTAGTACTCCTGTTTCCAGCTCTCATTTACCTCAGCAGTCTGCTGGGCACTTGCAGCAAGTGGGAGCTCTCTCCCCCTCTGCTGCTTCCTCTGGAACCCCTGCTACAGCTACAACTCAGGTGAGTTATTTTGATGCTATAAAGTTGTTTTTATTTGGAGTCATCATTATGTAGTTAATGAAATGTCTGCAGTTACATGTACATGTTAGAAAACTTTTTTTTTACCCCCAAAGTAGAGTCTTAACTCTAGCCCAGGCTGACCTGGAACTCACTCTGTAGACTTATGCTGATCTCAAACTCCCAGAGATCCTTTTACCTCTGCCTCCTGAGTGATTGTATTATCCTTTCTTTAATCTAGGATTGAGCTGGGCATGGTGGCACATGCCCTTAATCCCAGCACTGGGGATATAGAGGTAGGAGGATCACCATGAGTTTGAGACCACCCTGAGAAAAAAAAAGAATTGAGCTAGATATTATGACATAACCATATAATCCCAGCATTTGGGAAGTAGTGGCGGATTATCAAATCTGGGTTTTTAGGCTTCGCATGCACCTTAACTGCTAAGCCATCTCTCCAGTCCTCTAATTTCTTCTTTTTCTTTTTTCTTTTCTTTTTGGTTTTTCAAGATAGGGTTTCACTTTGGCCTGGGCTGACCTGGAATTTACTTTGTAGTCTCAGGATGGCCTCCAACTCATGGTGATCCTCCTACATCTGCCTCCCGAGTGCTGGGATTAAAGGTGTGTGCCACCATGCCCAGTCTAATTTCTTTCTTTCTTTCTTTCTTTTTTTAATTAACAACATCTATGATTATAAAAAAATATCCCATGTTAATAACCTCCCTCCTCCAACTTTCCCCTTTGAAACTCCGTTCTCCATCATATCCCCTCCACCTCTCAATCAGTCTTTTATTTTGATGTCATGATCTTTTCCTCCTATTATGATGGTTTTGTGTAGGTAGTGTCAGGCACTGTGAGGTCTTGGATATCCAGGCCATTTTGTGTCTGGGGGAAGTATGTTGTAAGGAATCCTACCCTTCCTTGTGCATCTGGCTTACATGTGTCCTGGGAGTTGAACCTGGGTCCTTTGGCTTTGCAGGCAAGCACTTTAACCGCTAAGCCATCTCTTCAGCCCCCTGAATTCTTATGTTTGTCCCGGATTTCTTGAAATTCCCATTCATACCTTCCTAAATTAGCTTGTCTTTCTCTTTGTTGGACTGTATTAGATCTGCCACCTGGTCTTCTCGTTTAGATATTCTGTTCTCTCCTTTATTCATCCTATTCGTGAGACTTTCCACAAAGGTTTTTTTTTTTTTTCTTCGAGGTAGGGTCTCACTGTAGCCCAGGCCTACCTGGAACTCACTATGTAGTCTCAGGGTGGCCTCAAACTCATGGTGATCCTCCCACCTCTGCCTCCCGAGTGCTGGGATTAAAAGTGTGCACCACCAGGCCTGGCCACAAAGTTTTTTTTTTTTTTTTTTGGTCTGTCTGTGTTCTTCAGAGTTAGGATTTTAGCCTGGTTTTTCTTCAGTATTGCTATTTCCTTTTTTGGTTTTTCAAGGTAGGGTTTCACTCTGGCCCAGGGTGACCTGGAATTCACTAGGTAGTCTCAAGGTGATTCTCCTACCTCTGCCTCCCCCTCCCCTCCCGTGCTGAAATTAAAGGCATGCTCCAGCATGCCCTGCTATTTCTATTTCCTTACTCATGTCTTGTAATGACCTCCTTATTTCCTTAAGCTGGTTTCCTTGTTGTCTTGGAATTCCTTCAGGAGTTAGTTTTCCTCCTTAATTCCTTTGTTTTTCTTCTTTGTTTTTTTTGTAGATAAGATCTTTTTTTTTGAAATCTTTGTCAGGCATTTCATCTAAAACAGTGTCATTGGGGGTCATGTCATTGGGGGTCATTTCTGATATGTGTGTGTGTGTGTGTGTGTGTATACACACACACACACACACACATATACACATACATACATACACACATATATATGGATTTTTATTTATTTATTTATTTTTGGTTTTTCGGGGTAGAGTCTCACTCCAGCCCAGGCTGACGTGGAATTTACTGTGTAGTCTCAGGTTGGCCTTGAACTCAGTGATCTTCCTACCTCTGCCTCCCAGGTTCTAGGATTAAAGGCCTGTGTCAACACGCCCAGCTTGGATTTATAACTTTTGGTGGGATTGTATTATCTTGATTCTTTGTGTTTCTTGTATTATAATACAGTGATTTTTGTATCCTAAGTTGATTTGATGCTTGGGTTTTTAATTATCTGTGGTGCTCTAGACTTGGAAATTTATGTGCCTTCAGAGTAGGAGTTTAGACTGCCAAGTGTAGCTTTTGTGCTCCAGTCCAACCACAAGAGTAATGCTTGGTGTTGAGTTTGTGTGCTGTTCAAGTATCCTAGTGGGCTGGGTGGAGCAGTTTACTGACAAAATTCTAAAATTCAACTGAGCAATATGCACATTCGATAAAAACAAGCACAGAGTATATGCAGTTGTGGAGATTGAAACAAACAGATAACCTGATAAAGCCAAAATCCCTAAGGGTGTGTTGCTCTACACTCTTAATCCTGTCTGCTGGGAGGTTGACATTTCTGTTCTGAAATGGGTTCTAGGTCAGCCTGGGTCTGAACTAGACCCTGCCTCCAATAATGACAGAAGAAAAAGACAAAGTCCCTATGAATCTGAAAGCATCAAAAGCAACAATAGTCAACCCCCAAATACAAATTAGTTGAAAATCTTAAAGCCAACCATGAATATATAACCTGCCCTGATGTGGAAAGGGACATGAGCACTTCCATTGCAGGCGTATGTACCTGCTTTTTTGTCAGTCAGTCTTATTACCTTTTGGGGTGGCTTCCAATTTCACCAGTGCTGAGTGCCACCTTTATCCCTCAGTGTTGTGCTGTGGAGCTGGTGCTGGATGTCCTGCGGCTTGGAGCTGAGTGTGTTCTCTGGAGGTTGGTTTGTGGTTGGGGATGGTTGCGTGCAGGAAGCCTGGACTTGTACTGGAACTGCTCAGCTCATTCTGCCTATATTTCTTTCCTTAGCTGATCTCTGCTGTCTCTCCTTCAGGTTTGATGAGGTTGGAAAATCCCCTTGTCTGGACTTTGCTTCTACATCTGCGGTGGGAGGGTGTGCAGATCTGCTAGGGCTGCCAGCACCACTGCTGGCCTGGTTTCCTCCTTCCTGATAGATCTTGGTCTCTCTCTGCTGTGGCTTTTCAGAAGAAAAGTGTATTGTGCTGTGGTTTTGCTTAAATCCCTCCCTAGGCTGGTTTGGTGTGATTCCTATGCAGCCGTCTTACCTGGAAATTGCCCAGTGCTTTTATTTCCCACTTTACAGGACTGATAAGCTACCTTTGGCTGCATTGGCTTAGGCTGAGCAATCTCTGTGGCCAGGCTGGTAGAATTCTGTGAGGGTCACAAGCCAGAGTTAGGAGTAAATAGTAACAAGGTCCTGAAGCACCTGTTTTAACCTTTTAAACATTTTATTTACCTGTGTTTTTTAGACAATTGATTAAAATGAAAAGAGCAGGGCTGAAGAGATGGCTTAGCAGTTAAGGTGCTTGCCTGCAAAGCCAAAGTACCCAGGTTTGATTCTCCAGTGATCACATGAGCCACATGATGGCACATGGGTCTGCCGTTCACTTAGAGTGCCTGGAAGCCCTCGCATGCCTATTTTCTCTCTCTCTTCCCCTCCCTCTCATCCCTTCCCTTCCCCTCTCCCTCCCTACCCCCCCATTAAATAAATAAATAAATAAATAAATAAATAAATAAATAAATAAAGCAATGTAAGAAGATAGATTGAAATTACTAATTTTTAAAATGCCATTCTAGAAGTTTTGTTATAATTACTGTGAATACCCATTTGCCTAGAATGTACAAGACCAAGGGCTTGCTCCCTAGTATGCCCAAACAAGACAAAACCAAGAAACATAAAGAATACTATCATATTTTTTGCAGGCAGATACCTAAGAATGTGACTGCAGAGTAAAAGTATGAAACTTGAGTAATGTTTTGTTGACTCTTTCTCCTGAAAATTAATGAAATTAGTGAGTTTTAGAGACCGACTTTGTGCTAGAAAAAGTCTAGGGGTTGTTCTCACTCTTTCACTGTAAGTGAAATAAATAGATCTTGTGTTTGGCTTATTTGCCATCTTAGGAATTAGTGCTTGTGGAAGTGATCAGGGAGGGGAAGACTAATGCAAATTCAGTTTTTCAGAGCTAAAGTAAGGCCTTACCTCAAAAACAAAACAAAACTGAAAACAACAAAAAAGAAAAGTTTGAGGGCTGGAGGGATGGCTTAGCAGTTAAGGTATTTGCCTGCAAAGCTAAAGGATCCCGGTTTGATTCTCCAGGACCCACGTAAGGCAGATGCACAAGGGGGCACATGCATCTGGAGTTCATTTGCAGTGGCTGGAGGCCCTGGCGTGCCCACTCTCTCCCTCCCCCCCTCAAATAAGTAAATATATATATATTTATATATATTTTTTATATATATAATTTTTTTAAGAAAAGTTTGATTTAGCATGCCTTTAATTTCAGCACTAGGGAAGCACAGGCAGGAAGGGTCACTGTGAATGAGGTCAGCCTTGGATTACAGAGCGCTTTCCAGAACACCTTGGGTGAGAGATCCTACCTCAAAAAAGCAAAAATCAAAAAAATAAAATAAAAAATTTCCAGCTTGGGACCAGCAGAATGGCTTCCACAAAGAAGGGTGGTGGGAAAAGGAAGGGCCATTCTGCCATCAAGAAGACAGTGATCCAAGAATGCACCGTAAACATTCACAATTGCATCCATGAAATGGGCTTCAAGCAGATGGTGCCCTCAAAGAGATGTGGAAGTTTGCCATAAAAGAGATGGGGACTCCAGATGTGCACATTAATGCTGGGCTCAGCAAAGTTATTTGGCCTAAAGAAATAAGGAATGCGAAGGTGGATGTGGTGGCGCATGCCTTTAATCCCAGCACTAGGGAGGGAGGCAGAGGTAGGAGGATCACCATGAGTTTGAGACCATCCTGAGACTACATAGTTAATTCCAGGTCAGCTTGGACTAGAGTGGAGACGTTGCCTTGAAACCCCCCCCCCCAAAAAAAAAAAGAAGAAAAGAAAAGAAATAAGGAATGCCCTGTATTGTATCCATGTGCGGTTGTCCAGGAAATGACCTGAAGATGAAGATTCAGTGAACAAGCTTTATACTTTCCTGTTGCCACATTGAAAAATCTACAGTCAGTGTGGATGAGAACTACCTTCTAAGTATCAAATAAAGTTATTAGGGGGAAAAAAAAAAAACCCTGTTACATAACTGTTGCAGGAAACTTTCCCTAAGTGATGTGAGGATTATCTGTTCACCACAGATAGGGCATAGACTTCAGACTACAGTTTTAGTGTACCAGTGAGTATTGGAGCATGGGTACCTTGGAGGCATTGCATTGCTGCAAAGTCCCACCTCGTCCTGGATGGTAACCTCATGGAGTTCCACTTCTAGTTAACCTTCCACCCCTATATATTCTAGCTTTTGTCAAGATTTCTTGCAGCTGGGGGGAAGGCAGGACAAAAGAGAACAATTGCTGGGAATTTTAGGTGGAGTCTTGTGGCTTTCTCTCCCCTCCTCCATCTACTGGGGTATTGTCAGTAGCTCCATTACCTTTACTGTAGACCTTGTATCTCTCTCTCAGTGGAGTTCTGCTCCAAAGTTGCCAAACTTTGGATGGCCTCCTGTGATGCCCAGAGGAAAATACACTATACAACAATAACTTAATTTTATATTTGTAACTATTATAAATTATACTTGTTTTTAAAGTAATTGTGGCTTTTTAAACAAATAATTGATGGAAAACTCAAATTCAGTACATACTAGGATATCTAGTATGCTATCTAGTATATATCAGCAATATAGTTCTATAATTATGGTTCTTTAGCATTATTAGAAGGTAGTAATAGTAGTAGTCCAAGTGATTGTTAATGATGTGTTCTTGTTGGATCTTAAGCAGATGGTATAAATTAGTTTCTTTAGCAGTGTCATTAATTTTACGTTTTTCCTTTCAAGTTTTATGCCCCTCAAAAAGAATAGAGATAAGGGGGAGGAGGGTATTACCATGGGATACTTTTTATAATCATGGAAAATGTTAATAAAAATTGAGAAAAAATTTTGAAAAAAGAAGAGAGATAACATTAATTAAATATTGACCAATTAAGAAATCTATTTAGAATTGGCTGATTATTCTGTCCAGTCTTGCTGTCCTATCATGAATGTTCAGTGATGGTTTAACTACACTTTAATCCTGCTACTATTTTCAGGAAACTCAATTGTGGAGCATTTGAGCATTAGCCTAAACAATGGTTTTGAATATGTTAAATTCTTAACAATTAGGGAGCAATTTGGGGCATTTAATAATGTGGAATGATGCAATTGAACCTGACAGCTTCTACAGTAAGCCTACTCATGGGACCAGAAAGTTGTTCACAGTATTATCACATGCTCAGTATTAAAGCATGTGTGGTCAGTTACTGGTGGTAACTGAAGTTTGTTATCAGCGTCTGCTTCATAGTATAAAGTTTGAATCAAAGTGAGGAACAGATAAAACTTGATTTAATCACTACTGAATATTCATTAGAATTTTTTTCCAGAAACTTTTTTTTTTTTGATTTTTCAAGGTAGGGCTTCACTCTAGCCCAGGCTGACCTGGAATTCACTATGGAGTCTCAGGGTAGCCTCAAACTCACAGCGATCCTCCTACCTCTGCCTCCCAGTGCTGGGTAGAAACTTTTTTTTAATCAAATGTGTTCATAAATTGAAAAACTAACAAACAAACAAATTAACCGAGTATGATGGCACACATCTCTAATCGTAGCACTCAGGAGGCAGAGGTAGGATCATTGTGAGTTTGAGGCCAACCTGGGACTACAGAGTGAGGTCCAGGTCATACTGGGCTAGAGTGAGACCCACCTTGGGGTTGGGGGTGTGATTGGGGGATATGGGACAAAAACATACAAATTGTATTTAAAAGCACTTAAATCTTTAAATTGTATTTTCAGTCTTGCTGTATATTTGTGCGTATGCATGTATACTGTGTTGCCGTGTATTTATGTGAGTATAGGCACACACATGCCATGGAGCATGTGTGGAGGTCAGAACACAGACCAGGGCTCTTGCCGCTTCAAATGAATATCAGGTGTTTTTGCTTTATTTTGCTGGGGAATTGAACGAGGCCAGCTGGCATCCTTTACCAGCAGTGCCTTCAATTGCCCAGCCATCTTACCAGCTCCCAGTGGTGTTTTGTTTTTTGTTTTGTTTCAGTTTTTTAAGGTAGGGTCTTAATCTAGCCCAGACTGACCTGAAATTCACTATGTAGTCTCAGGGTGGTCTCCAACTCAAGGTGGTCCTTCTGCCTCTGCCTCCTGAGTACTGGGATTTTAGGCATGTGCCACCATACCCAGTTATTTTGTTTTATTTTAAAACAGTCTTGGTATGTAGCCATAGATGGCCTTGAATTCACTTCTATATATAGACTAAGCTGGCCTGGAACTTGCTGCACTGTTTCTGCCTCTGCTTTGCTACTACTGTGATTACAGGTGGGAACCACTCTCTCTAGGAAGTAGCGTATCATAATAGAATACATACATAAGCTGGAGAGATGGCTTAGTGGTTATGACACTTGCCTGCAAAGCCAAAGGACCTAGGTTTGATTCCCCAGGACCTACGTAAGCCAGATGCACAAAGTAGAATACATACATAAGGGGCTGGAGAGATGTCTCAGAGGTTAAGGCACTTGCCTATGGAGCCTAAGGATACCAGTTTGATTCCACAGCACCCTCTTAAACCAGATGCACAAGGTGGCACTTGCATCTGGAATTCCTTTGCAGTGGCTAGAGGCCCTGGTGTGCCCATTCTCTCTCTCTTCTTTCTGGCTCTTTCTCTCTCAAATAAATATTCCAAAAAAAGTTACATAGATAAAATATGTAACGAAACATGCCATCTCATGTTTCTTTGGAGATAGGTTTTAATATGTGAAGTATGCTGTAGTTGTTATCAAGATATAATTGTTAGTTTATATTTTCCAAATTGATGGAGAAATAGAAATTGCCAGGTGAGCATAGGTGGCATACACCTTTAATCCCAGCACTTGGGAAGCCACGTTAGGATGATCACCTTGAATTGGAGGCCATCCTGAGGGTACAGAATGGATTCCAGGTCAGCCTGGGCTAGAATGAGACCCTTTGCAGGCAAGGGCCTTAACTGCTAAGCCATCTCTCCAACCTAAAATGTTTTTCTAACATATAGGTTTTTACTATCATTAATCTTTCTTTTTTTAAAAACATTTTTTAAATTTATTTTTATTTATTAGAGAGGGAAGGCGGAGGGAGAATGGGCATGCCAGGACCTCTAGCCACTGCAAATGGAGTATCAGATGCATGTGTGCCATCTTGTACATCTGGCTTATGTGGGACCTGGAGATTCAAACCTTGGTCCTTAGGCTTCACAAGCAAGTACCTTAACTGGTAAGCCATCTCTCCAGCCCAATTCCTTTTTTTTTTTTTTTAAGTGTTCTTTTCTTTTTTTTTTTTAATTTGAGAGGGGTGAAGATAAGGGAGAAAGGCAGAATGGTTGGACCAGGGCCTCTAGCCACTGAAAACAAACTCCAGACACATGCACCACCTTGTGCATCTGGCTTACTCGGGGAATCAAACTTGGGTCGTTGGTCTTTACAGGCAAGTGCCTTAACCACTACGCCACCTCTCCAGCCTTTCTAACTAAATTCTTCTTAATTAACAAGTTAGGTGGTATAATCCTTGCCATTTGACAGATGACAGTTGAGGACAAAGAATTTTACTAATATACCCAATGTGTGAGATAGCTTTGCTTGTGGAAAATAAATGAAAGTTTGTGTGAAGTTGGAGTCTAAGGACAGAGTTCAGTGATAGAATACTTGCCTAGCATATACAAAATTCTGGGTTCTAGCCTCAGCTCTGCAAATACAAAGAAAAAAATATGTGAATTGCTAATTTAAAAAAATATCTTAGTCTCACCAAGATTTTACAAATATACATTTTAAAATTATGTGTCAGTGCTGGAAGCTTGAAGAAGTAGCTCCTGTGTTTTTAGAGCTTGTTTGAATCATTCGACTAGAATATTTATCGACAGGTTAATTGCATATTTTAAAACTGGGGGCTGGAGAGATGGTTTAGTGGTTAAACGCTTACCTGTGAAGCCTAAGGACTTTGGCTCGAGACTCCATTCCCCAGGACCCATGTAAGCCAGATGTACAAGGTGGCTCATTTATCTGGAGCCCTGGTGTGCCCGTTCTGTCTCTGTCTATCTCCTCTCCCTCCCTCCCTCCCTCCCTCCCTGCCTCCCTCCCTGCCTACCTGCTTGCCTGCCTCTTTCCCTCTCTCTGTGTCTGTCAATCTCAAATAAATAAATTAATTAACAACAAACAAGCCTGTGCTTGCTATAACCTGTTCCCTGAGGTTGAAGTATGAAGCTTTAAATCCACCTCTATGCGATGAATTACTACTGTAGGACTTTCCTAAGGTGAAATATTCACAGGCAGCTCTTTTTTTAGTCCTAGGGTTTTTGAGGATGGACTTTGAACTTGCCTTGGAGCCAAGGATGAACTTGAACTCCTGGTGCTCCTGACCTATATCTCCCAAGTGTTATGCTTGGACCATGTACCACAGTGCCCAGGTTAAGCCCATGTTAGGGTTACAGGCAAGTACCATGCACCACAGGACTCAGGTTAGGATTATAGGCATGCGTTCAAGTTAAACACCCCCCCCCTTATCGACAACTTCCATAATTGTAAACAGTCCCCCACTTTCCCCTCTCCACTCTCCATCATATCCCCTCCCCCTCTTAATCCTCCCCCCCCCCCCCCCCCCCCCCCCGTCTAGTTCAGGCAGTCCTGGAATTCACTAGGTAGTCTTAGGGTGGCCTTGAACTCAAGGTGATCCTCCTACCTCTGCCTCCTGAGTGCTGGGATGAAAGGCGTGCACCACCATGCCTGGTCACTGAAAGCTTTTATATAAAAGTTATCTTGAGCCGGACATGGTGGGACATACCTTTCATTCCAGCATTTGGGAGGCAGAGGTAGGAGGATCACCGTGAGCTCAAGGTTAGTTTGAAACCACATAGTGAATTCCAGTATAGCCTGCAAAGTCCAGGACAGCCTGTGCTAGAATGAGGCCCCTACCTCAAAAAAAAAAAACAAAACCCAAAAAATAAAAAAACAAAAAATAAAAACTAAAACATAAAAAAGCTTTCAGTACCTTTGGCTGCTGCTTCCATTGGTTAACATGGAATTGTTCTATCCTCCCCCATCCTACTGTTTTTTTTTTTAATTTTTAAATTTTTATTAACATTTTCCATGATTATAAAAAAATATCCCATAGTAATTCCCTCCCTCCCCACCCCCACACTTTCCCCTTTGAAATTACATTCTCCATCATATTACCTCCCCATGTTTTTTGTTTTTTTTTTATTAGTGGCAACAAAGACTATTGAGGGGTGGGTGACAAGGTCTCACTTTGTAGCCCAGAGTAGACTCAGAGCCCAGAGTGAACTCATTATCCTCCTGCTTCCTGTTGCTCTCTTTAAATAATAACTCAGTACTAAGGTTCTTTTTTTTAAATCATAAATGTAGAGACTATGATGTTACATAAAATGTGGGAAGATTTAAAAATGAAATTAATGTAGAGTGGGCTGTAGACATTGCTTACCAGTTAAAGGTGTTTGCTTGCAAAGCCAGCTGGCCTGGTTTTTATTCCCTAGCACCCACATAAAGCTATAAAGTGGTGCATGCATTACTCTCTCTCAAACACACGAACAAATAAATATATACTTGTGTTAGAAAACCTTTCTGTCCATTAAAGTACCTTGATTTTATTTTTTTAAATATTTTATTTATTTCTTGCAAGCAGAGAGAGGGAAAAAGAAACGGTGTGCCAGGCCCTCTTGCCACTACAAACGTGTTTCAGATGCGTGCACCACTGCATCTGGCTTTATGTGAGTACTGGGGAATTAAGCCCAGACTATTAGGTTTGCAAACAAGCCTTTAACTACTGAACTATTTCTCTCTCCAGCTCTTTATTTGTCTTTTTTCTTTTCCTTTTCTTGTTCTTTTGAGGTAGGGTCTTGCTCTATCCCTGGCTGACATGGAATTCAGTATATAGTCTCAGGGTAGCCATCAGGCTTTGCAAGTAAGCACACTGAGCCATTTCTCTAGTCCCATCACGTTTTTTTTGAGAGAGAAAAAGAGAGAGACAGAAGTAGGTAGAGAATGGGTACATAGGGCCTCCAGCCACTGCAAAGGAGTTCCAGATGCATGCGCCCCCCTGTGCATCTGATTTATGTGGTTCCTAGGGAGTTGAACCTGGGTCCTTCGGCTTTACTGGCAAATGCCTTAACGGCTAAGCCATCTCCCAGTCCCGTAATTTTTTTTTTTTTTTTTTTTTGGTTTTTCGAGGTAGGGTCTCACTCTGGTCCAGGCTGACCTGGAATTAACTCTGTAGTATCAGGGTGGCCTTGAACTCATGGCGATCCTCCTACCTCTGCCTCCCAAGTGCTGGGATTAAAGGCGTGCGCCACCACGCCCAGCCCGTAATTTTTTTTTATTTACAACTTCTATAATTATAGATAACAAGCCTTGATAATTCTCTCGCTTCCCCCACTTTCCACGTCACAAATCCACCCTCCATAACATCTCCTTCCCCTTATTAGTCTTTCTCTTACTATTATTTTTTTCTTTGTCTTGCTGTATTGACAGCTTCCATAATTATATACAATCAATACTCATGGTAAAATACTTGTATAAATTGTAGAAATACTTTTTTTTTTTTTTTGGTTTTTCGAGGTAGGGGCTCATTGTAGCTCAGGCTGACCTGGAATTCACTATGTAGTCTCAGGGTGGCCTCGAACTCACTGAGATCCTCCTACCTCTGACTCTCCAGTACTGGGATTAAAGGCGTGTGCCCACCCCCCACACAGCTAGAAATATTTTTTTTATGCTTAGTAAGTTACCCAATGGCTAACATATGATATGGGGATATGAGTCTATCCAGAAATAGGTTATTGTATAATATTTTGCTTTTTACAACAGCTATACCATCAGTGTCTTACATGTTAATGCATGTCAAAATGCCCCATATCTTCTGCTCTGTTATCTAGCTCCTTTATGTTAGAAGTGCTTCCATTTTTTGAAGTTATTTCCAAGTTGTTCTGAAACAACTATGCTTTGATTTCATTCATGGAAAAGAGGAATAATTAAGTTTACTTCAAATTTTGTCATTTTGTTAAATCTGAAAAATTTCTCAGGCTAGTGGTATCCTTCTTTGAGCAACATTATCTTCGGTACAAGAGATTTACTTCCATACTACATTTTAAGGCCATTCTTGGAAAGAGGGAGAGTATCCACATGAAAGAAGTCATTTTTATTACATTGGATTACACAACCCCTTGGCCAGCCTCCTTAGCCTCATCTGTTTAAGGGTTCATTTTTCCTTGTTTGGCACAGGTCCCGGTAGAGGCCTTCAGGATTGTGGTTAGCAACATGAATGAATTACAAACTTTGGAGGAGCTCTTCAGTTAGAAGAATTGGCTTCCTGCCAAAAAGACAGTGCCTTATGTGGGGTTAGGGCAAAACTATGATTCCTTGTGCCCTGCATTATATAGAAAACATATTTGTGATGCCTATTTGCTTTCTTTTAAGATTTTTTTTTTTTTCTTCCCGAGGTAGGGTCTTACACTAGCCCAGGCTGACCTGGAATTCACGATATAGTCTCAGGGTGGCCTCAAACTCTCGATCCTCCTACCTCTGCCTCCCCCAAATGCTGGGATTAAAGGCTTGTGCCACCACGCCCGGCTTCTGTTTGCTTTCTTTTAAAATAAAAACAAAACACAACAGCACAGGCAGCAAGCTTCCCAGTCTTTCAAAACAGGAAGAAACAAAACATTATATAGGTTTTACTAATGACAGAGTTAAATGAGAGAAAATATAACTCTGAACAGTTAATATACTAAAAAGGAGTAGAAGTTGAACCTTTTGACCACTTTAGCTAGCCTATGATGTAAGAGACTAGAATATTTGTTAGGTATCTGCTGTTTACCCACTGTTATTTTTAAATGGTTTAAAGCCCTAAATCTTCATGGTCATTGTACTACTAGGTTTAGTGTTGACTAGATACTTTGTGAACCCCTATAAAAATTGTTGTTAGCTGGGTGTGGTGGCGCACACCTTTAATCCCAGCGCTTGGGAGGCCGAGGTAGGATCGCTGAGTTCAAAGCTACCCTGAAACCAACAGAGTGAATTCCAGGTCAGCCTGGGCTTAGAGCGAGAACCTGTCTCAAAAACAAACAAACAAACAGTAATTGTTATATAACTTCAAAAATTGACATGTTGAAATGTTAATACAAAAATTAAACTGGGAGTACACATCTTTAATTAATCCCAACACTCGGGGGGGGGGGGTCAGATGTTGGAGGAGTGCTGTGAGCTGAAGGCCAGCCTGGAACTACAGGGTGAGTTCTAGGTCAGCCTGTACTAGAGTGAGACTCTGCCTTGGGGAAAAAAAAAATTTGCTTCTCAGAAAGTCAGGAGTTTCTCCTCATAATCTGAGTTACTATAGAATAGTTACTAAAGTTTATAAGAGGAACAGCATTAAATATTTTTCAGTATTTACTATTGTACTTCTCTTCATTCAGGCAAATGCCCTGTCTGGATCTTCTCTTAGCCAGGCACCATCTCTTATATATGGCAACAGATTAAATCCAAATCCATCAATGGCAGCTCTCATAGCTCAGTCTGAAAACAATCAGACAGGTAAGTTTTCAGCAAATTTCCCCCTGTTGATATGTTTTCTTAAAATAAACAAATACATAAAGTAGGTGTGGTTAATAGGGAATGTGTCCCTTTGTTTTAAAAACCTAAAGAATCCCAGTTAAAGTAAATCATATGCAGTGGTGCAAAATAGTGATTTTTGTTGTTTTACCATGTGAAATATAAGTGTTTAAGCAGAGACATTTTGAGGGCAGAAGAATGTAGCCACATCTCCTGTGACTTTTGTGATTGATGTGTTTAGTCCTCAGTTCTGTGCAATGAAAGTAACACACAGGGCTTTTCTGTGAATAGCCTAACATTTGGGTATTTGCATAATTCAAGAAATTGCATTATACAAATTTGGTTAAAAAATCCCCTTAGAGAATTTCTACAGGTTTTAGTAATCCTGGGAATTTTTACCAGCTGACATTGTGTAGCATTTGCCCCTTGTGCTATCCTAATTAACCACTGGATTTGCTTGTTTCATCCTATCCTTAAGGATTTGTTGACATATCCAAGTAGTCATGCCTGTTTGGGGGCAGGGGGTTGGTTTATAGTTCACCAAGAATGGATCACTCATGTCTTTACTCTTCAAGGGTCAGAGGTTACTGGCCCAGAATAAGGAAAGACAATTTTGAAAATGGCCAGATATATAGGGTGATATTTAATAAAGGACTAACTTCAGAAAAAATACGAGTCACTGCATCTGGCTTACGTGGGTCCTGGGGAATCAAACCTGGGTCCTTAGGCTTTATAGGCAAACCCCTTAACCACTAAACCATCTCTCCAGGCCCCTTTCTCTCCAGTCCCCTCCTTTAAAAAAAAATTTTTTTTAAAAAGAGATTGAAAACTTAAATACGGGGTTGGAGAGATGGCTTAGCGGTCCAGGCCCTTGCCTGCAAAGCCAGAAGACCCAGGTTTGATTCCCTAGGACTCATGTAAGTCAGATGCACAAGGTGGCACATGTGTCTGGAGTTCATTTGCTGGCTGGAGGCCCTAGTGTGCTCGTTCCCTTTCTCTCTCTCTCTCTCTCTCTCTCTCTCTCTCTAATAAAATAAAAGTTAAAAAAAATACAAGGTTTGGATTGTTGCTTGTTTTTGTTAGTTTGGAAATTTGTATAATTTTATTCTTGGTGTAAGAATTCAAAACAGTTTTAGCCTTGTGTAAGGATATTCATCACTGATTTTGTGACTTGGGTTAGGTTGCAAAGTGTTAAAAAAAATACAGAGCATAAAGATTTGCTGTGATAAGCATACAGATTAGCTGTCCACAGCTGTAATTCATTACTTTCACCATAAAAACTAAAAGTGGCTAAGGGGAGGGTAGTGCAAGTTTAAACCACGCTTCTGTGCTGTAAAATAGAAAGGAATGAAAAACAACACAATCCATAGCCGTCTACACCCCAAAAAACGTGTGAGGACATCACATTACCTGTCACAGTTCAGCAGCTTCAAATTAGCAACATGCAGGTGTACTTTCATGGTAACTAGGAAAAATCAGAGCTACAGCTTAAAACCTTCCAGTTACTTCATCTGCTCTGAAATGTTTACACCACAGATCAGGAGCCTGGAGACAGTGGTCGCAGCACTGTTGGTAGAGGAAGCTCACCCCGAGGAAGCCTTTCACCAAGGTATGTGTATTTACACTGCAATGTTCCCAATGGAGCCACTCCGACGTGTGGAAACTGTTATCTCATGTCAGTACAGTGCACATTTGTGAGGCTATAAAAGTGTTCTATGAATAAGCATGTCTAGACAGTCAAAAATGATTCTAAATTAATTTAAATATTAAACTCATTATTAGATATAAGCTAAGAAGCCCTTAATGTTTCTAATGAGTTTGAACTATTTTATCATTTGTATATTTAGTATGAGTATGGTTAATGCATTGATTGGGATGATTATCTTTACTCATAAAGTAGTCTTTTAAAATGTCTTAAAGCTGCAAAGTCAAGACCTTCAACTTTGAGTTCTAGTTTTGGCTGCATTACCTTCACTCAGTTCTTAGTTGCTATTTTACAAACAGAGCTTTTGTAGTAGATTCAAGTAGTTTAGCCCCTCTGAGACAGAAGCAGTGAATAGAACACACTTGGTGAAATTATCATAGTGATTATACGCTAGCATTTGAGTACTATTAATATATAATTTTCTTATCAGTGTAAGGTAATGGAATTGTATTACTTCTAAGTGGGAGAAGGGTGTGTGTCAATTTATAGACCAATACTGGCTGGTGGCCATATTCCTTTTTTTGGCTGTATTCTTTTGATTCCATTTTTTTCTCAACTTCTATATCTTCTAGTTTGTTTTCTCTGTGTTCTCAAATTTAAATGCCACCTGAAACACAAAACTGGGTGAGAAAGGAGAATAGAAGGAACAAAACTTGTTCAAAGGGTTTTTATTCCTGTATGAGAGCAATTTTGATGACAAACAGTAGTGTTGCTGTCTTTGAATATTTGGGGATTATCTTTTAAGGAACAAAATCTTTTTCATTTTGAACATTAGTCCAATACCCTAATTGTACATCATGTAATACCTTTTTCTTATTATAATTCCTGGATTAGTTTACAAATAGTGTTATTGGGGACTGGAGAGAGAACTCAGCAGTTAGTCACTTGCTTCAAAGCCTGATGGCCTGGGTTCGATATCCCCAGCACCCATACAAAGCTAGATGCACAAGGTTGCCACATGCCAGAGTACTAGTGGATTGTTACAAGACCTGAGTCATAGTACAGCTCTGTCATTTACCAGCTGTATGTTTATGAACAAGTCACTAAAGCCCCTTCTTACTTCTTAAGAAAACATTCATTTTTTATGTCATGATCAATATTTGGCTTTCAACTCCCACCTAGGGCTAGCACTCTGTTGAGCTACATTCCCAGCACCCTTGTTTCCTCATTTGGAAAAGCAGCTTGTAATGTAGATTTGACTTTTTAAAAAATTTATTTATTTATTTGAGAGACAGAGAGAGTATGGATGTGCCAGGGTCTCCAGCTGCTACAAATGAACTCTAGTTCATCTGAACTCTAGTGATGTATGCATCACTTTTTTTTCCCCTCAAGGTAGGGTCTCACTCTAGCCCAGGCTGACCTGTAACTCACAGCAATGAAAGTAGTATATCTTTTTGTTTTTGTTGTTTGTTTTTTAGAGGCCTTATTAGAGCCCAGGCTGACCTGGAACTCATAGACCCAGGCTGGCCACAAACTCCAACAATCCTCCTTCCTCAATTCAAATGCCTTGCATAGCATTGTGGTGGCATTCTGATAACATGTTTATTATGCCCAAGTGGTAACAAATTCATCTATTTTATTTATTTTAATTTTTAAAAATGTTTATTTGCAAGCAGAGAGAAAGAGAGAGAATGGGTGTGGCAGGACAATTAGCCAGTACAAGTGAACTTGATTCATGTGCCTCTTCGTGCATCTGGATTTATGTGGGCACTGGGGAATTGAACACCAGTCATTACGTTCCTTTTTTAAAAAATATTTTTAGGGCTGGAGAGATGGCTTAGTGGTTAAGTGCTTGCCTGTGAAGCCTAAGGACCCCGGTTCGAGGCTCGGTTCCCCAGGTCCCATGTTAGCCAGATGCACAAGGGGGCGCACGCGTCTGGAGTTTGTTTGCAGTGGCTGGAAGCCCTGGCGCGCCCATTCTCTCTCTCTCCCTCTATCTGTCTTTCTCTCTGTGTCTGTCACTCTCAAATAAATAAATAGACAAAAATATTTTTATTGTGCTGGAGAGATGGCTTAGTGGCTAAGCACTTGTCTCTGAAGCCTAAAGACCTCAATTTGAGGCTTGATTTCCCAGGACCCACGTAAGCCAGACGTGCAAGGTGGCTTATGCATCTGGAGTTCATTTGCAGTGGTTGGAGGCCCTGGCACGCCCATTCTCTCTCTCTCTGTCTGCCTTTTTCTCTCTCTGTCTGTTGCTCTCAAATGAATAAAAATAGACAAAAAAATTTTATTGGGGCTGGTTAAGGCACTTGCCTGTGATGCCTGAAGACCCAGGTTTGAATTCCCAGTAGCCATGTAAGCCAAATGCACAAGGTGGTGCATGTGACTAAAGTTCATTTGCAGTGGCTGGAGGCCCTGGTGTGCCCATTCTCTTTCTCTTCTTTTCTCTGCCTGAAAATAAATAAAAATATTATGTATGTGAGAGAAGGAATTATTTAACTCATTTATATTTTTGAGTTAGAGTCTCACTCTGTACCTCTAGGCCAGTCTTGAACTCACATTGATCCTCTTACCTCAGCCTCTTGAGTGATGGGATTAAAAAAGGCATGTGCCACCATACCTGGCCTCATCTGAATTTTTTAAATCCTACCTAATTATCTTTTCCTCTTTAACAGAAGCTATGCTAAGTTCTTCTATAAGCCTATTTCAGAGATAATTGGAGGCATGTTAGGTTTTCTGGTGGTTGTTAATATCCTATGGTCAGCTATTTAATAATTCAGTGATGAAGAATAATAATGACTCAATTTTGAGGTAAGTCATGGCTTTATAAAATCAGGAAACTTGTATAAGAAAGGGGAGTCAGCATAAGGTAAGAAGCTCTAATGCACTTTTCTTCCATTCTTTTAAACTTAATTCGTGTTCCTAACAGATCTCCTGTAAGCAGCTTACAGATTCGCTATGACCAACCAGGCTGTACCAGTTTGGAAAATTTGCCTCCAGTAGCAGCCAGTATAGAACAACTTTTGGAGAGGCAATGGAGTGAAGGACAGCAATTTTTATTAGAACAGGGTACTCCTAGTGACAGTAAGTACTCATTTTCATTGTCTTTAAAGATAGACAAAATTTTTATCCAGAAGATTAATATCATTATGATACTCATAATATATAATGTTTTCTAGAAGGAATAATGAAATGATTTCTTAGAATTGATTGTAGAGTGTTACTGCTTTGATTTGAATCTTGTTATTAACAGTATGATTTTGGACATGTTTCTTTTAAGTTTTATAGTTTCCTATTTCTGGGATCATAGGGTGAGAATGAGGATAAGTTACATGAAAATATGAGGAACTGCCTGGCTCATATAAAGTGCTTTTGTTAGTTGGCTACTGTTTATAACTGTTACAAAGTTAGTACTTATGAAAAAGAGAGAATTATCGTGCCAGAGCCTCCAGCCACTGCAATCGAACGCCAAACACATGTGCCATCTTGTGTGCATGTGTGACCTTGTGTGCTGGCATCACCTGTGTGTCTGGCTTATGTGGGATCTGGAAAGTAGAACATGGGTCCTTAGGCTTTGCAGGCAAGCACTTTAACCACTAAGCCATCTCTGTAGACCTAAATTGGCATTTTTATAAATAATGCCCCCCCTCAAATGCTAAGTTTAAGGAAATTCATGATAGAATTATCCTTTAGAAATGATAACTGGAAGGCAAGTCTTACATGTCAGTTCCTCAAACTAAGCATCGCCAATAGACCTGTCTTTTGAAGGCCCTGAGATCATGTTAAGCAATATAACTTTTAATGCATAGAACTTTTGAAGTGTTCATCACTGTAGCCTAACATCCATTTGCTGTCAGTTGGAAGGTCTATGTCTTGGGAAGGAATAACAGTATCTGAGGTGGTGAAGCAGGACTGAAAGCAGCCCTCCTTCAGGGAGACAACAGTGGTGGGTTTGCGCACACAGCGCTCCCTGCTGGGGAATGTGTGGAGAAGCATGGTCAGCTGCCTGAATAGAAGGCTTTTTCCCAGATGTCCTGTGGGATACTTAGTTTTATTTATTTATTTTTGGTGCTGGAGATTGAACCCAAGACCTTAACATGGCCAAGCACACTCAGCTGCCCTGACTGACACACTTAGTTTAAATAGAGGAACAAGCCAAATGTGTGCACTTTATTGAAATGAAAGAATATTGATGTGGTACATTCCTGATAAACATGAGTCTCTTATTGTCAGTGTGGCTTCAATATAAAATCATGGCAGGCACAGTGACATTTTGATCATGTTATATTTTGAGGAAAATGAAATGTTACTATTTTTCTTTGAGGATAAAAATTACCTGAAACCTGATGGCCTTTTTTTTTTTTTTCCTTTGACAACAAATGGTAGTATATCTAGAAATTTCCCTGCGTGTATGTACATAAGGGTATGAAATGACATTTGTATCTACATATTTAGAAATCTCAGTCATTTATAACTAGTCTACAGAATTTTCACATTTCTATCCCCCCCTCCCTAAGAAGGCAAACTTAGAGATTTTATTAGGTTAAGAGAAGGAACGAGTAGAAAATACAGAGAACTTCTGCCACATGGAAGGCAGAAGGGGATAGAGAGCCCATGTGGGAGGAGTGAGGGTTCCCCCCCCCCATGAATCTCAGCTCAGCAGGACCAAGATGGGGGGGGGGCTACCATAGCAAGGACCTGGAAGTGCAGAAGAGGTGAAAAGCCAAAAAGAGCTTTTTTTTTTTTTTTTTTTTTGAGGTAGGGTCGCACTCTAGCCCAGGCTGACCTGGAATTCACTATGTAGTCTCAGGGTGGCCTCGAACTCAGTGATCCTCCTACCTTAGCCTCTGGAGTGCTGGGATTAAATTCGTGCACCACCATGCCCAGCTTCACATTTCTATTTTAATTGTTTTTTGTCAAGGTAGGGTCTTACTGTAGCCCTGGCTGACCTTGCACTCACTCTGTAGTTCCGGGCTCTACTTGAACTCACAGTGATCCTTCTACTTCTGCTTCTTGAGTGTTGAGATTAAAGGCATACATCACTATGTCTGTATTTTTTGTTGTTGTTTATTTATTTATTTACTTATTATTTGATTTATTTATTAGTTTTCTATTATTATTTATTTGAAAGTGAGAGAGTGAAAGAGGCACAGGGGGGGGGGAGAGAAAGGGCGTACCAGGGCCTCCAGCCACTGCAAATGAACTCCAGATGCATGTGCCGCCTTGTGCATCTGGCTAACGTGGGTCCTGGGGAATCCTTTGGCTTTTTCTCCAGTCTCCCCCCCCCCTTTTTTCCGAGGGAGGGTCTCTTTCTAACTCAAACTGACCTGGAATTCACTATGTAGTCTCAAAGTGGCCTTGAACTCACAGAGATCCATCTACCTCTGCCTCCCAAGTGCTGGGATTAAAAGGTGTGCGCCACCATGCCTGGCTTCTGTATTTTATTTATAAGCCTATGTCCATAAAATAGTTAGTTATGAATGTAGACTTGTCTGTATGAAAAAAACTTTAAAATGTTTGCTAGTTTTAGGAATGCTGAAGTCATTACACCAACTTCAAGTTGAAAATCGAAGATTAGAGGAACAAATAAAAAACTTGACTGCCAAAAAGGAGCGTCTTCAGTTGCTGAACGCACAGCTCTCGGTGCCTTTTCCAACAGTAACAAACCCTAGTCCACCTCATCAAGTGCTCACATTTTCAGCACAGAATGGTAAGTATGGATTTGGTATGTAAGAAAATAGGATAGACTCTTAATGTCATTTACATATTAAGTAATAACTGGATACCAGTTATATGAAGATGTAGGAAAGGAATGATGGGTTATTTTTGAAGGACATGGAGAATCCTGTTAAGTTATTGCCTTGAATTTGCTCTCACTTTAGTAGAAAAAAAAAGTTAAATGAGTAATGATACCATTTCTGATTTCAGGCTATGCTGTTAAATAGAAATACAGCTGGCCCCTCCCTGTCTTAAATTAAATTGGTTTTAAGAATAACAAGATTAGCCAGCACACGCCTTTAATCCCGGCACTTGGGAGGCAGAGGTAGGAGAATTGCCGTGAGTTCAAGGCCACCCTGAGACTCCATAGTGAATTCCAGGTCAGCCTTGGCCAGAGTGAGACTCTACCTCGAAAAGCCAAAAAGAAAAAATAGCAAGACTATGGCTTCAGCATAAACTTTTAAATAGCCTTTAAACTTACTATAGTATAATTTAACAGGGTATGTTTCTTTCTTTTATTATTCTAGCTCCTACTACTGATTCATTGAATAGCAGTAAGAGCCCACATATAGGAAACAGCTTTTTACCAGATAGTTCTCTTCCTGTATTAAATCAGGTAATTTTTGTGTGGATATGTTCATTTGTGCTTTTTATTTATGAACAGTAGTATTATTAAAGGTTTAAAGTTATTTCAGGCAGTTGTACGGTGCACTTCACAACTTGGGTTTCTGCTCTTACATTAGGACTTAACCTCCAGTGGACAAAGTACCAGCAGTTCCTCTGCTCTTTCCACGCCGCCTCCTGCTGGGCAGAGTCCAGCTCAGCAAGGCTCAGGGGTGAGCGGAGTCCAGCAGGTCAATGGTGTGACAGTAGGGGCACTGGCTAGTGGAATTCAGGCTGTAACATCCACTATTCCTGCAGTGAGTGGAATAATTGGAGCTTTGCCAGGTAACCAACTGGCAATTAATGGCATTGTAGGCGCCTTAAATGGGGTTATGCAGACGCCCGTCACAATACCCCAGAACCCTGCCCCCCTTACTCACACAAATGTGCCACCGAATACAGCACATCCAATGCCAGCTACACTGACTAACAGGTAAGAAACTTTTTTTTTTTTTTGAGTTTTTATATTTGGTCTCTAAGAAAAATGTCTACTAAACTTAAACTAAGTATATGCTACTAAGTATGTTTTTTGAAACTTACATAATTTCAATTAACAAATCAGTTTCAGTACCAAAATACTGTGTTCTGTGTTGAAAATGCCAGCCTAGGGCTGAAGAGATGGCTCAGCAGTTAAGGTGCTTGTCTGCAAAGCCTAATGACCCAGGCTCAGTTTCCCAGAAACTACTTAAAGCCAGATGCACAACGTGGCATATGTATCTAGAGGTTGCAGTGCCTAGAGGCTCTGGATGCCCAGTCTCTCTTTCTCTCTCTGTTTTCTTCTCTCTGCCCAAGAATAATTTTCTTTTTCTTTCTTATTTTTAGAGATAGGGTCTCACTGTAGCTCAGGGTAGCCTCAAATTCACTGCAATCCCCCTACCCTCTGCCTCTTGAGTGCTGGGATTAAAGGCGTGTACCACCACACCTAGCCCAAGAATAATTTTTAAAAATACTTAAAAAAATTTATTTGCACATGTGAATGTGGATATGCCAGAGTCTCTTGCCATTGCAAAGAAAGTCCAGGAACATGCACCACTTTTTGCATCTGGCTATATCAAACGTGCTGGGGAATTGAACTCTGGCCAGTAAACTTTGCAAGCAAGTGCCTTTAACTGCTGAGCCATCTCTCCAGCCCCAAGAATAATTTTAAATGAATTTACAATGGGGTGCTTAGAAAGCTGCTACTTCTGCTTTCTTTTCATTAATATTTACTTTCACTGACCATTTATAAAGGCTAGTTTGCAGTGTTTGTGATACTGGGCATCCAATCTGAGTGCTCCTTTCTCCATCTCAAATACACCTATTTAGTGTGGGTTTAAGCTGGGTGTGGTGGTGCACACCTTTAACCCCATCCCTTGGGAGGAAGTAGGAGGATCTCTCTGAGTTCAAGGCTAGCCCAGACTACCAAGTGAATTCCAGGTCAGCCTGGGCTAGAGTGAGACCCTACCTTTAAAAAAACAACAATGAGGGCTGGAGAGATGGCTTAGCGGTTAAGCGCTTGCCTGTGAAGCCTAAGGACCCCGGTTCGAGGCTCGGTTCCCCAGGTCCCACGTTAGCCAGATGCACAAGGGGGCGCACGCGTCTGGAGTTCGTTTGCAGTGGCTGGTAGCCCTGGCGTGCCCATTGTCTGTCTGTCTGTCTCTCTCTCTCTCTGCCTCCTTCTCTGTCTGTTGCTCTCAAATAAATAAATAAATAAATAAACAAACAAAAAAAAAACAATGAAAAATTATTGATCAAAGGGGAAAGTGTTGGGCGGGGCGGGGCGGGGGGAGGGAGGGAATTAGCATGGGATTTTTTTTTATAATCATGGAAAATATTAATAGAAATTAAAAATAAATAAATAAAATAAAAAATTACTGAATAGCCCAAAAGTTATTACTTGTGCTTCTCTTAAAGACACATAAGTGATTATTATAAATGATAATTTCTGTACCCTACGTTTGTGCCTGTTTGATGTATAATAAAAGGATCACTCTGTTTGTTTTTCGAGGTAGGGTCTCACTCTGGTTCAGGCTGACCTGGAATTCACTATGTAGTCTCAGAGTGGCCTCGAACTCACGGCAGTCCTCCCACTTGTGCCTCCCAAGTGCTGGGATTAAAGGTGTGCGCCCCCACGCCTGGCTAAAAGATCACTCTTTTTAAAAAAACAAAAAAACAAAAAAAACCCAACTTTTTAAAAACTTTTATTTATTTGAGAGAGTTAGAGGGAGGGAGGGAGGGAGGGAGGGAGAGATAGAGAGAGAGAGAGAGGGAGGGAGGGAGGGAGAGAATGGGCACGCCAGGGCCTCTAGCCACTGCAAATGAACTCTAGATGCATGTGCCACCATGTGCATCTGGCTTACATGGGACCTGGAGAATCGAACCTAGGTAATTAGGCTTCGCAGGTAACCACCTTAACCACTCAGCCATTTCTCCAGCCCAGAAAGAATAATTTTTAGAAGTGTTGTAGTTTAAATTTTGTTAATTAAGTACCAAATGGAAGAGCTGTCTTTCATTGTACATTTTGTGAAGCATATAGTCTGAAGTAAGAATTATAATTATTTTTCAGTGCTTCGGGGCTAGGATTACTTTCTGATCAACAAAGACAAATGTTTATTCACCAACATCAATTTCAACAGTTATTAAATTCACAACAACTCACACCGGTAAGCTCTTCCTGATGATACTATTTTATTAGGAGCTGTAATAGATGTTTATTGTGGTGTGCTTTCTGAGTGCATAATCCAAGAATGTTTTCATGCCATTTGCCATACATGGCATACCAATAGTGCCATCACATTTGCTCCTTAATATACAAACATTAAAACATGTGTTACAGATTCTGGTCATGGAAACCTATGGTGATTTTCATTGTGTTTCATTCTGATAAATGCTGAGAAAAATAAAGTGAGGTGATGGGATATAAAGGCCCAAGGGGCTGGCATAAGATAGGGGCCCTTTCATTGATGATGTGGCGCTAGGAGTGGAACCCAGGGCCTCAAACATACTAGGAAGCACTCCACCATTGAGCTCTACCAGTAGCCCCAGTGAAGATAATATTAGATCCAATGGTCAGCCCCTTTTTGGGGGGAGGGATATGACACTGAAGCCCATTATTCTGTCACCTAGCTTTAATTATCTTATGTCAGGATTAATTGTAATGTTTGAATTGAATAGTGGCATCATGATGATTCAGACTGTGAAAGGATTAGGTTTGTTGCTATGGAACATTTTTCTGTGAAGAAGGGAGGTGGGGCAAAAGTAGAAACAGTAGTCTCTAGCGGGAGATGTCTGTGTATTAAATAAAGCCATCTGTGTGGTGGAAAATTGTGATATATTTTTCCAACAAGGCTTGCTTGCTAGATACACAAAAAAAGAATCCTGAATAATTGGATGTTGACTTTTTGGGGCGATCCAGAACAACAGAAGGAAACCAGTTCTTTAAAAAATATTATTTATTTAATTTGCTTGCAAGCAGAGAGACAGAGAGAAAGACAGTGTCAGGGCCTCGAGCCACTGCAAATGTGCTCCAGATACATATGCCACTTTGTGTGTCTGGCTTCACTTGGGTACAGAGGAATTGAAACTGGGTTGTTAGGCTTTACAGGCAAGCATCTTAACCCTAAGCCATCTCTCCAGCCCTTAAATATTATAATCTAAGCTGGGCATGGTGGCACACGCCTTTAATCCCAGTACTTGGGAGGCAGAGATACAAGGATTGCCATGAGTTTGAGACCACCCTGAGACTACATAGTAAATTTCAGATCAGCCTGGGCCAGAGTGAGACCCTACCTCGGACTCCCCCCCCAAAAAAAATTATATCTGACTAGGTATGGTGATGCATGCCAGCACTCAGGAGGCAGAGGTAGGAGGATTGCTGTGAGTTTGAGGCCACCCGAGAGTACCTAGTGAATTCCAGGTCAGCCTGGGCTAGAGTGAGACCCTACCTTGAAAAACAAAAATAAAATTAGAATCTAAAGATGATTTTAAAGTATATTAGAGAGAGTGATTTGGGGTCATTGCTTTACAGATAATGTTAAGAGCACAGATTTAAAAAAAAAAAATATGAATGAGCACACCAGCGCCTTCTGCTGGCGTTTAAAAAAATAAAAACTTAAAATGCATGTACCACTTTGTGCATTTGGCTTTATGTGGGTACTAGGGAATCAAACCCAGGCTGACAGGTTTTGCAATCATGTGCTTTTAACCGCTGATCATTTCCCCAACCCAAGCGTACTAAATTCCATATGTTGGCTAGAGAATGAGGGCCGAGCCTTGGATACCTTGAATAGTAAGTCAAAGGATACAGAAGAAGGACTGTTGGCACTGGATTGAGATGGCTCAGAGGTTAAGGTGCTTGCTTGCAAAGCCTGATGGCCTTTGTTTGCTTCCCCAGTACTTGCTTAAAGATGCACAAAATGGCACGTTTGCAGCAACAGGCCCTGGCGTGTCCAGTCTTTTCCTCCCTTCCTCTCCCCCTGCAAATAAATGTAATTTACAAGGGGACTTAGAAAGTGGTGTCTCACAGGTCATGCAAAGAGGATGTTTTCAGAAAGTGTCTCAACTGTGTAAAATGCTCCAGCAGGATAAGCAGCACCCTCCAGATTTGGTTACTCAGAGGTTTGTTAGCAAAGGAACAAAAATAGCTCATTAGCTGGGCGTAGTGTTGCATGCCTTTAATTCCAGCACTGGGGTGGCAGAAATAGAAGGATCATCTTGAGTTTGAGGCCACCCTGAGACTACATAGTGAATTCCAGGTCAACCTATGCAACAGTGAGAACCTACCTCCAAAACAAAAACAAAACAAAACAAAAAACCCACCTCATTAGATTGTCAAGAAACAGATAGGAAGATGGGACATGGGTAGCTCAAGATACTTTACTATAAAGAACATAGAAATGGGCAACTAAAGGGACAGAAAAGCATGGTATAAGAGGTTGTTTTGTTTTGTTTCTCAAGGTTGGTTCTTGCTGTAGCCCAGGCTGGAATTCACCATGTAGTCTCAGGGTGGCCTCATCACGATCCTCCTACTTCTGCCTCCAAAGTGCTGGGATTAAAGGTGTGTGCCACCACGCCCAGCGTAAGAGGATTTTGAATAGAGCAGCATTGCTTATGTTAATGAGAAATTTCCTAGTGTGGGAGAGAAAGGATTCTGTCAGCAGTGATGTTTTTAATAAGTTAGAGAGGAGCTTAACTTGGTTGTAGATGGCTTGCCTAGCATATATGAGGACCTGTATTCAATTTCCAGAATCACAAGAGAAGGAAGAGGGGAGGGAGGGAGAGGGAGTTAGAAAGCCTAACCCTAACCCTGTAAGTGTAGGGTATAGGTAGGCTTTAAAACATTGTTTGTGAGGAAAGAGAGGATATGGGAATGGGCACACCATGGCCTCTTGCTGCTGTAAACAAACTCTTATGCATGCACCTCTTTTTGAATCTGGGAATCAAGCCCAGGCCCATAGGCTTCTTAAGCAAGCAACTTTAACCTTCAGTTCATTTCCCCAGCCCTATAGTTGGCTTTTTGACCACTTTTAATATTTCTTTTCTTAGAATTTGAAGTTACTAGTGAAAGGAGTGAGAAAAGGGTGCTGGTGGTTCTAGGGAGAAACTATGAAATAGATGTCTTGAAGTAGTAGAAGCAATTCAAACAGATATGAGAGTGTGTGTTTCAAGTACAGAGGCAACACTGACACTCATGTCATCAATACAATGTGCAGACAAACTGGAATTGTTTTCTCCAGCCCCATTTTCTTCCTTTCCTTTCCTTTGGAGAGAATGAATGAGAATGGACATGTCAGGGCCTCTTTCCCCTGCAAATGAATTCCAGATGCATGGGCCACCATGTGCATCTGGCTTATGTGGGTCCTGAGGAATCAAACACAGACTTCACAGGCAAGTGCCACTGAGCCACCTGTCCAGCTTCAACCAGCTGTCTTTGAAGCATGCATTATGTAATTAATAGAGGATGTCATCATCCATTTTTCACAATTTATATTGATGTCTGTTGTCAATTTAGAAGGAAGAATTTGAGAACACTTGTGTTGGTTCTAGGTCATCTTCATTTTTCTAATAGTGATATAAAAACAGATTGTTCTGGGCATGGTGACATACACCTTGAATCCCAGCACTCAGGAGGCAGAGGTAGGAGGATTGCTGTGAGTTTGTGGCCATCCTAGGACTACAGAATAAATTCCAGGTCAGCCTGGGCTAGAGTGAGATCCTACCTCTAAACAAAACAAACCAATTGAAAAAGATCTTAACAATAACCCATGCATATTTCTCATATTCCACAAGTTGTTCAAGATTTTTCAGCACAGGGCTTGAGAGATGGCTTAGTGGTTAAGGCATTTTCCTGCAAAGCCAAATCAATACTCCAGGACCCATGTAAGTCTGATGCACAAGGGGGCAAGTGCATCTGGATGGAGTTTGTTTGCAGTGGCTGGAGGTCCTGGTGTGCCCATTAACCCTTAGCCCCTGTCTCTTCTCTGTCCCTTTCTCTCTCAAATAAAGTATATTTAAAATGATAATTTATTCAAAAAAAGGAATTTTCAGCACAATTTATTGCTCAGATACCTCAAGAACTAAAATGGTTTTCATTGCTACTTAGGTGGTGTTGTGGGGTGAAGGTTGTTAATTTATAGATGAATTTTAGGCAGGTTTTTTTCAGCATTACAATTCATGATTTATTGCAATTCAAATTAGCATGCAGTATTGTAAAGTTTTCCACATTGACTAAGTTAATTTGGAGAGGCACATTTCTTTTGCTTAGTAAATTGAAAAAAAATTATTTGCATGTGTGTATGTGTTCATATGGGCATGTCACTGCAAATGAACACAACTCTTGGACCATTTTTGGATCTGACTTATGTAGATGTCTTGGGAATTGAACCTGGGTCAGCAGGCTTTGCAAGCAAGCAACTTTACCACAGATCCGTCTACTCAGCCTTAGCTCAGGAAAAATTTTTTCTTCTTAATTGTTAGCCTTTTTTATGAAGAGAGAGAGTTGGCATGCCAGGGCCTCCAGCCATTGCAATCGAACTGCAGATGTGCGCCACCTGCTCACATGTGTCACCTTGTGCTTCTGGCTTATGTGGGATCTGAGGAGTTTAACATGGGTCCTTAGGCTTCATCGGAAAGTGCCTTAACTGCTAAGCCATTTCTCCAACTCATTTTTTTTTAAGTAGAAACTTTGTAGAGACACATCATGTGTTAAAGGCATCATTTTTCTCCTCCCTGTCCCTGTTCCACTGAGGTCCCTCCTCAGTGGGGTTGCTTGTATGCACCATGGACTTGTGAGTTAAGAACCACAATCAGTCTTTGTGGCAGTAGTAGAAGGGAGGAACGCCTCTGAATATTTCCTCCCAACCCGTGGCTCTTACAGTCTTCCCAACCCCTAGTCTGCAAAATTCCCTGAGCCTTGGTGGATGTGTTTTAAGTCGACTTTAATGTTGAGCTCTCAGCAGCTTCTGGATTTCTGCTTTGATAGATTTTTTAGTATCTTCAGTGTCTGTCTCCATCACTCTGGCTCTGGTTGTCAGGCTTGCTAGGAAGCAGCACTTTTGCTCATCTCTCCAATTCCTCTGTGATTTCACCTGGGCCCTGGCTTGTTATTGCTGCCTTCTGAAAAAAGAAAAACAGATTCTGCCCCAGCAAGCATACTTCCACAGCTAATTTTTATTTTATGTATACATTTTTCATTCTTCTCTTCTTTTCTAAGGTAGGGTCTCACTCTAGCCCAGGCTGATGTGGAATTCATTCTGTCATCTCAGGGTGGCCTCAAAACTCTGAGCATTCCTCTTACCTCTGCCTCCCTAGTGCTGAGATTAAAGACATGTGCCACCACACTTGACTACATTTTCCTTCCACAAAATAACTCTTAATATGTTATTTTTACTTATTTACTATTTATGTGCGTATGTGAGAGAGAATGGGCTCTCCCCGGTCTCTAACCACCTCAGACAGACTCCATACCTATGTACCAACATATACATCTTGCTTACTTGGTTTCTGGGGAATTGAACTGGTTTCCTTAACCTTCTCAGGCAAGCACCTTAACTACTATGCCATTTATTTCTTCAGTGCCTAAAAATAACTTATAATGGTATGATTGAGTGTAGTGGCGTACATCTATAATCATAGCTCTTGGGAGGTAGAGGAGTTTGAGGCCAGGGTGAGCTACATAAAATCCTGTCTTCAAAACAATAAAATACAAATGTGTTGTTTGGTTCCCCTTCAATTCTATACCTGTTCTTTCCTCACAGATGGTGATAGATGGATAAGTCCAGTGGTCACTCTCATTCTGCATCTTTCCTGACTTGGCAGTCACATTTGATAGTTGACCGTTTTTCTCCCCTCAACTTCTATGACACCATGGTATCTTGCTTTTCTTCCTACCTCACTGGTCCTTATTTGTTTCCCCTCCTGGGACACTTGAAAGTCTCTGAGAATCAGCAGTGGCCTCCAGTCACAGACGTTTCAGTGCAGTTTGTGTGCTGTTCAGAATGCTGCACATGGGATCTACCTGCTTATTGCATAATTCCACGCACATACCCCAGTGGACATTTCAGACATGCCCAAAACTGAAGTGCTGTTTGTCCTCCACAAGCCTGCCCTCTCCAGATTTCCCATGTCAGCTGATGGAAACTCCAGCCTTGAAGATGCTCAGGCCCAAACCCCTGAAGTCCTTTTTTTCTGACACACTAGTTATTCCACTGAAAAATCCTGAAATCAGATTGTCCCCTTCAGTGCTCAAAACTTTCCATGACTTTTCATCTTCCCTTGAATCACATACTCAAGTCTGACGTGGTACTGTGCATTCTCTCCCTTTCTGCTTGCTAGCCCCTTTGGGCTGCTCTTGGGTCGTTGGTCATATTGGCTAAGCTCTTACTAAGGACCTTGGTTCTAGCTCTTTCATCTGCCAAAAAATGTCCTCCTTCCTTATCTATTTGGCAAATGCCAGTCTTCTCCAATTCTTTGTCCAGCGTTTATTTCTCAGAGCGTCCCTGTCTACCCAACCCACCCAACTTTGTCTGCCCATAGCAATAATTACATTGTAACATTCTTGTTTGTCTCTCTTCCCTCAGGGTAGGCAGGCAGGGACTCCCATCTACCATATCTCCCGAGCAGCTAAAACAGTGCCTGGTATGTAGTATGAACCCAGGATATATATATATATGTATATATATATTGAATGGAATATATATGTGTTTGATGAAAAAAAAAAGTCCATAATTGCATCAAGAAAACACCCTCTCTGTTAGGAATGAATGACAACTGTTAGAAATGTTTGAAGTCTGAACAGAATTGCGGGAGGGGTTTGACTTACATGATGCACTGTAAAGCTTTAGCAGTAACTTAATGAAGCTGTTGTTCTCCATGCTTATTATGGACATCCTCATTTGAATATTTCTCCTGTATTTGTTTACCCCATTTGGAAAGTGGGTTTGTCCCAGGCAATGCTGGGTATTTTACAGTAGATGGGCATTAACTAGTTCTTACTTTCTTAATATGTAATATGAAAGGGGAAAAACAGAAAAGGCAGGCTCTTCTGAGTGCTGAACTTTGGCTGAAGCTCATTTTCCTCTCACTTTGCCAAAGGAGCAGCACCAGGCCTTTCTGTATCAGCTGGTGCAGCAGCAGCACCCCCCGCCCGACCTCCAGCAGCTGCAGCTCCCAGGCCCTGCGCAGATCCCCATCAGCAGCCTGCTCGCCGGTACTCAGGCGCCCCCGCTTCACTCAGCCACCACCAACCCCTTCCTCACCATCCATGGGGACAGCACAAGTCAGAAAGTCACAGTAAGTTGTGTTTAGTGTTAAACTTAATGAAACAAGACTGTATCGATTAATCGTAGATTATTTGTCTCTAGGCGGCCCTCCCCCCCCCCCCCCCCAGGCAGTGTCTTCACTGTAGCCCAGGCTGACTTGGATTCACTTGGTAGTCCTAGGCTGGCCTCGGACTCACAGAGATAGTCCTACCTCTGCTTCTTGAGCGCTGGGATTAAAGGCAGGCACTACCACGTCCTACTTTTCTTTTTACATTATTTCTCTTGATATTTTCTTAAAACCAGTTGTTTTAACATAAGCTGGATATTGTAGGCACAGAGGATCTAAGCCAGTTTACATATCCCTCAAGTATATCAATTTGAATTTGTACATGAGTTGTGAAGGCTATATTATAATGTAGCAGCTTCTAAAATGAAAATATTTTTTGTTGATTTATTTTAGAGAGAGACAGATAGAGTGAGAGATGGGTGCACCAGGGCCTCTAGGTACTGCAAACAAACTCCAGATGCTTATGCCATTTGGTGCATCTGGCTTTGTGTGGGTACTAACCCAAGCCATTAGGCCTCCCCCCCCCCCTCCCCCCAGGTAGGATCTCACTCTGGTCCAAGCAGACCTGAAATTAACTATGTAGTCTCAGGAGGGCCTCGAACTTTTGGCAATCATCCTACCTCTGCCTCCCAAACGCTGGGATTAAAGGCATGCGCCACCACGCCTGTCTTTCTAAGCAAGTGCCTTTAACCACTGAGTAATCTTTCTAGCCCTCCAGTTACTTTTTTGTTTTTGTTTTTGTTTTTGTTTTTGTTTTTTGAGATAGGGTCTCATTCTAGCCCAGTCTAGACCTGGAATTCACCTTGTAGTCTCTGAGTAGCCTCGAACTCATGGTGATAGTCCTACCTCTGCCTCGCATGTGCTGGGATTAAAGGACCACGCCCAGCTTTCTGGTTACATTTTTAATGGAATTTAAAATTTATTGATTTCTTTCTTTATTTGTTAATTTCTTGTAAGTAATAGCATCTTACATTTTCAGTTTTACAAATTGAGATAAATTAGACATGGACACAGAAATACTATGCTGCACGTAAAATGAACACATGTTTTAAGGCGTTCCTTTCTATTAGCTTTTCCTTCCAATTAGATCTGATTTAAAGGGTTACAAATGTTTCCCCTAAAGTCTGTTTGGAGTTTTAAATTTATGTATTTAAGAGAGAGTGCCCTTTCTCTTTAAAGTGTAGTTCAGAGCAGAACCCTGTTAGAGGAAGGATATTGGGATATAGAATGTACATCAAGAAAAGGAAGAAGGGGATGAATGAAAATTAAGAATTGAAAATAGCCAGGCATGGTGGTGCATGTCTTTAATCCCAGCACCCCAGAGACAGAGGTAGGAGGATTACCATGAGTTCAAGGCCACCCTGAGACTACATAGTGAATTCCAGGTTAGCCTGATCAAGAGTGAGACTCTGCCTTGGGGAGGAAAAAAAAAGTTGAACAATGTTGTTTCATATTACTTTGATTTGTTGTTCCTCTCTCCACCCCCATCCAAGGTAGAATTTTACTGTAGCCCATGCTGGCCTGGAACTCACTCTCCAGTCCCGCTGGAGAGATGGCTTAGCAGATAAAAAGCCAAAGATGGGGAAGGGCTGGATAGATGGCTTAGTGATTAAGGTACTTACCTGTGAGGCCTAAGGACCCAAGTTTGATTCCCTGATATCCACATTAAGCCAGATGCACAAGATAGTACGTGCATCTGGAGTTCGTTTGCAGTGGCTAGAAGGCCTGGCACACCCATGTTCTCTCTCTCTCTCTCAAATAAATAAATAAAATACTTTTTCTTTTTTTAAAAGAAAAGAAGGCTGGGGAAATGGCTTAGTGGTTAAGGTGTTTGCCTGCAAAGCCAAAAGACCCTGGTTCAATTCCCCGGGACCCATGTAAGCCAGATGCACAAGGGAGTGCGTGTGTCTAGAGTTTGTCTGCAGTGGCTGGAGGCTCTGGCACAGCCATTGTCTGTCTTTCTATCTGCCTCTTCCCCTCAATTTCTCAAATAAATAAATTAATTAATTAATTAATTAAAATATTAAGAAAAACCAAAGAAGTCAGACGTAGTGGTTCATGCCTTTAATTCCAGCACTCACTCAGGAGGCTGAGGTAGGAGAATTACCATTAGTTTGAGGCCACCCTGAAACTACATAATGAATTCCAGGTCAGCCTGAGCTAGAATGAGATCCTATGTTGAAAAACCAAAAACAAGCAAAGGCCAAAGGACCCAGATTCTATTCCCCAGTGCCCATGTAAAGGCTGATGCGCAAGGTGTCACAAGGTGATGTGTCTGGAGTATATTTGCAGTGGCTAGAGACTCTTATGTGCCCATTCTCTCATAAATGAAACAAAATAAAAGGCTTTTGCCTGTAGTCCCAAGCCTGCCTTGAACTCACAATGATTTCTCCTTGTCTCCTGAGTGCTGGGCTAAAAGGCATGTACCACCATCCCATTTGATATTGTTTTGTTTGTTTCTTGTTCTATTATTCCTCAGAAATGTTTTTCACAGGATAGTAGTTTTCCCTTACTTCCCCAAAATAAGAGGACAAATACTTTTTTTATTTTATTTAATTTTTTTATTCTCTTATCTTGAGAATAGTGTTACTCTTAACTACAAGCCTTGTTACTTCATCAATGTTTTGCTGACATAGAACATTTCAGTTATTTTATATTAAATATGACATTTTTGTACTATTTTCCTACTCTTTTGTTATCTAGTGTTTTCTTTGTTAAAAATAAAAGTGTGTAGCGGGGCATGGTGGCACACATATTTAATCCCTGCACTCAGCAAAGCAGTAGTAGAAGGATCACCATGAGTTTGAAACCATCCTGAGACACAGTGAATTACAGGTCAGCCTAGGCTAGAGTGAGACCAAAAAAAAAAAAAGTGAATGCTCTGGAGGCTGAGGTTGGAGGATACTGTGAGTTCCAGGTCAGCCTGGGCTAGAGTGAGACCCTACCTCTGGAGAGAACAAAACACAACAAAAAAGTCAATTAGGGTTGGGGAGATGGCTCAGTCAGTAAGGCACTTGGCATTAAAGCTTGAGTACCTGAGTTTGGACCCCTAACACACCCACACGTGGTACCTGTAATCCACATAGAGCCATATGGGATCAAGACTTCGGAAGTAAGAAGTCCGTAGGGTAAGCAAGCTTTCTAGACTAGCCGATTTGGTGAGTCTGTATTCAGTGAGAGACCTTGACTAATAACAGTAAGGTGGCAGGCTAGAGAAATTGCTCAGCAGGTAAAGCATTGGTCTCTGAGTTCAAATCTACAGATTCCATGCACAAAAAAACAGCTGGGGGGCTGGAGAGATGGCTCAGTGGTTAAGGTGCTTACCTATAAAGCCTGATGACTGCAGTTCAATTTGCTAGTATCACATAAAGCCAGATGCACAGTGGTGCATGCATCTGTCATTCATTTGCAGTGGCTGAAGGCCCTGTAGCACCCATTCTCTTTCTGTTTCTCATTTCTCTCTCTGTTTGCAAATTAATTAATTAATTAATTGAAATATTGCTGGGTGTGGCCACATGCACTTATAACCCCAGTCCCACAGAGGAGCAGAGTCCCAAGAATTAGTGGAGCCCCACAAGCTCTAGAAGCAGTAAAAGATTTTCTAGCTCAAAAACCAAGACCAGGTGAAAGAGCAATGGAGCAGAACACTATGTGTTCCTTTCTGGCTACTGCATGTGAATGAACCCTGCTGCAGAAGAGCTTATAGGGTGCCTCATGGGCACATACACATGCATATACCACACATACTATGTAGTAGGCAGCTTCAGGTTCGCTACGGTGAACTTCCAGACCAGGCACAGTTATGGAGGAAGGGATATTTATTGACACTTACAGATCTAGGGGAAGTTCCATAATGATGAAGAAGGTGGCTCTTCTTTCACAGGTCCAAAGAGAGAAAACCACAAGCCAAAAGCCACACAGCACACTTCAGGAACTCCAGGTGGAACTAGGCACTTTGTGTATCTTTAGATTGGAATTTCAAACCCACCACCACACCTTAAGATCTGCCCAGTGACACCTTCTCCAGCCAGGTGGCTGCAGATCCAAACTAATAAAACACTGACTTACTGGGGGCCATCTATTCACACTACCACACACCATGTCACATATATATACACATGCATATACAATACATACCATGTCACATGCACTTGGACCTACCACACATACACACCATATCACATACACAACCAGAAATAATTTAAAAATAACTAAATAACGTGTGCAGCAATTGAGGTAGACACCCAACACTGACCTCTGGTCTCCACACGTGCACACACATTATACATACATAGACATTATAAACACTCATGCAAAAGAAGTGAATTAGGACTGGAGGGACGGCTTAGTGGTTTAAGGCACTTGCCTGCAAAGCCATAATGGGACCAGGTTCAATTCCCCAGGACCCACGTAAGCCAGATGCACAAGGGGTCGCGTACATCTGGAGTTTGTTTGCAGTGGCTAGATGTCCTGGCATGCCCATTCTCTCTCTCTTTCTCTCTCTCTCTTTCTTTCTATTTTTTTTTTTTTGTTGTTATTTTTGTTTATTTATTTGAGAGGGACAGAAAGAGGCAGCTAGAGAGAGGGAGAGAGAATGGGCGCGCCAGGGCCTCCAGCCACTGCAAACGAACTCCAGACGCGTGCGCCCCCCTGTGCATCTGGCTAACGTGGGCCCGGGGGAGTCGAGCCTCGAACCGGGATTCTTAGGCTTCACAGGCAAGTGCTTAACCGCTAAGCCATCTCTCCAGCCCTCTCTCTATTTTTATGTCTCTCTCAAATAAAGAAAAATAAAAAAAATTAAAAAGTGAATCATTTATAAGTTTTTTTCTTGAGTTATAAAATATGAAATATATATTTAATGGAAAACCACAGTAAATTATCTAAAAAGAACTGGCCTGGCAGTGTCTGACACATCCCTGTGATCTTAACTATTTGGGAGGCAGAGAGGGTAGGTCATGAATTCAGTTTTGAGGCTCATACAGACTTTCTCTCAGAACAAGCAGCAGACTACAACTAGCTCACATCACACAGTAAAGCAAGCCTGGGAAGTCCCACAACGTACCACGTGTCCGTGTAGGTCCACTGCCATGATGATTTCAGTCTTTAAACAATAGGCTCTAGCCCCCCCCCCCCCCCCCCCCCCCCCCCCCCCCCCCCCCCCGTTGAGGTAGGGTCTCACTGTTGTCCAGGCTGACCTGGAACTTAGCTCCAGGGTGGCCTCGAACTCACAGACATTCTCCAACCTCTGCCTCCCAAATGCTGGGATTAAAGGTTGTATTGTCGGGCTGGAGAGATGGCTTAGCAGTTAAGCGCTTGCCTGTGAAGCCTAAGGACCCCGGTTTGAGGCTCGATTCCCCAGGACCCTCGTTAGCCAGATGCACAAGGGGGCACACACATCTGGAATTCATTTGCAGGGGCTGGAAGCCCTGGCGCGCCCAATCCCTCTTTCTCTGTCACTTTCAAATAAATAAAAAAAATAAACAAAAGAGGTTTGATTAAAAAAAAAAAAGGTTGTATTGTCACCACACCAGCGCCGCCCCCCCCCCCCCCCGCCCCCACTGTTTTTTTTCTTCCAAGGAAAGATCTCACTGTAGCCCAGGCTGACCTGGAACTCACAGTGATCCTCCTAAAGGTGTATGATACCACACCTGGCTCAGGTCCCATTTTTTAATAAGAGGAGAGTCAAAAATAGTTAAAGCTGGGGCAGGGAAGATTGTCCAGCAGTTAAGGCCTTTGCCCGTAAAGTCTGAGGACCCGGGTTTGATTGCCCACGGCCCATGTAGAACCAGATGCATAAGGTGGCACTTAGGTCTGGAGTTCATTCTCTTTATGTTTCTGCCTCTCTCAAATTTTTAGAAAGAAAGAGAAAGAGGTTAAAGTTCAAAGAACAAACAGCAAATAAGAGATCAGAACCTATGAATTGCTTAGTCCTTAATAACTCATTGTTGGCTGGGTGTGGTGGCACACGCCTTTAATCGCAGTACTCAGGAGACAGAGGTAGTAGGATCACCATGAGTTCAAGGCCACCCTGAGACTACATAGTGAATTCCATCCAGGTCAGCCTGGGCTAGAGTGAGACCCTTCCTCACAAAACAAAACAAAACAACAACAACAAAAAAATAGATTTGCGAAGGTGAATTTGTGTCATTCCTTAGGAATAACATCCCACAGATAGACACATTGCTTATGGTACACTTTATATAGTATTGTACTTAATGTTTTTAATGCATTTCTTAGTTCATTTATGTCTATATTATCCTGAAAAAAGAGTCAACTTAGAGAAAATCATAGCCATATACCATGTTTACTGTCCATCCGTTGATTTCAAGTAACACGATATTACCTCACATCTTATCAAAATTGATTTAGCTAATGCATCTCATTTTTTGTTTTTTCCCTCCTCAAACTGCAGAGGCTTAGTGACAAAAATGGGCCTGTAGCTCAAGACAAAAGTTGACTCTTGAAAGCATGGGAACCTTGCCTGCCCTGCTGCTCTGGCACTTCCCATGGCTGCCGCTACAGTCTTTCACTCATAGCTATGAAGATGCAACAAGAAACTGCACAACAGAGATGGCTTCAAGAACATTCTTGTAAGGCTTTGATTAATTTTCTTGTTGCTTTTTTGCACTGAAATACAACTCCCTTTCTTCCACCCTACCCAAAGTGTTTGAACTTTGGAAGAAAGGTTAATGACTAACTTTTGTAAATGAAATAATTTAAATGCAAAGATTTTACCAACCCAATAAAAATTTAAAATACTGGGCACACAACTAGCTTTGCTATAAATGTGAGATCTGAATAGTAAAGGTCAAGATGTGTTCCTTTTAAGAACAATTTGGTTTTATTGTAAAAGCTGGGTTATAAAATATGATCTTACTTGAGTGTGCTTGTTCCAGTGATAGCTTAAATTTCTAGGAACTGTCCAATTTCTTCTCCTGGAGTTTTAGTCATTTAATATTGTAATTATATAGGTTACCAACTGGGGCTTTACAAAGTTTATTTAAAAAAATTTCCTTTCTAATGAGATTTGGCTGTTTGGTAATCAAGTTAGGATGGAAATGTCTGCTTCTACTAAAGGTAATTTTCGTTTGCTAAAAATCCTTTCAGTAGTGTCAAGACCTATTTTATGTTTAAAAGAGATCTTGAGTTAAGCCCCTTCTAAGACTGCTAGGAGAAGCAGAACAATTCAGAGTGACTTCTCTCAGAAGAGGCCACCCTGGAGACTGCTGCAGAGCCCAGCCTTAAGTGCCTGCTGGTCCCTCCCTGGGTTGAAGTGGCTCTAAACAGCAGAGCTCCAGCTAGTCAGTCCTCAGAAGTCACAGGAACAGGCTGCACCCACCAGCACCATTCCCTTGCTTCTATCTTGGTTGAAAACTTTCTATGCCATTGTAGATAGCTCAGGTGAAATGATTACCTGGGTATTTGTCCACTAATAGTCACAAGATGAGTGGATTTGGTAAGAATATATGTTTGTTTTATTTCAATAATTTCTCAAACTGCCCATTCAAACAGTTGGGCCACTACATACAGTTCCTGAAAAGAGGGAACCCTGTCTTAGCCCTTCTACTTCGAGTAGCCACACTCTGGATGTGTCAAGATGGAAGACTTGAACACTGAAACACTTGGTGGGGGGGGGGGGATCATTGATCTGTTCCTAAATGTGTGAAATACGTGAATTATTAGTGGAAAGACCCAGCTATAATCAGACCTCCACTGTGTACTTAGCTGGAAGAACATGTTAATTCTGCAATATGTCTCTTGGTTAAACATTGCACAGTTCTTACCTCATTTCTGTAAATAAGGTTTGTGAATCTGTTTTGTAATGTGAAAAATTCATAAGATAACCTTGATATTTTGATTTGTAATATTTCTAATGAGTAGATTTAATTGAAAAATAAAATAATTTATTTTTATATGTTCAGGGGAATTTTAAAGAAAGCCAAACCTTTTGTAGATAATTTAAAAAAGATCAGTGTGGTTTATTTTACTTACTTAGCCCACTGGTTGTTATTCTGTAACAGTTTGTATAAATGGTAAATTTTGAATTGTGTTGATATTTTACCTAGATGTAAAATTCCTCATGTATTAAAATGTACAAAGTTTTGTTAATAAAGTTTAATAATGTTTATAACTCTGCCTCCCCCCCCCCCCCATGTAGGGTCTCCCTCTGTCTGGTTCAGGCTGACCTGGAATTCACTATGTAGTCTCAGGGTGGCCTCAAACTCACAGCAATCCTCCATCCTCTGCTTCCCGAGTGCTGGGATTAAAGGCATGTGCCACCATACCTGGCAACTCTGCCATTCTTATCTGTTGGGATGACTGTCCTGATGCCCTTGGCGCCTCACATATGCAGGTACTTGAGTTGTGGGTGTTGGAACTTCATATGGTATTACCTTGAACTTGTCAGATCAGTGTGAGAGCAAGTCAGCCTCAGGCACAGCAGTGGCAGGTAATCATTGAGGAGAGGAGCTAATGAGGGTGTGCATATTCACACAAATAAAGGGAAATAACCTCAGTGAGGTCAGAGGAAAACCAACTCCAGACACAATTTTAATTATAGCACATTAATATAGTAGCATACATACTAAATTGTTACATTATAACACCAAACTGCCCTCTAAATACTTACATTTATGCCCATATATAAATGTTGCTCTCACTTTGCTTAGAGAAGCGTCCCTTTACGTATGGTGGTGACCACTGGGGTGACTCAAAACTCACCAAAATGCTTACAGTGTGACAATGGCGCGTTCAGCATTCAGTGAGACATTCTGTCGCACCCTCCAAAGCTCATGAACCATGATGGACAAGATGATGGAAAGAATGTAAGAGACAAAGGAAGGGGAGGAGTGCTCACAATGCTGTCATCCAAACAAAGTGGCCTTAATATTTACAACCTCACAGTGGCTGACTTACACAAGACCTATATAATAGGAGGGAAAAGTGATGACATCAGAATAGTACAGACCAGTTAGAAAAAGGATTCAGTGAAGAGTAAAGGGAAGGGCAGATGATGGGAGGGGTTATGATCATAGTGTTTGTCTATATGTATGAAGTTTTCAATAAAAATGTTTTTTAAAAGGATGTTAAAATTCAAGGCATTATTATAAAAGTAAAAAATGAACCCAGGCATGGTCGTGCATGCCTGTAATCCCAGCACTCAGGAGGCAGAGGCAGAGGCAGGAGGATCTCTGTGAGTTCGAGGCCACCCTGAGACTCCATAGTGAGTTCCAGGTCAGCCTGGGCTAAAGTGAGACCCTACCTTGAAAAGCAAACAAAAAAAGGGGCTGGAGGGATGGCTTAGCGGTTAAGGCACTTGCCAGCAAAGCCTAAGGATGTGCGTTCCGTCTCTCCAGATCCCATGTGATCCAGATCCACAAGGTGAAGCAAGCACAACGTCGCACATGCCCACTAGGTGCTACAAGCATGTGGAGTTTGATTGCAGTAGCTGAGCCCCCAGTGCACCAATTCTCGCTCTCTCAAAATGCGGAAAATTAAAAGTAGCATGCATAGTTGGTAAAGACTAAATTCTCCTGTTTATGTAGTCTAAATTACGTCATTACCTGGAAAAGAATCTACTTATTTAGTGGCCCCTAGGTTATGGATGCATTAGGCTTTCCTGGGGTACTTTTTTTTTAAGGTTGGGTCTCATTTTAGCCCAGACTGACCTGTTGCAGTCCAGTTCACATTGCTGGTAGAAATCACCCAACCAAGAGCAGCTTCAGGGAAAAAGAGATTTATTTTGGCTTACAGGCTCGAGGGGAAGCTCCACGATGGCAGGGGAAAACGATGGCATGAGCAGAGGGTGGACATCACCCCTTGGCCAACATAAGGTGGACCACAGCAACAGGAGGGCGTGCCAAACACTGGCATGGGGAAACTGGCTATAAAGCCCTTAAGCCTGCCCCCAACAATACACTCCCTCCAGGAGGCATTAATTCCCAAATATCCATCAGCTGGGAACCTAGCATTCACAACACCTAAGTTTATGGGGGACACCTGAATCAAACCACCACAGACCTGAAATTCACTCTGTAGTCTCAAGGTGGCCCCAAACTCACAGCAACCCTACCTCTGCCTCCTGAGTGCTGGGATTAAAGGCGTGCACCACCACATCCGGCTTTTATTTATTTATTTTTAAAGAAAGCACCTGGCCCAGGTACTTTTCTTAACATAAAAATATTCAGATGTGTTGGGTGCGGTGGTGCACTTCTTTAATCCCAGAGGAACACTGAGAGTTCAAGGCCACCCTGAGACTACATAGTGAATTCCAGGTCAGCCTGAGCTAGACGAGTGAGACCCTACCTCGAAAAACCAATCAAACAACAACAAACAAATTAGACATAATTGAGTCAGAATATATTATTTCGTATCATTTGTTCCTGGAACACTTGGAGTTGCCTTGAGTTCAAGGCCATAGTGAATTCTACGTTAGCTTGGAGTAGACTGAGAGCCTACCAAAAAAACATTTTTTTTAAAGGTAAATGAAGTTGGGCATGGTGGCACACGCCTTTATGGGGAGGCATAGGTAGGAGGATCTCCATGAGTCACCCTGAGACTACATAGTGAATTTCAAGTCAGCCTGGGCTAGAGTGAGACCCTACCTCAAAAATAAATAAATAAATAAATAAACCCCAAAACAAAAAAAGCCCAAAACAAAAATAAAACAAACAAAAAGGCAAATGAACCAGAAAAATAGGGCTTTAAAAGAAAATCAGGAACCTACAACCAAACAGCCATGTAAATATACCAGTGTGCACATGTTGCCTTGGTTTTGCGGTTCATTGAGTGTATAGCTGGGTAAGACTGTTGACTGTTCTCCACCAGGAGGCTGTATAGCAGCTTCTAGCACTTTGGCAGTTAGCCAGCAGAGGGGTAAACTTCCAGCTCACTTCCAGCTAGTTTCTTTGTCAGTTTCCTGTAAGGGAACAGTGGTATCTTAAGCCATATGATCATTCCATGTATTCTGGTGGCTGAGGTTTTATGACAATAGCCGGTATTGTTTTGATAGCCTCATGGGCAACTACTTATTTGGAGGTCTCCCACTTCCTGCACTGGGACTTTGCTATGACTTCTGGAAGCAGCATTGTCTAACTCATATAGGGTACTATATAATTTTTTTTAAAATTTATTTGCAATGGGGGGGATTTGTAGTCTCAGGTTGCCCTGGAACTCAAGGCAGTCTTCCTACTTCTGCCTCCCAAGTGCTGGGATTAAAGGTATGTGCCACCACAGCCAGCTCAGCAATTTTATTTTTTCATTAGCTAACAAGTAGGCTTTCATAAGGCTTTTTCATTCATCTCAAGTTCAGGTTAAACTTAAAATTGCTGAGACAAATACACTCATCCCAGGTTTAAAGAAAATTATACATTGACACTACTGTCTATCTAAAAACCAGACCTTTGAAAATGAAATAGCTCTGAATATTTATAAACATTTGGAAATGAGGAATTTTGTTTTGCTTTTATGTTGTTGGAAATAGAACTCTCAGAATTGCAATGTTAGACAAGCACTGTACTACCGAGCTCATCCCCGGCCCAGCCCAGGAACCCCTGCACATGTTCTTAGTGTGCAGATGCATGTACCCTGTGTTAAAGAGAGGCTTGGCCAAGAGCTGAGTGCCCTCTTATGGCTCATCTGCACATCTCCTTGAAACAGAGTATCTGAACCCAGAGCTGCTGCTGCTGCTTTCACAAATCCCAGAGGGTTTCCAGTCTGCCTTCCACAGGACTGGGATCAAATGTGTGGCCATGCTTAGATGTTTACATGGGTGCAGAGGGGAAGAGGGGGGATAAAGCTCAGGGCAAAACAAGCCCTCATGCTTCCACCATTAATTTTCAAGTTAAAAGCTCACGCTGAGCCAGTAAAAATGCTTGCCTTCTAATCAGTAAGGTCTGAGTTTGATCCTCAGTATCTGCGTAAAAATGCTGGGTGTGGTGGCACTCACCTCTAGTTCCAGCACTGGGGAGGTCGAGCCAGGATCCCTGGGGCTCAGTGGACAGCCAGTCTAGTCTAGCTGTTGGACTCCAGGCCATGAGAGACCCTGCCTCACAGGAGGTGACAGAGCTTCTGAGGATGACACTCCTCTGGTCTCCATGCATACAGAAAATGACCATTTAGGCCAAGTTACTCCTTTTCTCACCCTTTGCAACAAAGGAGGTGCTGTTTTTTTTTTTTAATTTTTTAATATTTGTTTATTCATGAGGGAGGAAAGAGAGAAAGTGAGAGAGAGCGAGAATGGGTACAAGAGGGCCTCCAGCCACTGCAAAGAAATTCCCGATACATGGGCCACTATGGGAATCTGGCTTACATGGGCTCTGGGGATCAACCCTGGGACCTTAGGCTTTGCAGGCAAGCACCTTAACTTCCCAGCTATGTCTTCAGGCCAAATTGTACTAATTTTTAAAATTCCATAGAACTTAGAAAACCACACTTCATGGTCCCCAAGGTAGAGCTACAAGCAGTCCATGACTGAACCCCACAGTTCTCACTCACTGTCTCCGCAGTCAGCTCTTCAACAGCATCTGTTTGGGATGTTCCCAGTGAGTTACATGTGACATTTTTCTTTCATGACACAGTGATGTCTCCACTCACTGGGGACACTGGCAAGGTCAAGGGAAATGGCTGGAGCTGCCTGACATTGAGCAGAATCACATGCTGTCTTTCAGGACCACCAACACAAGGTCAAGGCTGACTTCCACCAGGATGGTTGCTTCTGTCACAGTCCACACAAAGGAGCAAGGCTGCCTGGGTCTCCTCCTTGATCCCTCTTCCTTCCTGCTCTTTTCTTTTTTTTTTTAAATATATTTTTTTAATTATTTATTTATTTGAGAGCGACAGACACAGAGAGAAAGACAGATAGAGGGAGAGAGAAAGAGAATGGGCGCGCCAGGGCTTCCAGCCTCTGCAAACGAACTCCAGACGCGTGCGCCCCCTTGTGCATCTGGCTAACGTGGGACCTGGGGAACCGAGCCTCGAACCGGGGTCCTTAGGCTTCACAGGCAAGTGCTTAACGGCTAAGCCATCTCTCCAGCCCTGCTGTTTTCTTTTTAAAAGTACTTTATTTGCAAGTATATGACCCAGCTATAGCACTCCTAGGCATATATCCTAAGGACTCATCTCATTTCCTTAGAAGTACATGCTCAACCATGTTTATTGCTGCTCAATTTATAATAGCTGGGAAATGGAGCCAGCCTAGATGTCCCTCAACTGATGAGTAAGGATAATGAAGATGTGGCACATTTATACAATGGAGTTCTACTCAGCGATAAAGAAAAATGAAGTTATGAAATTTGCAGAAAAATGATGTTCCTAGAAAGGATTATATAAGTGAGGTAACCCAGGCCCAGAAAGCCAAGCGCCACATGTTCTCTCTCATATGTGGATCCTAGCTACAGATGATTGGGCTTCTGTGTGAGAAGGAAAATACTTGGTAGCAGAGGCCAGTAAGTTAAAAAGGAGACATAAAGGGACAAGAAAGGAAAGGAGGAGGGTACTTAGTAGGTTGATATTGTATGTATGTAAGTACAGTGATTGAGATGGGGAGGTAATATGATTTAGAATGGAATTTCAAAGGGGAAAGTGTCAGGGGGAGGGAGGAAATTACCATGGGATATTTTTTTATAATCATGGAAAATGTTAATAAAAATTTAAAAATTAAAAAAAATAAATACAAATTTAAAAAAATTTAAAAAATACTTTATTTGCAAGTAGAAAGAGGGGGGAGAGAGAAAGAATGGGCATGCACCACTCCAGATGCATGTACCACTTTGCGCATCTGGTTTTACATGGGTACTAGAGAATTGAACCTAGGCCATTAGGCTTTGCAACTAAGTTCCCTTTAACCTCTGAGCCATCTCTCCTGCAGTTGGAAAGGTCTTTTTTCATACTAGTCACAAAATGTGTACTGTTCTGTCAGGGGATTCCTATAAAATGTGGATTTTATTTGATTTTGATCACTCACAATTCAAGTTTGGCAGGTCTTCCTGAGGACACAGATCCCCTCATGAGGGTGAAGAAAGAATCCTGTGACACTTCCCATGGTCTGTGACTTACCCTTCTCAATCTCTTGAATGTCTCTCCTGCTTTATGGTCTGAGCAAAGCCTAACTGTAGAACAGATGCACTGTCTGCTGTCCAAGCACACATACCTGTATCCACCTTCAGAGGCCCTGAATGCCAAGAGAAGGCTGCTTATGAATTACAGAAGTCATCATGACCATCAAGCCTGGTGTGGTGGTGCACACCTTTTTTAATCCCAGCACTGGAGAGGCAGAGGTAGGAGGATCACTGTGAGTTTGAGGCCATCCTGGGACTACATAGTGAATTCCAGGTCAGCCTGGACCAGAGTGGAATGCTACCTTGGAAAAAAAAAAAAAGAAAAGAAAAAATATTTTTCTTTGTTTATTTGAAAGCAGAGAAAGAGAGAGAGAGAGACAGAAAAGTGAATGGGTATGCCAGGGTCTCTAGCCACTGCAGATGAAGTCCAGACACACCACTTTGTGCATCTGAGGAAACAAACTCAGGCCTTTAGGCCTTGCAAATAAGCACCTTAAAGGTGAGACATCTCTCTACCCCCTTCCCTGCATTTCTAAAATATTTAGAAAATATTTATTAGCCAGGTGTGTTGGTACATGCCTTTGATCCCAGCACTCTGGGGGGAAAAATATTTATTTGCAATCAAAGAGAGAGAGAGAAGAGAGACAGACAGAATGGGCACACCTGGGCCTCCAGCCACTGCAAATGAACTCCAGATGCATGCACCATTTTATGCATCTGGTTTTATGTAGGTACTGGGGAACTTAACCTGGGTCATTAGGCTTTGCAGGCAAGTGTCTTAAGCACTTAGCTATCTCTCCAACACCCTTCCCTGCATTAAAAACATTTGAGAGAGGAAAGAGGCCCACAAGGAGTGAATATAGGTGCACCAGGGTTTCCTGCCACTACAAACAAATTCCAGATGCATGCACCACTGAGTACATCTTGGAAATTGAACCAGGCCTTGCAAACAAGTACCTTTAACCACTGAGCCATTTCTCCAGCTTTCCCTCCATTTCTCATGTTTCCAAAACCAGCACCAGATGTGAGGTATAGACAAATTTGTAAATCCAGGGGGTGAGTAAACCCAGACCTTGAATAGCAGGATACTCCTTCCGCAGTCTTCCTTTAAGCCACCTCCTTTCAAAAAAATTTTTACTTTTACTCATTTCAGCCTTCCACAGTTCACCTCCAGGGCCTCATTTCCATTGTTTCAATGGGAAACAGTTGGCCCACCCTTGATTGTGGTAATCTGTTTTAACAGTTGGAGCTCCAGTAATCTAAAACCAGTCTCTGTGCCAATAACTTCAAAGTTGCTTGAATTTTTCCTTTGATAAACTGTACATCTTTCAATATTGTTCTGCTATATACCTTCTGCCAACAACAGCAGTCCATTACTTTTTCTTTGTTCCCAGAGGTAGGGTCATGCTCCAGCCCAGGCTGATCTGGAATTCACTATGTAGTCTCAGGCTGACCTTGAACTCACAGAGATCCTCCTCACCTTCTCCAGTGCTGGATTAAAGGTGTGTACCACCATGCCCAGTATCCATAACTTTTAAATTTAACCATGATCATACTCTAAGTATGGGTAGAAGAACTCAGCCAATTTTTGCCAGTAGCCCAGTTCCAAAAAGTTCTCTTTTTCCCCTTTGAAAGTTTAAAAACCAAGCCTTCACAGTCCATAATTATCTCTACATTTAGCATTTTCAAACTCTTACCGGAATGGCCCATCAAGCTCTGCTTATAGCACTGCAAGGCTTCTCCAGTTCAAAGTACCAAATTCTCCCACATTTCTCCATTAAACAAGTTCCAAAAAACCAAAAGCCACATGGTTAGATTCACTGCAGCAATGACCTCACTTTCAGTTTTTCTGTTGGAATTACCTTCTTGTGAAACACTCAGATAGCTTAACCTAAGGACACCCTGCCATTTCATAATAATAAAAGGTGGCCTCACCTAGGTTACACAGAACAATCTAAACAAGAATGAGGATGTGGGGCTGGAGAGGGTGGCTTAGCGGTTAAGGCATTTGCCTGCGAAGCCAAAGGACCCCGGTTCGATTCCCCAGGACCCACGTACGCCAGATGCACAAGGAGGCACATGTATCTGGAGTTCGTTTGCAGTGACTAGAAGCCCCGAAATGCCCATTCTCTCTCTCTGTCTCTCTTTTGCTCTGTCTCAAATTAATAATATATATATTAAAAAAAAAAAAAGAATGCGGATGTAGTCTCAGTTAAGCTATCTGGTATTTGTTCCACACCTTGTGCTAAGTGAACAATCTGCTTTTATAATCATGCTTGTTTGAGTTGCAAAATAGGATTATGGGGGGGGGGTGTTCGGGACTGTTGCAGTCTGGTTCACATTGCTGGTGGAAATCACCCAACCAAGAGCAGTTTGTGGGAAAAGAGATTTATCTTGACTTAGAGGCTCAAGGGGGAAACGATGGCATGAGCAGAGGGTGGACATCACCCCGTGGCCAACATAAGGGTGACGATAGCAACAGGAAACTGTGCCAAACACTGGCATGGGGAAACTGGCTATAACACCATAAGTCCACCCCCAACAATACACTCCTTCCGGGAGGCATTAGTTCCCAAATCTCCATCAGCTGGGAACCTAGCATTCAGAACACCCAAGTTTATGGGGACACCTGAATCAAACAACCACATTCTGCCCCTGGCCCCCATAAATTGATAACCATACATGATGTAAAATGCAATGCATTCAACTAACTTTAAAAGTCCCATAGTTTTTATCAATTCCAATGATGTTCATGCATCCTCATAGTCCAAGATCTTTTGAGTCATAATACCAAAAAATAACCTCAAAAAACCCATAGTGGCACAGAATATTCACTCTGCAAAAGACGGCATTGGGCATAGCAAAGAAACATTCAACCAATACAAGATTTAAAACAACCAGGACAAACATCAAACTCTTAGCGTCAAGTCCAACAACTCTAGCCAGTGACAAATCTCCAAGTCCAATAATCCTGACCAGCAACAAGTCCCTCAAACTCCAATTCCACCCCTCCAGCTAGGCTGCTCACAGTCCTAGAAAACTTCATCAGGGCCAGCCGCCCCTTGGCAGCCATCTCGTGGTCCTGACATCTCCACTGGGTCTCCACTACAATCCATGGTTCAACCTCATGGCCCCATGGGGTCTCCATGCAGGCATCCAGCAAACCTGCTTCACACTGCCCATGGCCTTTTCCAAAACACAAGACTGTGTTGCAAACTCAATAACCATCTCTTTCCTGCATTTCTTATACTCCACAATACCAGGTAGGGTGCCAATTTGTTAATCCAGGGGGGTATAAAGCAGACTTTGGAGAATAGGACTCCTTGAGTATTCAGGTCCCTTCAAAGTGCCTACATTCTTCCTATTGACCCAGTGCAGATCAGCTAGCCCAATCTCTAAGGTTGTAATCTCTCAATTGCAGCTGAACAGGCAGCAGTTCACCCAAAGATTTTTCTTTCTCTGCCATATCCCTCTGCTCACAATTCATTTCTATGCAGAGCAACCCTGCACAACTTCTCAGGACATGGGCATAAGAGCAAGCTTCTCACACAAACTGCTAGCCCAGTCCAAGCAAAGCTCTTTCTCACCCTCATAAGCCAAACCTCATAGTCCATCGTTCTTACTGCATTCGGGTCTTTCAACTCAGACCAGAATAGCTCATCAAGCTGTACTTACAGCACCGCAAGGCATTTGTTAGGCCCAGGTTTCAAATCCTCCCACATTCCTCTTGAAAAGCAACTCCAAAAGGCCAAATCCACAGTCAGGTGTCTAGCAGCAAATCCCACTCCTCTACTGTTGCAGTTTGGTTCACATTGCTGGTAGAAATCACCCAACCAAAAGCAGCTTGTGGGAAGAGATTTATTTTGGCTTACAGGCTTGAGGGGAAAATGATGGCATGAGCAGAGGGTGGATATCCCCCCTGGCCAACATAAGGTGGACAGTGGCAACAGGAGAGTGTGCCAAACACTGGCATGGGGAAACTGGCTATAACACCCATAAGCCCACTCCCAACAATACACTCCCTCCAAGAGGTGTTATTTCCCAAATCTCCATCAGCTGGGAACCTAGCATTCAGAACACGTAAGTTAATGGGGGACACCTGAATCAAACCACCACAGGGACTTTCCAGACAATTACAAAATTTGCTGCTAAGCAGCCCTCCAGCCTCTCTCTCTTTCATCTGCATGTGTATATATGTGTGGTGTGTGTATGCATATGGAGACTTGATACTTTGTGCCTCTCTTAATCACTTTCCTCCTTATTTTCCTGAGGCAAGGTCTCTCATCTGAACATAGAGCTCGCTGATTCGGCTAGTCTGGCTAGCCAGGTAGCTGCCTCTCCAGCCCTGGGATTACAGGCCCAGCATTTACATGGGTACTGGGGACTGAACCCAGGCAAGCACTTTATACTGACAGCCGTCTCCCCAGCCCTGCGGGAGAACTTTCTATATAATATGGCGTTAGGATCTTCCAGGGAGTTAAAACGACACACCTAAGTTATTTCCATTACCACGACATTGCTGGTAATTGTAAAAAGCTGTTGAAATAATTTTGTTCCCTATTGACTTTATTTTTCTCTCAGTAAACATTGATTTGTTTTTCCCTCTCAAAAAAAAAAAAATGTAGTTTTGTTTCTTGACCATTGTAAAGGATTGTGGTTTTTTGCCCTATAAATGCACTGCTAAGACAAGGCTGCTCTCCTCATCAGTGGCTTGCTATGAAGGGACAATTGCTGGCTGGCTAATAAAGACTCTCCTTTTTTTTAATTAAAATTATTTATTTATTTATTTGATAGTGACAGATGGAGAAAGAGGAGGTTAGAGAGAGAGAGCGAGCGAGAGTGGGCGTGCCAGGGCCTCCAGCCACTGCAAATGAACTCCAGACGCGTGCGCCCACTTGTGCATCTGGCTAACGTGGGTCCTGGGGAATTGAGCCTTGAACCGGGGTCCTTAGGCTTCACAGGCAAGTGCTCAACCGCTAAGCCATCTCTCCAGCCCAAGACTCTCCTTTTAAAATCCTTATTCGGGTGGTCTTGAACTTGCTTTTGGTCTGGGACTCGCTATATTTTGGAGGCCTCAGTGAAACATATTTTTCTTGCTAAACTGACCCAAGTCTAATCTCACAGAGTCGTGATAGTCTTGATCTCTGACTATGGGGTAGCGGCTCTAGGAGGCGTCCACTGAGAGACATTCCTCAGCCCTAGGGACACTCTCTAGGTCCTGGCAGGTGGCACTCAGGAGATATGAACACCCTGAACAGAGACTCATCTGGTCTGAAAAGCCTCTGGAGGTAAGGGGGAATCAGTGGAAGGCTGGGTACAGCACTGTCACTATCTGCTTCAGTTTGGTGTGATCACGTGTCTTTGTCCTGTGCATCTGGTTTATGTGGGTTCTGGAGAGTCGAACCTGGGTCCTTTGGCTTTGTAGGCAAGTAGTTTAACTGATAAGCCATTTCTCCAGCAGTTTTCCTTTTGTTGTGTTTGTTTTGTCACTCTGTGTCGATTTTTTTTTAAAATTTTCCCAGGAGGCCACCTATGGAAATTGACAACTCCACCATGGGGCAAACAACTTCCACGTCTAGTCCTTTACAATTGTTTCTTCAATAACTTTTCATTTTTCCAACAGAGGACCTCTGACTTGGGTGTCATCTGTGATGCCTTCTCCCTCAGAGGAAGGTTCAACCTCTCACTGCATATTGAGTTGAATGAGTCGTTCTTGGGTGACCTGGACTTCCCGATCTGGTTCCTTATATTTTGACCTGGATTGAAACCATTACTGAAAAGCCCACTTGGTTTCAGAAATGTGCTAAAAAAAATGCCCTAAACCAAGCTCCAAAGGCTTGTTGTCTATCAAACCTAAAAACCAGAAATCTACACCCTCCTCACAGGAGTTCACTAAGCCAGTCCTATAGGAGGATTCCTCTGACAAAGAACACTTCTCTCCTTTCCCCTTTATCTGAGCCATTCCCCTTCTGGCTCTGATTCACTCCTAGGCCCGCTACACACCAGGAGCAGGTCCCCTCACCAACTTCCTGAGACACCCTCAGCTCCTTACCCTTGCGTCAGGCTTCTAGAGCTGGAGCCCCTTCATGGTCTATGTCCCCTTTTCCACCAGTGATCTCTATCACTGGAGACAGTGACGCACTGGGAAGTCAGGTAGCAGACCAACCAGCCAGAGAAGCCGCCCAAAAACTAGTGGGGCCCCTTGAAGTTCTAGTGGTGTCCCCTCTTCTCGAGCTGCCCAATCAACTTGACTACATAGAAGGAGACATAAAATTGGTGACACACTCCAGGTGGAGAAGGCAGCCTCAGGGTGGAAGAAGTTGCCAGATGGAAGGACTCTCCTCCCATGGCATTAGGACATACATCGCTCAAGACTCTCCATGAGGGTCCTATTTGGGCCCCATAAAATTGACAGAATTACTTAGACAATGCTTCTATATCCCTGACCTTAGCCCAATAGCCAAAGATCATAATTTCCAGATGCATCACCTGTCAATAAGTGAACCAACATGGCCCCCACTGGCTAAACCTGGAGCAAGACTCAGAGGAACCTTCCCAGATGAGCACTGTGAAATTGACTTTACAGAAGTTAAGCCTGGACTTTATGGACATAAGCATCTACTGGTAATGCTGGATACGTTCTCGGGGTGGACAGAAGCATTTCTTACGAAGACCGAGACTGCTCAGATAACTGTGAAGGAGCTGTTACAGGACATAGTCCCCAGATATGGCCTTCCCTTAGCCCTTGGCTTTCACAGCCCATGCCACTCAGTTAATAGGAAAAGTCTTTGGAATAAAATGGCACCTATAGGCCACAGAGCTCAGGGGAAGTAGGAAGGATGAACAGAACTCTTAAAGAACTATTAACCGATCTGATCGTAGAACCTGGTAGGGACTGGGTGGTCTTTTTCTTGTTGCCCTCTTAAGGTAAGATGCATTCCTTATTAGAAGGGATTTACTCCCTTTGAAATTCTCTAAGGTAAGCCTCCCCTATACTGGGGGAAAAAAATCTGTCAGAAATTACTAGTCATGACCTCCAGTCCCTTCAGGCTCTCCAGGAGGTTCATGCCCTGGTCTGGTAGGACCGTCCTGACTTGCTGCCACCTTCCTCATTTGAGCCTGAAGACCTGGTCTGGATGAAAAGGCATGGTCCTGGTAACCTTGATCCTTGTTGGCAAGGAACCTTCACTGTAGTCAGGGACTCAGATGATCCCTGGCTCATCTATAAACCCTAGGCCCACCAAGATCCTCTTAACATAAGACTATTACATGTATCACATAAATGAATTGTTTTTTTTCTGCTTGTACCATGCTTGTTAATGTTCTTGTGCTTAGCTTTCTTGCTTTTAGCTGATAACTCTTAACATAAGTGCCCCTATTAGAAGCAATGCTATTTTACTCAAGGCGGATGTGAAAGATCACTAAGGCTATTTCCTGGTACCTCCTGCCTCTTGGTTTGCATGTTTCTGGAATTACCCCTGCCTCAACACTCTCCTCCTCACTGATGAGGAATAAAAAAAAAAAAAAAAACAAAAAAAAAAACTTTGTGTATTTGTCCATACAGTCCACCAGGTTTATTTATATGATGGAGATGTGGGCAGAGAACATCTGGGGGTTCTTCCCCTCCCTATAGTTATAGGCAGAAGAGAGAAGACCCTGTTTTGGTCCCCTTACCTAGTAGGCTTAGTAATAGCACGATCAGCAGCTATAAGGACCTCTGCTTTAGTTGTTGGGAGATAAAAAAAATTTAACCTTAAGCCAACAGGTTGATGCTGATTTGAAAGAATTAAAATCATCTGTTAGTTGCCTGGAGACCTCCCTAGGTTCTCTGGCTGAAACAGTATTACCAAATAGGTGAGGGTTAGACTTACTGTTCCTAAAACAAGGAGGACTTTGTATGGCCTGAGGGGAGACTTGCTCTTTTTATACAAACTACTTGGAGTGATCTCAGAGAGCATTTCCATAGTTAGAAAACATTTGAAAGACAGGAGTTCTGTAAAAACTCAGGTAATTGGTACGAGAATTTGTTTTCTTGGTCACCCTGGCTTACCACTTTCACTACTGCCATCTCAGGGCCCTTAATTTTATTGCTCTTGGGATTAATCATAGGTCCCTGTATCAAGTTTGCTCAACAGAGAATTTCCTTAAATGGTGCCTGATGAGTCTAAGGCTTGACTTAAGTTATTAAAAACAGTGGGGAATGAAATACCCAGATAGCTTAACCTAAGGACACCCAGCCATTTTCATAATAATAAAAGAAGGCCTCAAAGCTGCGTGTGGTGGTGCACGCCTTTAATCCTAGCACTTGGGAGGCAGATGTAGGAGGATAGTGATGAGTTCGAGGCCAGCCTGAGACTACATAGTGAATTTTAGGTGAGCCTGAGCTAGTGATACCCTACCTCAGAAAAAAAAAAGGCCTCAAAAGGGGAGGAGGCTAAAGAGATGGCTAGATTGCTTAGTGGTTAAGGCACCTACCTGCAAAGCCTAAGGACCCATGTTGGATCTCTCTCCAGATCCCACGTAATCCAGATGCCCAAAGACAAGGCAAGGGCAAGGTTGCACATGCCCACTAGGTGGCACAAGCATCTGGAGTTTGATTTTGGTGGCCAACGCCCTGGTGTGCCACTTCTCTTTCTAAAAAAAATAAATAAATAAATAAATAACCAGGAGCCTCTTAAGCCCCTCTGGTCTTCTCATGGGCAAGAATTCTCTATACTTTCTCCTCTTTCCTTCTCTTAATCTAATAAGGTCTCTAAACCCTTAAAAAAAAATGAAGGCCTCACCTATGTTACACAGAGCATCTAAACAAGAATGAGGATGTAGTCTCAGTTAAGATATCTGGTATTTGTTCCACACCCTGTGCTAAGTGAAAAATTCTGCTTTGTAATCATACTTGCTTGCATTTCAAAATAGGACCAGAGAGGGCTGGGTGTGGTGGCACACACCTTTAATCCTAGCACTTACAAGGCAGAGGTAGGAGGATTGCTGTGAGTTCGAGGCCACCCTGAGACTGCATGGTGAATTCCAGGTCAGCCTGGACTAGAGTGAGACCCCACCTCAAAAACAAAACAACAACAAAAACAAAATCCAGTTTTGCCAGGATGGGCAGAATAGCATATCCTGGTTTCCTCTTTGGGCTCTGTTCCCAGCTAACTACCTCTAAAAAGCTACCTTACTCCTGTTTCTCCTTCAGTACTGCCACAGAAACAGACATGCAGATCAGTGGAACATAATAGAGGACATTAGATGTAAACCCAGGCAGCTATAGCCATCTAATTTTTGATTAAAAAAAAAAAAAAAACAGCCTCTTTAACAAAGAGAGGGTGTTGGGAAAACTGGCTGTGTACAAAGAAGATAGGAAATAGATCCTTAACTCTCACCATACAGAAGAATCAACTCCAAATGGATCAAAGATCTTAATATTATACCTGAAACTCTGAAACTGCTAGAGGAAAAAGTAGGGGAAATAGTTCAACCTATAAGCATAGGGACTTTCTGAGTAGAACCCTAATTGTTCAGGAAGTAAGACAAATGTAACCTGATAAAATTAAAAAGCTTGTATAACAATGGACATGGCGAATTGAGGTAGCCTACTGAATAGGAGAAAATCTTTGCCAGCTATATACAGAGGATAAATAACTAAGATATATAAAGAACTCAATACTCTGATCACTTGGGAACTTCCAGCTGTGGGTGAGTTTTCCCCTTGGCCAGGTTGGAGCTGGCTTGGCCCAGCCTGATGGGCCCCCTAGCCCTTACTCTCCATGTGGGCTCCTTATCCCCTCCTTGAAGTTTTTATCTTTTATTTCTACACTTTTGTTTTTCCCCAGGCCCTCCACGTGGTATCTCTAGCCACATGGGTGCCTTTCTGTGGCTCTGTACATCCCTCAATAAATATTATAATAATAATTTAATAATCAAAAAAAAAACTCAAAAATTCAAACAATCCAATAAAAAATAAGCTATGGAACTGAACAGAGAAATCTCAAAAGGAGAAATACAAATGACCAACATCTTAAAATATTTTCTAGGGCTAGAAAGATGGTTTAGTGGTTAAAGTGCTTGCCTGAAAAGCCTAATGAGCAGCATTCGAGTCCCCAGGTCCCACATAAAGCCAGATGCATCTGGAGCTTGTTTGCAGTGGCTAGAGGCCCTGGTGTACCCCATTCTCCCTCTATTTTCTCTTTGCTTGGAAATAAATACAAAAAGACAAAATTTTCTACATCTTTAGCCATCAGGGAAATGCGAATTAAAGCTACTTTGAGATTCCATTTCACCCCTGTCAGAATGGTTACCAATAAGAAATCAAATGAAAATACTGGCAAGGGTGTGGGGGAAAAAGAACCCTTTTCTAATATTGGTGGGAATGTAAACTGGTACAGCCATTGTGCTGCTAATCATTGTGGAGGTTCCTGAGAGCTAAAATTAGGTTCACCATATGACCCAGCTATACCACTCCTTGGCCTATACCCTGAGGATTCTGCATATTATATATACTTGCTCATCCATGTTTATTGCTGCTCTCATCACAATAGCTAGGTAATGGATATAGTGTAGATGCCCCTCAACTGATGAACAGTTAATGACGATGTGGTACATTTACACAATGGAGTGTTATTCAGCTGTAAACAAAAATAAAATTATGTAATTTGCAGAGAAATGGATGGATCTGGAAAAGATTATACTACGTGAGGTAACCCAGGCCCAGAAAGTCAAATGCTGCATGTTGTCTCTCATTTGTGGAACCTACCTTCAAATGTTTAGAATTGCATGTGAGTTAAATAAGTGTTAGTAGTACAGTTCAAGAAGCCAGAAGTGGCACATGAGGAAGGAAGAACAGGGGAGGCTTACAGAGAAGGTACTGTAGCTATGTAAGTAGAGGAGCAGACTACTGGGGTGAAATGGTCCACGTGGGGTCAGGGGAAAGAATGGAAGAAGAGGGAGTGAAGGAGAGTTAATAAAATTAAACAGTGTTGTGGAAACCTACATCATTGCTAGCTAAAGAATTTATGTGTAAAAAAAAGGGAATTTGGGCAGGAAGTACCTTGTGGGGGTGGATAATGCTATACCCCCAAACCATAGATTGTTATAAAAAATTTTAAATTTCAGTGTTGAGGTGGGATACTTTCCAAGTTGTTAGTCAGGAAGACCCTTGATGTTCCCCAAATACTACAGGTTATTGACAAGTCCCTTGGTTGCTCACTAGAACTAGATGGCAAAACCCTATTGCTGGAGACTCCATATGCTCGGGCTACAGCTCACTGAGAACTCAAGGTGGAGCTGAGCCAGAAACCTCCTTCCGATTGACTGTCGTCAGGATGCTGGAAAGAGCTATGCAGCCTGTTGGAAGAGAAAAATTCATCAGTGCCCTTAACCATCAGGCTAAATATATCAACTGGTACAATGATGGCATGTCTATTATGGGGGAAACCAATTGCTCTCTTTATTGGACTTGAGGCCTGTTTCACAGGAGGGAGTCTACGCATGGAACTTTTTTTTTTTTTTTTTTTTCTTTTTGAGGCAAACCCAATAGATTGGCCTTTCTTTCTTTTTTTTTTTTTTTTAATGAAAGAGTGAGAGGGAGAATTGGCACACTAGGTCCTCTAGCCACTGCAAATGAACTCCAAATACATGCCCCTGCCTCTGTGTGTGTGTGTGTGTGTGACATTGTGTGATTGTGTCACTGTGTATCTGGCTTATGTGTGACCTGGAGAGTTGAACATGCGTCCTTAGGCCTTGCAGGCAAGTGCCTTAACCCCTAAGCAGTCTCTTCAGCCCAGTAGCGATTTTTTAAAATTTTTATTTATTTGAAAGTGAGAGAGAAAATGGCAGATAGAGAATGAGTGCACCAGTGGCCTATGGCCACTGCAAATGAATTCCAGATACATGTGCTGCCTTGGATACTCTGAATTATGTCGGTCCTGGGGAACTGAACTTGGTAGAACCTGGGTAGAAGTGAGCCTCATGTTCTCAAGGAGTCTAGAAAAGATGAGGGAGTTAGGTAAGTTTAAGCATTTCAACATTGCTGGGCATGGTGGCACACACCTTTAATTCCAGCACTCAGGAGGTAAGTAAGAGGATTACTGTGAGTTTGAGGCCACCCCAAGACTACATAGTGAATTCCATGTCAGGCTCCCCCTCTGAAAAAAAAATTCAATACCAACCAGTTTCCCAAAAGAATGTGTTATTCTTCTTTTCTTTTTTTCTGAGAGTCTTCTAGCTGGCCTCGAGCTTACTATGCACACTAGGCTGGCCTCAAATCTGCAGTGAACAGCCTCCCTTTGTCTCCCAAGTGCTTGTGCCACCACCTCCTTCTACAGAGCACGCTTGGTCTTCAGTGCTCAGAAAAGCTGTGCTGGGATTTTGGGGCAGGGTATGTGTAAGTGACAGAAACCTATTTCAAAGAAGCCAAAAGGGTAATCTTGTGGGAAGATGCTCGCAGATGGCACACGCTGCCAAGGACAGGCCTGAGGTTGGACAAAGGACCCAGGTCAATCTCCTTTGTTCTTCCACACAGACTAGTTTTCATCTCTAAGGCTTCTCTAGATGAGTGGGTATGCAATTACCAAGCCAGCAAGAATGTGCACTGACAGAATATGAGTCAATAGCCCAAGACAGAAGCCCTGGGGAAAAGACCAGCTGTCCTGGACTCTGGCCAGGTAGAGTTGCTTCTCTTCCCAACATCTGTGACCCCTTACCTGTGGAGCTGAGGGAAGGAAGCTGCTATCCTGGACTCAGGCAGGTCAGTGAACACAAAGGCCACTGGACTGGAAATCTGCCACTCTTTTAAACTTCTGTTTTGAACTGGGGGTGGGGGGTGAGGGGTGGGGGTAGGCAGGTAAAATCTCTCTAAAGTTCCCACACCCCAGGCTTCCTTTATTGTCTGCACTCAATGAAAGGCTTGGGCTCTTCTGGCTCCATTTCTGGCAATAAATGCTCAAGTGGCTAAGGAGCAGAGGTAAACCTTCTGGCACCCACAGTTTCCTTCATGAAACTGTAACCATACTTCAATGCTTAGAAAAAAAATGACACCTTTTTGGACACCTTACCAAATTGCTTCACTTAAATGTGCTCAGGCTATCAATGCTTTTGAAGTCTTGTTCTGTTGGACCCTGATGTGTGTGTGTGGTGTGTGCACATATTTTTGCCCTTTCAGTGTCCCATGTGCATACCCACTTACCACTCTTTCGCCTGTAATCATTTTGAGCCAGTCTTACTGACACTGAAGCTTGCTGTTTTTTGGGAGCCCAGGTGGTTCCTTGGTCTCTGCTTGCCTTTGCAGAACTGGGGTTACAGGTGCAACTTGGCCATGCCCAGCTGTTCACGTGGGATCTGGAGATTTAAATTCAGGTGGTTTCAGGCCCTTGTGCTACCTAGTATGCATGGGTGACCTTGCGGTTGCCTCGCCTTTGTGTGTCTAACATGGGATCTGGAGAGTCAAACATGGGTCCTTAGGTTTCACAAGCAAGTGCCTTAACTGCCAAGCCATCTCTCCAGCCACCAAATAAGATTTTAAAAATGCTTATCAGAGTGAGAGCTCAACCACAATTCGAAAAACCTTCATTGGAGGGGTTGGAAAGATGGCTCAGTGGTCAAGATGCTTGCCTGCAAAGCTTACTGACCTAGGTTTGATTCCCTAATACCTACATAAAGCCAGATACATGGTGGTGCATGCATCTGCAGTTTGTTTGCAGTGGCCTCTAGAGGGCCCATATTCATAATCATTTCCTCGCTTTCTCTCACTCACTCACTTGCAAATAAATGGGAGGACCCAGTTCATCAGTTCCTAGAAACCTTTCTGCATGTTTTCTGGAATTCTATCAGCTGAGGATATATTTTTAACCAAGCAACCCAAACTTAGACTTTTTCACCCCATGTCCTTGTTCATTTGCCTTGAAAACAAACAAACAAAAACCCTCCAATTAAGATAACCTCCCACTGCTCTTTGTCAGCCTGCTCAAGGCCAAGAAGGTTTGTTTCTCTCTAACCAACTGGATCCCTATACTCAAACCCAATATAGGCAGTGGTGTGTTCTTTTCGATAACACGTTAAGTTTGAATGCTTAATTTCCTTCTATTTGCCTGGTCATTAGGACTATTTGAAATGTCCTCTTTCCCAAGTAACCAGTAGATAAAACTAAAATAATGAGAAAATCCTTAAATCCCTTCCCCCAGTAACACAGGATCTGTTTACACAATATAGTACAATATTATTTATTTTTTTTTGCTAAGGCACATGATGTATAGAAATACTGAGGTACAAATGCATATTTCTGCATAAGATTTTTGAAATACTCATTTGGAAAATGAAGGTGAACATTATCTTCCAGAACACTCAGCTTTTAGCTTGTTTTTTCTTTTGGACCAGTTCAACCAGCAACTTGTACCTAGCAATACAGTCTTCCTGTAAGAAGAAAAAGAGAGAGGTGGTAATAGTTTTTTCCATAAGCCAGTGCTCCCTGTATGAGCAGACTCCTGTGGCCTGTTTGCTGACTTACTCTCAGTGCTAGGGAAGAGGCTTTGTGTCCATTCCCTGTGCCTAGATGCTTCTGGGACTTCCTGGAAAAATTCAGCTGGTCCCAGGCAGACTCAGTTCCATCCAGGAAGGTCTGATGAAGCATGGTAAATGTGGGTATGAAGGGAAGCTGAGCGTGTGAAGGCTAACACAAGCTGGGGATGGGAAGTGTGGGTGTGAAGGGTATCCCCAAGCTGAGGGATACCCAGGTGTGAAGGGCCAAGGCAGCTGTCCATACAGCACATCATGATGATGGTGACTTACAGCAGCAGGAATGTGGGTGTGTCTTCCTCCTGCTCTCCCCCACCTCAGTCTTACTTTGGAGTGGGACTAAGACAGGGACAGGATGAAGTGGGAAGGCCTCATTACTCTTGTTGACCACAATGTACTGTCTGTTTCTGTGTGGGCAATTTCAGTGCCATTGTACTGTTAGCCTGTGCTAACTTAGGGTCCCAACTTAGAGCAGAGAACACAGGTGTCTTGGGCAAGGAATGGGCTGATTCTCTTCCCAGGATTGTATGCCTTTTCTGCACCCAAGGATCAGTTACCCATGGTCTTAAGAGTATCAGCCTGGCTCATGGAGCATGCCAGACCCAGAACTCAACCTGGGTCATGAGTTTTGAGCAAGTTAGGTGGCAGAGGTTCTCCTGACAGACCCTGAGTTTCCACCAAGGCAGCATAGAGGACAAACTGCCTTAGCCAGTCTCTGGGAGCAAGAGGGAAGCAAACAGTCCTTCTAGACAGTTTACACAGTTGAGGCCTAAAGTGGATATCTGCAGGGCCTTGAAGCCCTGCTCCTTTAGGGTTAAAACAGAAAAGTTTCCAATCCCTTGGCAAGAGGTTTGTACATGTTCTATCCTTAGGAATCCATAATACAGGTGGATTTTGAGCCAAACTCAAACCATCACACATTTGCCCATGTCCTAGCAGACACTAGAGAAATTCAAAGAAAAACATAACTTCTGTCAAACCAGTTGGAGAGACTGGGAGAATCTGTGCTTCCTGAAGAAATCAACTGTTTGGCTGAGAGATCACTCAGTGGTTAAGAATCCTGACTGCAAAGTCTAACAACCCTGGTTTATTTCTCCTGTCCCCACACAAAGACAGATACACAAAGTGGCATATGCATCTGAAGCTCATATACAATTGCTGCAGGCCCTGGTGTACCCATTTTGTTTGTCTCTTCTCTCTCTCTGCTTGCAAATAAATAAAATATTTTAAAAAAGAAATTGTTAATGATTTACTTTTCTTTCCAGGAACTCTCAACTTCATTTTATGCGTTTTTTTTTTTTTTTTTTTTTTTTTTGGAGATAGGCTGGCTCTCTAGTCCTCAGCTGACTGGGAAGTCCCAGGGTGGCCTCAAACTCATAGTGATCCTCCTACCTTTGCCTTCTAGGTACTGTGATTAAAGGTATGCACCACCATGCTTGTCTTATGGAAACCTTTTTTTTTGAGATGGGGTCGCACTGTAGCCTAGACTGTCCTGGAATTCACTATGTTGTCTTAGGGTGGCCTTGACTCATGGTGATCCTACTACCTCTACCTCCAGAGTGCACCACCATGCCTGGCTGGAAACCTTTTTTTTTTTTTTAAAAAATATTTATTTATTTATTTTTACTTGAGAGAAAGAAAGAAGCAGATAGAGAGAATAGGTATGCCAGAGCCTCTGGCCACTGCCATGAACTCTGGATGGAGGCATGCACCACTGTGTGGATCCGGCTTTATGTGGGGAGTGGGGATTAAAACTTGGTCCTTAGGCTTTATAGGCCTACAAACCAACCATCTCTCCAGCCCTGGTTTTTTTTTTTCTTTTCAAGGTAGGGTTTCACTTTAGCCCAGGCTGACCTGGAACTCACAGTGATCCTCTTACCTCAGCCTACCAAGGTATGCGCCACCCTGCCTGGCTATTAACTTTATTATTTTAAAGTAGGGGACAGATAATTAGACCTTGCACTTAGGGACATGCATGACCATAAGATAGGTTTTCCAACCTAGATTTTCAAATAAAAAAATGAAAATGATGGGCTGGAGAGACTTAGCACTTAAAGCGCTTGCCTGTGAAGCCTAAAGACCCAAGTTCTATTCTCCAGTACCCATGTAAACCAGATGCACAAGGTGGAACATGTATCTGGAGTTCATGTGCAGTGGCTGGAGGCCCTGGCACACCCATTCTCTCTCTATGTAGCTGCCTTTTTCTCCCAAATAATAAATAAATAAATTTTCAAAAGAACGTAAATAAGTATCCATGTGTCCAGAGGCTACGAGTGATAAACGTTGAGGTTGCTAGAGATGGAAGTATTCTGATTTCTCTGTGTTCTTGTAGCCTCACACTCAAGAGCACAGGTTAAAGGGGAAAAGCTGTGCTGAGAGAAAGGCCAGCTTGGAGAGATCACACTCAGGAGCTGTATGGTATTCAATATTAAGGGGAGGCCAAGCCTAGGTGGGGCTGGCTCTTGGCAGGCTTCCTCTCCCCTTCTTATTACCTGTATTTGAGAATATATTGACAACTACTAAGTGATGTAATAAGGGTTAGAAATCAATTATAGTCAGCCCAGGTTTCCTAGCCCCAACAGTCATCTGTCTGCTGACCCTGCATGACATCCTGTTTCTGGGCAATGAGGTGCTATCACAGAGTAGGAGCTCTTCCACTGCAGAACTATAGGTTATCTAATACTGTGGCAAGACTCCAAATGTCCCTTCAGTTACATAGTCAGAAGGTCTAGTGAATTGATAACTCCCTCCTCCTGCCTGATGCTGCCTTTTGGGGTACTAGAAACTGTGCTTCTTTCAGACTGTTCTCCTGGAGCAGAGTGAATTCACCAGAAAAATGCAGTGGGAAGTTTCTTCTATAAATGGATTTCTCTGAGAAAAACTAGCTGGTTTGTGTAAAGACTGAAGTTTGCATGGTGACTTCATGTACACTAAATCATCTGAATGCACTGATTCACTTGCTAAGGAGAGAGACTGAAGGTAACTGTTAGATAGAAGATCATGAAGAGAGTAGAGCATAAAGCTCATGTAGGAGGTAGGCACTAGTGGCTGCAGCCACTTCAGAAGAGAGTCCACTTCTGCCGGGCGTGGTGGCACACGCCTTTAATCCCAGCACTCGGGAGGCAGAGGTAGGAAGATTGCAGTGAGTTCAAGGCCACCCTGAGACTACATAGTGAAGTCCAGGTCAGCCTGAGCTAGAGTGAGACCCTACCTTGAAAAACCAGAAAAAAAAAAAAAAAAAAAAAGAAGAGAGTCCACTCTAGTGGACAGTGTCCCTCTCCCCGTCATCACCTACCTTATTCTTAGAAGGGACACATTTGGCGATTTTGTCCCAGCGGTCAGAGGTTCCTTTTGGGTACTGCTGCAATGCCAATTCTAGAAGTTTCTGTTGGTTCTGAGTCCATGGTTCCTCTGTAGCATGGGCTCTCTCTTTCTTCAGGCTCTCCTCATCACTTGATTCATTTTGTTCTGATATATCAAAGTCTTTCTGCCTCTTTCCTCGAAACTTCTCTTCTGACTCTTTTACTGTCTCAACCAGCCTGGCTGGCTTCCTCCTCCGAGGCCAGGCTTCAGGGGCTACTACCTCCTGTTCTCCCTCACCACCCTTCTGCTCCTGATCCCCCATGACCCCTGCTGACTCTTCACTCTGGGTGACAGTGTCATCTGGCAAGGCTGCAGCCATCTTCATGGGCCTGAAAGTCTGAGCTGTTGACTGGAGTTTGGAGAGTCTTACCATTCCTAGAGAGAGAGCCACAGCACATATGGTGAACTTGGGTATCAGGACCCCAAATTTATACATGAGGAAAAGTATTCTTAGAAAGCAGCAGAGGCAGGGATTGTTCTGTGTCATTCAAGTCTTTGTCCTTTTCACTCATTGAAGAATAATGGGTATACATAGTCAGGCCATGAACACAGACTACATGGAGCTTTTGTTGGTGGAATCCTGGTACTTCCACTATTGGCAAAGATACAGAGAAACGGGAATCCATACACTGGCAAGAACAATATCTGGCTTAAAATGTTCTATGATGTTAAGACCAGTTGATATACCACTGAAGAACTGTTTTTTTTTTTTTTTCCTTCTCAAGGTAGAGTCTCATCCTAGCCCAGACTTACCTGGAACTCACTCTGTAGTCCTAGGCTGGCCTCAAACTCATAGCTAACCTCCTACCTCTGCCTCCTGAGTGCTGTGATTAAAGGTGTACATGGACTGGAGGGATGGCTTAGTGGTTAGGGTGCTTGCCTAAGGACCCAGGTTCAATTCTCCAGGTCCCATGTTAGCCAGATGCACATTGTGGCACATGCATCTGATGCATCTGGAGTTCACTTGCAGTGGCTAGAAGCCCTGGCATGGCCATTCTCTCTCTCTCTGTCCCTCTGTATCAAATAAATAAATAAATAAAGGCGTGCACAATTACACTCAGCTAGCTACTGAAGAACTGTTTTAAACTTTACTTTTTTGTTGTTGTTGAGGTAGGGTCTCACTCTAGCCCAGACTGACCTGGAATTCACTATGTAGTCTCAGGGTGGCCTCAAACTCATGGTGATCCTCCTACCTCTGCCTCCCAAGTGCTGAGATTAAAGGTGTGTGCCACTATGCCCAACTTATACTTTATATGATTCTACTAAATTTAAGTTACATATGGCTAGTGGCTACCAAATTATATAGTGAGAAAGTCTACCCTTTCTGGAGGACAATTTTTCAAATGTTAGTAAACTATAATATACATTTACTTTAATTCATGAATTATATACCAATAATGTATCACTTAATTATAAAATACAAATTCAATTTAAATATAAAGATGAAACTATTTAATGTTGATTTTTTTTTGTTTGTTTGTTTGTTTTCGAGGTAGGGTCTCACTCTAGCTCAGGCTGACCTGGAATTCACTTGAGACTACAGTCTTAGAGTAGTCTTGAACTCAGAGATCCTCCTACCTCTGCCTCCCAAGTGCTGGGATTAAAGGCGTATGCCACCACGCCCAGCAACATTTATATATATATATTTTTTTAATTTTTTATTTATTTATTTGAGAGCGACAGACACAGAGAGAAAGACAGATAGAGGGAGAGAGAGAGAATGGGCGCGCCAGGGCTTCCAGCCTCTGCAAACGAACTCCAGATGCATGCGCCCCCTTGTGCATCTGGCTAACGTGGGACCTGGGGAACCGAGCCTCGAACCGGGGTCCTTAGGCTTCACAGGCAAGTGCTTAACCGTTAAGCTGTCTCTCCAGCCCAACATTTATATTTTTAACAAATTATTTTGTTTGAAGGATTTTGAAATTAAAATTGTACTTTTGACATATTTTAATTGTAGAAATCAGACATTTTATGTCACATCACCGTGGTCACAAAATAATATACAATAATAAAGGAACTGCTTTCAGGGCTGGAGAGATGGCTTAGTGGTTAAGGCGTTTGCCTGCAAAGCCAAAGGACCCAGGTTCAATTCCCAGGACCCACGCAAGCCAGATGCACAAGGGGGCACATGCATCTGGAGTTTGTTTGCAGTGGCTGAAGGCCCTGGCATGCCCTTTCTCTCTTACTGTCTTTCTCCGTCTTCTATCTCTCTCTTAAATAAACAAAATAAAATTTAAAAAAAAAAAAAAAAAAAAAAAAAAAAAGGAACTGCTTTCACACATCTGTTTTTCTGGGCTGGGGAGATGAGTCAGTGGTTAAGGCGCTTGCCTGCAAAGCCTAACAACCTGAGTTTGATTCTGGTGGTGGTTTGACTCAGGTGTCCCCCATAAACTTATATATTCTGAGTGCTAGGTGCTCAGCTGGTGGCAATATGGGAATTGACACCTCCTGGAGGCAGTGTCTTGTTTGGGGTGGGCTTATGGGTGTTATAGCCAGTTTTGCCTTGCCAGTTTTTGGCACACTCTCCTATTGCTGTTGTACATCTGATGTTGGCCAGGAGGTGATGTCCACCCTTTGCTCATGCCATCGTTTTCCCTGCCATCATGGAGCTTCTCCTTGAGTCTATAAGCAAAAATAAACCTATTTTTTCCCCCACAAGCTGCTTGCTCTTGGTCAGGTATTTTCTACCAGCAATGCAAACCTGACTGCAACAATTCCCCAGTACCCACATAAAGCCAGATGCGCAGGGTGGCACATGCATCTGGAGTCCGTTTGCAGTGGCTGGAGGCCCTGATGTGCCCATTCTCTTTCTATGCCTCTCTTAAATCTTTTTCTGCTTGCAAATAAAAGGGGAAAAGAAAAGGTTTTCTCTGCAGTTTAAATATTTTTCAAAATAGCTACTTTCACATTCATTGTTAAAAGTCATCTTTTGGGCTGTAGGGATGTCTTAGTGGTTAAGGCATTTGCCTGCAAAGCTAAAGGAGCCAGGTTCGATTCCCCAAGTCCCATGTTAGCCAGATGCACAAGGGGGTGCATAAGTGAGGAGTTTGTTTACAGTGGCTGGAGGCCCTGGCGTGCCCTTTCATGCTCTCTTTCTCCCTCTGTCAAATAAATAAATAAATAAATAAAAATATCTAAAATAACTCATCTTTTTTCCAGGTCAGGCCTACCTCAAAAGACCAAAAAAAAAAAAAAAGGAGGGGGGGGCGTCATCTTTGCTAGGTGTGGTAGTACACACCTTTAATCTCAGCACTTGGGAGGCAGAGGTAGCAGGATTGCTGTGAGTTTGAGGCCACCCTGAGACTACATAGTGACTTTCAGTCAGTCTGGGCAGATGTAGGAGGATCGCTGTGAGTTCAAGGCCACCCTGAGACGAAATAGTGAATTTCAGGCAACCTGGACTAGGGTAAGGCCCTACCTCAAAAAGCCAAAAAACAAACAAACAAACAAACAAACAAAAAAAGTGACACTGTAATACCAGGGATATCTGTAAACCCAAGTAATTTGTTGCAGTAATCTCAGTAATCTGAAGTAAATGACTGCCAACCTGTCAGCTGTGTGGAATTTTCACTTTCCCTTAAGGGAAATCTGTGCAACATGTATCACACAGTGAACATTTGTGATAATGGTCACAATAAGAATCTGGTTTAACAGAAAACAAGAGACTGTTGAGAGCTCAATACTAAAGGAGATTTCAAACATGTTCTCCAAGACTCAGGGAATATGGTAGAAAAGGAGGGGCAGGAGGTGGAGAATGTAAGAGCCACAAGGTGGGAAGGCACTGTACTCCCAACACAAACCCACTATCTGTAGTGATTATGGATATACCCGTAAGACCTGCATTCTTCTCAACCCATACATAAGTTTATTTTGTTTGTTTTGTTTTCTGAGGGAGGGTCTTGCTGAAGTCCAGGTAGACCTGGAATTCACTATGTAGTTTCAGGGTGGCCTTGAACTCATGGTGATACACTTACCGCTGCCTTCCAAGTGCTGGGATTAAAGGCGTGTACCACCATACCCAGCTTCAACCCATAAATATTTTGACAGAGGACAGAGGAGGTCAAAAGGAATGACACAACAAAATACTTTGAAAGGGGAAGGTCCTTAGAGGAATGAGTTTGGGGGAGACGGGACAAAAGAGGATAATGTGATGGGACTACTGAACAAATCACAGTGTGTTCATATAGTAAAGTTCCCAATAAAAGTAAAAAAAAAAATGGACAGGAAATATGATTATTACTATAATATAGTGAGATTATGGGTGTTTTCCTTTTCCATCCATTTTTCTTTATTATTATTATTATTGCTCTAGCCCAGGCTGACTTGGAATTCACTATACAGTCTCAGGTTGGCCTTGAGAATTATTCACAGGGATCCTCCTACTTCTGAGTACTGGGATTATACCACCACAGCCAGCTGTTTTGTTAATAAGATATATTCTCTCCTACAAACAAAAACAAAAGAATTTGGCTTAAGTATGCACATTAAATAGAAGAAATCTTGTTCCTTTGGTTTTTTTGAGGTAGGGTCTCGCTCTAGCCCAGGCTGATCTGGAATTCACTATGTAATCTCAGCCTGGCCTCAAACTAACAGATCCTCCTACCTTCGTCTCCCAAGTACTGGGATTAAAGGCATGTGCCATCACACCTGGCTTGTTACAGTCTTCCTATACTTGGAAGGATCATTTTGTATACTTGGAGACACCAATTTTCAACAGAAAAAGCAGCTGGGCATGATGGCATGTGCTTTCCAGAAGTTACTATAACAGCATAGCCAGATGTAAAATCCAGGTCAGTTTCATCTGCAACATCTGGATTAAAGTGTTGGAGGTACAGTTCTTTCACATTTGCCTCTCTCTGCATAGATCCATGCCCAGACAACATGTCACTGGGTGAAGGAAGCCGGAAATGCTTTTTTCTAAAGCCAGGAAAGCACCAAAGTGAGCCTTCAAAAGATGACTATAGACGTGAAAACTTTCTAATAGCTTCATGGCTTCTTTTTCTGAGCTACTCTGTCTCTTTGGGATCTGCATTTGAATGACATTGGAAGGCTCATGGGATATTTTTTTTTCCTCCAGTTCTAAGCAAAGAGTAAAGAAACTGACAAAATTCCAATTAATATTGGCAGAAATAAGAAAGCTGTTTACTCTGAAGGACAGTATTACTATGTGGTGTCTGTGGTGGGCAGTGGGGAAAAATTGTGCATGATGCCTCCATGTGAAGTGTAGACAGGTTCTTTCCTATGTTCTGTTCCCCATAATACTGAAGAAGAGCAAGATTGTATAGTTTTATTTATTTTTTCATTTGCAAGCAGAAAGAGAGTGAGAGAGAGGGGATGGACATGCCAGGGTCTCCTGCCACTGCAAATGAACTCCAAATGTGTACCACACTGTGTATCTAGCTTTACATGGGTACTGGGGCACTGAATTTGGGCCATCAAGCTTTGCAAGCAAATACCTTCAACCACTGAGCCATCTCCCCAGCCCAAGATTGTATAATTCTTTAAATATTATTTTATTTATTTTATTTTATTATTTTTTTATTAACATTTTCCATGATTATAAAATATATCCCATGGTAATTCCCTCCCTCCCCACCCCCACACTTTCCCATTTGAACTTCCATTCTCCGTCATATTTATTATTTTATTTGAGAAAGAGGTGGGAGGTGGTTGGGGGATGGGAGGAATAGGCATGGTAAAGCCTTCAACCACTGCCAATGAACTCCAGACACATGTGCCACCTTGCGCATCTGGCTTACATGGGACTTTGAGAATTGAACATGGGTCCTTGGGCTTTGCAGGCAGACACCTTAACCACTAACCCATCTCTCCAGCCCAAGACTGTATAATTCATTTTTTTTTTGTTTTTTTGCCCCCCACCCCCCAAGGTAGGGTCTCTTGCTAGCTCAGGCTGACCTGGAATTCACTATTTAGTCTCAGGGTGGCCTTGAACTCATGGCAATCCTCCTACTTCCACCTCTTCAGTTCTGGGATTAAGGGCATGTGCCACCATGCCTAGCCCAAGACTGTATAAACAAACAACAACAACAACAACAAAACTTATTAAATATAGCTTTTCAGCACCAACCAACTATATGTGCAGGGACAAACTTACTTGGTGCCTGTAATTCAACCTTGTAGAGAAAGGATCAGGAGAGTTCATTAGGCAAAACTATCATACTTTGTACTTAAAAGTTATTACAAAAGGGGGTCAATCTTGAAGAAAACATGGTAGATTAGTGGATTTGAGGGAGCTAACTCACCTGGGGTGACTGAGTCCTTCAGTTGTTTGGCTTTTGTTGTCACCTGTTTCAGAACATAAAATAAAATAAGTTATCTTACTTTCCACATGCTTTATAGGTGTAATCTATTTCATGGAGGCGCCATGTGAATGAACAGGTTTCAATGACTCATAAGCTATAGAAGACCCTCCCTCACTCCTTAGTCTAATCTATTGGTGAACCAACAAGGAAACAGGCCTAGAAAGATTAAATGGCTTGCTCCAAAATGCCTACTCAGGAGTAAAAGCCAAAGAACTCAGTTCACTTAAGTTCTATAACAGGTTGTCTCTTAAAATCTAGCTTTACATGGGTACTGGGGAACTGAATTTGGGCCATCAAGCTTTGCAAGCAAAAACCTTCAACCAATGGTTGAACCTGGAACAGATCATTCTCAGCGAACTTACCCAATCACAGAAAAAAAATCGACACATAGTCTCACTCATCTGCAACACCTAACCTGAATTTGTAAAAAAAAAAAAAAAAAAAAAAAAAAAAAAAAAAAAAAAAAAAACAACCTTCAACCACTGAACCATCTCCCCAACCCAAGATTGTATAATTCTTTAAATATTTATTTTATTTGAGAAAGAGGTGGGAGGTGGTTGGGGGGCTAGATTTTGTTTGAAAATAAATATTCAAGGGCTGGAGAGAAGGCTTAGTGGTTAAGGCTCTTGCCTGCGAAGCCCAAGACCAACCATGTTTGACTTTCCAGGTCCCACATAAACCAAGGTAACACAAGTACGCAAGGTTGCACATGTGTACAAGGTGGCACATGCATCTGGAGTTTAAGTGCAGTGGCTGGAGGTCCTGGTGTGCCAATCCTCTCTCTCTCTCTCTTTCTCTCTCTCTCACATACATTTTTGTTTGTTTGTTTGTTTTTTGGTTTTACTAAGTAGGCTCTCGCTCTAGCTCAGGCTGACCTGGAATTCACTATATAGTCTGAGTGGCCTTGAACTCACAGCAATCCTACCTCTGCCTCCTGAGTACTGGGATTCTTTTTACTATGGGTTTTTTTTTTTAAATTTTTATTTATTTATTTATTTGAGAGTGACAGACACAGAGAGAAAGATAGATAGAGGGAGAGAGAATGGGCGCGCCAGGGCTTCCAGCCTCTGCAAACGAACTCCAGATGCGTGCACCCTCTTTTGCATCTGGCTAACGTGGGACCTGGGGAACCGAGCCTCGAACCGGGGTCCTTAGGCTTCTCAGGCAAGCGCTTAACCACTAAGCCATCTCTCCAGCCCTGGGATTCTTTTTAAATAGGTCTTCCCCCACCCCACCCCACCCCACCCCAATGTAGGGTCACTCTAGCATAGGCTGGTCTGGAAGTCAAGTCATTTTATAGCCACAGGCTGGCCTTAAACTCATTGCTATTTGCCAGGCATGGTGGCACATGCCTTTAATCCAAGAAGTTGGGAGGCAGAGGTAGGAGGATCACTGTGAGTTCAAAGCCACCCTGAGACTAGAGTGAATTCTGGGTCAGCCTGGGCTGAAGTGAGACCCTACCTTGAAAAAACAAAACAAAACAAAAAATACATATATATACATACTCATTGCTATTCTCTTACCTCAGTCAAAGTGCTGGGATTAAAGGTATGTGACACCATGCCTAGTTTACGAGTCATTTGTAAAATATTTCTTTATTTGCAAGCGGAGAGTTGAGAAAGAAAGAGAAGGAATGTATGTGTGCCAGAGCCTTCAGCCACTGCAAATGAACTCTAAATGCATATGCCACTTTGGTGCATTAAACCTGGGTCATTTGGCTTTGCAGGAAAGTGCCTTAATCACTGAGTGATCTCTCCAGCCTTGTATGGGTCATTTGTTAAAGTTAGAATTTCTAGAACACCTTTAATCTCAGCAGTTGGGAAGCAGAGGTAGGAGGATTGCTGTGAGTTTGAGGCCAGTCTGAGACTACATAATGAATTCCTGGTCAACATGGGCTAAAGTGAGACCCTACCTTGAAACACCCCTCCCCCAAAAGACAGAGAATTTGTAGAACATGAATATCTTTTTTATTAGAAAATATTAAACTAGTGAATGGTGAAATGATATTTATCCTAATGTTATTTATTTATTTATTTGTAAGACAGGGTCTCACCCCCTAGTCCAGGCTGTCTAGAATTCACTATGTAGCCTCAGGGAGGCCTCGACCTAACACTGATCCACTTACCTCTGCCTCCCAAGTACTGGGATTAAAGGCGTGCTGGCTATCACCATTCCTGGCTTTATGCTAATGTTATAAAACCCTTCATATCCTAGAAAGAAACCTAAAAGTATGTTAGAGTGCATGGAAGAAGTGAGGTAGAGCAGCTAGACCCAAGAACTATGATACTTTCCTATGAGTGGAAGTGAGAGAAATGTTCAGTGGTAATTATGACTTTAAAAAACATGGTACCAGCTGGGCATTGTGCAGGCCTTTAATCTCAGCACTCAAGGGAGGAGGACTGCTGTGAGTTCAAGACCAGCATGAGACTACACAGTGAATTCCATGTTACCCTGGGCTAGAGCAAGACCTTACCTTGAAATAACAAAAACAAACAGACAAGGATATTATACTGTTTATCTCAATCTGTAGCCTTTTTTCATTGAAGTATCTTTATTTTCTTCTTAATTTTTTTTTGTTATTTTTATTTATTTATTTGAGAGATAGATAGAGACAGATAGAGAAAAGAGGCAGAGAGAATGGGCACGCCAGGGCTTTCAGCCACTGTAAACGAACTCCAGACGCATGCGCCCCTCGTGCATCTGGCTAACGTGGGTCCTGCGGAAGTGAACCTCGAACCGCGGTCCTTAGGCTTCACAGGCAAGCGTTTAACTGCTAAACCATCTCTCCAGTCCTCATTTAAGTATCTTTAAAATCTATCTATATATACATTTTCTGTTTAAAACGTGAGTTAAAATTTTCAGTTATATTTTTCTAAAACAGATCAACATAAACTTCAAACTATAGAACATTTTTATTATTCCAGAAAATTCCTTTGTGTCCCCAAGTCAACTATTTTGCCACAGATAATTACTGTGCTTACAGACTGCTCAAGTTCAATCCCTAGGACCCACCTAAGCTGATAATCCGATAATCATGGTAATGCTTGTCTGTAACACAGTCATGTAGGGGAGCAGAGATTGAAAATTGCTACAGTTTGAGAAAAAAAAAAAAATCTAAAACTACAGGATAAATAAGAGATTACAGCTCAAATAAGAATGGATAGAAGAGTGATGCCCCACAGCAGACACTGTTTCCCAGCCAAGCTATATCTGCATGCTGTCAGGATATGGACCTGGAGGAGGTTCTATACCTTGCCCTTGTTAAGTCTCTGTTTGTTTGAATGAGGAGGAAATTAATACTGCCTTGGAAAAGAATGATCTTGTTAAGAGAAAGAAGGAAAGGACAAGGAGAGCATATGACATTCAAGTGAGTGACTAGTTGGCTTGTGACAATGTGTTGCAACAAACCAAAGTGTAATAATTAATTTATGCCTTACAAAACATCTAAAAAAGTGTTCTACATCCTTAGCCATCAGGGAAATGCAAATTAAAACTACCTTGAGATTCCATCTCTCTCCCTTCAGAATGGCTATCATCAAGAAAAAAAAAACACAATAAATGTTGGCAAGGCTGTGGTAAAAGGGGAACTCTTCTGCACTGTTGGTGGGAATGTAATCTGGTATGGCCATTGTGGGAATCATGTGGAGGTTCTTAAGACAGCTAAAAATATATTTACCATATGATTCAGCTATAGCACACCTAAACATATATCATAATAACTCTTCTCACTACCTTAGAGATACTTGCACAACCATGTTTATTGCTCTTCTATTCACAGTGGCTAGGAAATGGAACCAGCCTAGATGTCCATCCATAGAAGAATGGAAAATAAAGATGTGGTATATCTACACAATGGAGTTCTATTCAGCAGTAAAGAAAAATGAAATTATGAAATTTGCAGGGAAATGGAAAGATCTGGAAAGGATTCTATTAAGTGAGGTAACCCAGGCCCAGAAAACCAAACGTTGTTTGTTCTCTCTCTCTCTCTCTCTCTCTCTCTCTCTCTCTCTCTCTTTTTTTTTTATTTAGCACATATTTTATTTACTTTTCCTTTTTGAAATACTGCTGAGCCAACTCCCCAGCCCCTGATGGCTAATTTTTTAAAAATTTTTTATTAGCATTTTCCATGATTATAAAAAAATATCCCATGGAAATTCCCTCACTCCACCCCCCGCACATCCCCTTTGAAATTCCATTTTCCATCATATTACCTACCCACCTCAATCATTGTACTTACATATATATAATATCAACCTATTAAGTACCCTCCTCCCTTCCTTTCTCTTCCCTTTACATCTCCTTTTTAACTTACTGGCCTCTGCTACCAAGTATTTTCCTTCTCACGCAGAAGCCCAATCATCTGTAGCTAGGATCCACATATGAGGGAGAACATGTGGTGCTTGGCTTTCTGGGCCTGGGTTACCTCACTTAGTATAATCCTTTCCAGGTCCATCCATTTTTCTGCAAATTTCATAACTTCATTTTTCTTTACCGCTCAGTAGAACTCCATTGTATAAATGTGCCACATCTTCATTATCCACTCATCAGCTGAGGGACATCTAGGCTGGTTCCATTTCCCAGCTATTATAAATTGAGCAGCAACAAACATGGTTGAGCACGTACTTATAAGGAAATGAGATGAGTCCTTAGGATATAAGCCTAGGAGTGGAGTGCTATAGCTGGGTCATATGGTAGATCAATCTTTAGCTGTTTTAGGAACCTCCACACTAATTTCCACAATGGCTGGACCAGATTGCATTCCCACTAGCAGTGTAGAAGGGTTCCTCTTTTTCCACATTCCCGCCAACATTTATGATCATTTGTTTTCATGATGGTGGCCAATCTGACAGGAGTGAGATGGAATCTCAATGTAGTTTTAATCTGCATTTCCCTGACGACTAGTGACGTAGAACACTTTCTTTAGATGCTTATATGCCATTTGTATTTCTTCCTTTGAAAATGCTCTATTTAGCTCCATAGTCCATTTTTTGATTGGCTTGTTTGATTTCTTACTATTCAACTTTTTAAGTTCTTTGTATATCCTAGAAATCAATCCTCTATCAGATATATAGCTGGCGAAGATTCCATAGGTTGCCTCTTTGCTTTTTTCACTTTGTCCTTTGCAATGCAAAATCTTTGTAATTTCATGAGGTCCCAGTGATTAATCTGTGGTTTTATTGCCTGAACAGTTGGGGTTGTATTCAGAAAGTCTTTGCCAAGACCAATATATTGAAGGGTTTCCCCTACTTTTTCCTCTAGCAGTTTCAGTGTTTTAGGTCTGATGTTAAGGTCTTTAATCCATTTGGACTTGTGCATGGCGAGAGAGAAGAATCTATTTTCATCCTTCTGCAGATATATATCCAGTTTTCAAAACACCATTTGCTGAAGAGGCTATCTCTTCTCCAATGAGTATTTTTGGCATTTTTGTTGAGTATCAGATGGCTATAGCTACTTGGGCTTACATCTGGGTCCTCTATTCTGTTCCACTGATCTACATGTCGGTTTTTGTGCCAGTACCACGCTGTTTTTGTTACTATGGCTCTGTAGTATAGGGTAAAATCAGGTATGGTGATACCACCAGCCTCATTTTTGTTGCTCAGTATTATTTTAGATATTCGAGGTTTTTTTGATTCCAAATGAATTTTTGGATTGTTTTTTCTATTTCCATGAAGAAAGCCTTTGGAATTTTGATAGGGATTGCATTAAATGTGTAGATTGCTTTAGGTAAGATTGCCATTTTCACAATATTGATTCTTCCTATCCAGGAACAAGGGATGTTTTTCCCCTTTCTAGTGTCTTCTGCAATTTCTCGCTTGAGTGTTTTAAAGTTCTCATTGTAGAGATTCTTTACTTCCTTGGTTAGGTTTATTCCAAGGTACTTTATTTATTTATTTATTTTTTGATGCAATTGTGAACGGGAGTGATTCTCTGATTTCATCCTCTGTGTGTTTGTTGTTAGCATATATGAAGGCTACAGATTTCTGTGTATTTATTTTGAATCCTGCTACATTGCTGTAGGTTTTGGTCAGCTCTAACAGTTTGCTAGTAGATTCTTTAGGGTCCTTTATGTATAGAATCATGTCATCTGCAAATAATGATAACTTGATCTCTTCCTTTCCAATTTGTATCCCTTTTATGTGTGTCTCTTGCCTTATTGCTATGGCTAAGACTTCCAAAACTTTATTAAATAAAAGTGGGGACAGTGGACACCCTTGTCTTGTTCCTGATTTTAGTGGAAAAGCTTCCAGTTTTTCCCCATTTAGTAATATGTTGGCTATAGGCTTTTCAGAAACAGCTTTTATTATATTGAGATATGTTCCTTCTATTCCCAGTCTCTGTAGGACGTTTATCATGAAGGGATGTTGTATTCTGTCAAATGCTTTCTCTGCATCCAATGAGATGATCATATGATTTTTGTCCTTCAACTTGTTTATATAATGTATTACATTTATAAATTTGCGTATATTGAACCATCCCTGCATCTCTGGGATAAAGCCTACTTGGTCAGGGTGAATGATCTTTTTGATATACTCTTGTATTCTGTTGGCCAATATTTTGTTCAGAATTTTTACATGTATGTTCATGAGGGAGATTGGTTGTAATTTTCTTTTTCGGTTCTATCTTTGCCCGGTATCAGGGTGATGCTGGCCTCATAGAAGGAGTTTAGTAGAATTCCTTCTTTTTCTATTTCCTGGAAAAGCTTAAGAATCAATGGTGTTAGCTCTTCCTTAAAGATCTGGTAAAATTCAGCAGTGAACCCATCTGGGCCTAAGCTTTTTTTAGTTGGGAGATTATTGATAACTGTTCGGATCTCCATGTTTATTGTAGGTCTTTTTTTTTTTTTTTTTTTTTTGGTTTTTTGAGGTAGTGTCTCACTCTAGCCCAGGCTGATCAGGAATTCACTATGTAGTCTCAGGGTGGCCTTGAACTCTCAGTGATCCTCCTACCTCTGCCTCCCAAGTGCTGGGATTAAAGGCGTGCACCACCATGCCTGGCTATTGTAGGTCTATTTAAGTGATCAATCTCAGTTTGATTTAATTTAGGTACAACATATAAGGAAATCATCCATTTCTTTCAGATTTTCATGCTTTGTGGAATATATGCTTTTATAGTATGTCCCTATGATTTTTTGAATTTCTCTGGAATTGGTTGTTACGTTACCTTTTTCATCTCTCATTTTATTAATTTGTGTCTCTTCTCTCTTTCTTTTGGTCAGATTTGCTAAATCTTGTTTATCCTTTCAAAGAACCAACTCTTTGTTTCATTAATTCTTTGGATTGTCTTTGTTACTATTTCATTAATTTCTGCCCTAATCTTTATTATTTCTTCCCATCTACTGATTTTTGGTTTGCCTTGTTCTTCTTTTTCCAAGGTTTTAATGTGAAGCATTAGGCCGTTTACTTGCGACGTTTCTAATTTCTTAATATAGGCACTCAAGGCTATAAATTTACCTCTTAGGACTGCCTTCATTGTGTCCCAGAGATTTTGATATGTTGTATTCTCATTATCGTTTGTCTGACTGTATAAATTTTTTGATTTCCTTCTTGATTTCTTCAATGACCCATTCATCATTTAATAGTGTATTGTTTAGTTTCCATGATTTTGTGTATGCTCTATAGCCTTTCTTGCTACTGATTTGTAGTTTAATTCCATTGTGGTCAGATAGAATGCAAGGAATTATTTCAATTTTCCTGAATTTGTTAAGATTTGCTTTGTGTCCTAATATATGGTCTATTTTAGAGAATGTTTCATGTGCTGCTGAAAAGAATGTATATTCTGCAGCCTTTGGATGAAATGTCCTGTATATATATATCTGTTTGGTCCATTCCTTCTATGACCTCATTTAGTCCAGATGCCTCTCTGTTTATTTTTTCCCGGGATGACCTGTCAATTGATGAGAGTGGGGTGTTAAAGTCACCCACCACCACTGTGTTTGGTGTTATCTGTGACCTTAGTTCTAATAGTGTTTGTTTGATGAATTTGGTTGTCCCCCATGTTAGGTGCATATATGTTTAGGAATGTAATGTCCTCCTGTTGGAGTGTGCGCTTAATCAATATAAAGTGACCTTCCTTATCTTTCTTGACTAATGTTGGACTAAAGTCTACCTTGTCAGATATTAGGATAGCAACCCCTGCTTGTTTTCTAGGCCCATTTGCTTGAAACACCGTCTTCCAACCTTTCACCCTAAGATAATGTCTATCCTTTGTAGAAAGGTGAGTTTCTTGGAGACAACAATTTGTAGGATCCTGCTTTTTAACCCAGTCTGCAAACCTATGTCTTTTGGTTGGGGCATTGAGGCTGTTGATATTAGTTATTATTGAAAGGTGTGTATTTATGTTTGCCATTTTTTTTTTTTTTTTGGTGGTTCCGGTTCTACCTTTGTTCTCTTGTGTTAACTAGTATTTGAGTATTGCTTGTTTTTTCTAGGTTCCTTATATGTGTGCTTTTCCTTTTCTTCAGCATGGAGGATTCTATCAAGTATTTTCTGTAGAGCTGGTTTTGTCTTCAAATACTCCTTTAACCTGCTTTTGTCATGGAATGTCCTTATTTCTCTGTCTATTTGAATGGATAGCTTTGCAGGATAAAGTAACCTTGGTTGACAGCTGTTATCTTTCAGAACTTAGAATACATCACTCCTAGCTCTTCTGGCTTTTTAAGTTTGTGTTGAATAATCTGCTGTGGTCCTGTTGGGCTTGCCTTTGTAGGTAACTTGATTTTTCTCTCTAAGTGCTTTCAATATTTTTTCTTTGGTTTGTGTGTTTGGGAGTTTGATTATAATATGGCGAGGAGAGGTTCTTCCCAAGTTTTGTCTGGCTGCTGTTCTAAAGGCTTCCTGTATCTGCATTGGCACTTCTTTCCCAATTTGGGGGAAATTTTCTTCTATGATTTTGTTGAAGATGCCTACTATGCCTTTGGAGTGGAATTCTTCTCCTTCTACTATGCCCTGAATTCTTATATTTGATCTTTTCATAGTGTCCCGAATATCTTGAAATTCCCACTCATACTTTTCTATAAGTTTGTCTTTCTCTTTGTTGGACTGTATTAGATCTGCCACCTGGTCTTCTAGCTTAGATATTCTGTCCTCTCCTTCATCCATTCTACTGGTGAGATTTTCTACAGAGTTTTTTATTTCATTAGCTGTGTTCTTCATTGCTAGTAATTCTGACTGGTTTTTCTTTATTATTTCTATTTCCTTATTTATGTCTTGTATTGCCTTCTTTATTTCATTAAATTGGTGTCCTGAGTCTTTTTTGATTCCTTTGATTTCCTCTTTGGTTTCTTTGATTTGTTCTCTGACTTCTTTGAACATATTTACTATCATTCTTTTGAAATCTTTCTCAGGCATTTCCTGTAACTCATTCTCACTGGAGGTCATTTCTGGTGGATTTATATCATCTTGCTTTTTAGTGTTTCTTGTGTTATAATGTATATATTTTTGCATCTTGGATTTAGTTGATGCTCAGGTTGTCTAGCTAGCTGGGTATTCTTAGCTGTATCAATTGATATGATGTTATATATTTTCAGGGTAGGAGCTTAAGGTGTTAGGTGTGGCTCTTAAGACTCTCAGAGTATCTACAAAGTTGCTCCTAGGGGTTGAGTTTCGCTGCTATGGGAGTATTTAAGTAGGTTGAGTGGAATTAAATACAGGTAGATTCTAAAAGTTAACTAAACACTGTACACATTCAATCAAAAACAGCCCCAAGTATGTATGCCACAGTAGTTATTATAGCAACCAGATCCTCTATCAACATAGAAGTTAAGATTTCTGGTCTGTTGAGGGATCCAAGTCAGCTTGTGACCAAGTGAGACCCTTCCCTGGTGCAATCCCAGTTACCTTGGATGATTTTGGTCTCAGTCAAGTTACTGCTTGGTCGTTGGGCTGCTGTTCTGATTTCTGGAGCTGGGCACTGGCTTTTCCTGTGGGGCAAACCGAGCCTGGCCAGTGTGGCCCTGCAGATCAGCACCCCTGCTGCTGGAACTGCTGCTGCTAAAGCTGCCACTGCTGGGTCTGTTGCCACTGCTACTGCTGCCTCTGCTGCTCCTGCTGTACCTGCTACTGCTAGAGCCATTGCTGCTGCTGAAGCTGCTGCTGCTGCCGCTGTTACTAGTGCCGGAGCCGCTGATGTTGCTGCCAGACTCTGCTCCTGCTTGGGCCCTGCTGTCGGCTCAAGTTGGCGTGGCCAGGCTCTGGGACCACTGCTCTGTTCGCTGGAGCTGGGCTCAGGTGGTGGGGGAGGGGAGGGAGTCGCAGCTGCTCTAGTTCTCTCACTGTTCCACGTGTTCTTCTACCTCATGGTCTGTTCCTCCATTGCTCACTGCTGCTCTACCGTCACTTTTCCTGAGTTGCGGAGAGCTCTGGTGTGAGTGGAAACTCCCCACACCTGGCTTTTCCTGTGCTGGAGCCGAGTCTGGTGGCTTTCTGATGTGCTGCTGTCGCTGCCGCCACCGCGGTTGGCAGAGCTGCCGGGGCCACTTTTGCCAGCCTTTGCCGGCTCTGTATGCTGTGGATCTCTTCTACTTCTCCGCTGCCGCTTCAGTTTCCTATACACCTCACTTTGTAGTAAAAGTGTGTATTTTGCTGAGTTTTCTTGTTCTTTTCCCCCCCAGGCTGCTTTGGCGTGGTACCTATGCCACCATCTTAACCGGAAGTCTCCTGTTCTCTCTTATAATTGGATCCTAGCTACAAATGTATAGACTTGTGTGTGATTTGGAAGCAAAAATCAGTAGCAGAGGCCCATAAGCTAGAAAAAGACTATAAGGAAGGGAGAAGATAGAAGGTTTTTTAAGAGGATGGTATTGTATATATGTAAGTAGAAGAACAGATTATAGGGAGGGGAAAGCCTAAGCGAGGTCAGGTCAAGAGAGTGTATAAACGAAAGGTGGTGGCCAGGAAGGTCAATCAACATTCAAGATATTCAGAATAAGACATATGAAAATCTACTTTCTTAAATAATGGCACACCCAGACGACATCGATTGTTACTAGAAAATTTTAAGTGCCAGGGATGGGATACCTTCCAGTGAGTTTTTGGCCAGGGAGGCTCCTGTTACCTCCAAAACATGATAGGTTACTGCCAAGGCCCTTGGTTTCCCATGAAAAAGAGATGGTAAGACCCTATTGCTGAAGACTTCACATGCCTGAGAGGCAAAATCACTGAGAAATCAAGCTGGTACTGAGCAGAAAACTTTCTCCCTGCAGCACAGCCAAATTCAAGCTGGAAAAACCTGTGCTGTATGCAGTCCTATGGGAGACAGAAATCATCAGTGGTGAAAACTTTGGATACTGGAAACCTCAAGTTTGGCCAGACAGGCCAAATGACTGAATGAGTGAAATAGTGGCATGTCTGCTTTGGGGGAAACCAACTGCTCTCTAGTTGGACTGAAGGCCCACACTATGGGAGGGAATTCATGCCTGGTACTGAAAACCTAATCAAAAGCCCATGGCAGGGGAGGTTATGAACCTTACGGGTAAAAAGTCTGCTCTTGTCTGGTTAAATGCACATATTACTCTAATCAAATTGCCCTGAAAGCACTACACTTAATGTTCATACTCATATATTAATGCTAGTCTCACTTCTGGTTAGAGAAACTTTTCTTTTCAGAAGGCAATGACCACTGGGATGACCCAAAAGGCAACAGAGTGCTGAGAAGAAGGGATGGAGGAGTGTCCAGCACTGAAACATCTCACACCCTCCAAGGCTCAGGGTCCATTGCGGAAGAGGTGGTGGAAAGAATGTAAGAGCCAAAGAAAGAGTACCCCTCCTTACATACAACTGTCCAGACAGAATTTGGCCTCAATATCCAAGATCTTGCAGTGCCTAGCAACATCCACACAAGACCCTCATAATAGGAGAAAAAGATGATGACATCAAACTAAAAGTGAGATTAATGGAGAGAGGATGACATATGATGGACAGCAGAGTTATGAAGGGGAAAGTGGGGGAGGGGAGGAATTAAAAACTTAATTCCACTCCAATGTTTGGGTTTCTTCACAGGCTAACAGGCATAAATAAATAGATGATTAGGGAAAGCACAATGCAGGGCTCCACTGCCCAGCTGGACCCACTGTGTTTGGTATAGTGTGTAGCAGGGTGTAATCTGCTGACAAAAACACTTCATCTTCCTTATTGGATGCTTAACTACTGAAGTGTAAGGATCAAATCAAGTAGACAAGAGAGAGTCAAGCCATGGCTATGGCCAGGCCTGCACTTGGGAGGCAAAGGTAGGAGATTCACTGAGAGTTTGAGGCCACCCTAAGACTACATAGTGAATTCCAGGTCAGCCTGAGCTAGAGTGAGATCCTACCTCGAAAAAATAAAAAACAAACAACAACAAAAAAAAAAAGAACACGGCCGGGCGTGGTGGCGCACGCCTTTAATCCCAGCACTTGGGAGGCAGAGGTAGGAGGATTGCTGTGAGTTCGAGGCCATCCTGAGACTCCATAGTGAATTCTAGGTCAGCCTGGGCCAGACTGAGACCCTACCTTGAAAAACAAACAAACAACAACAACAACAACAACAAAAAAAAGAATATGGCCAGACAGAAAGCCTTGCAAGTTTTAAGCAGTTGCACAGCAGCAGAGAAAGCTTGCCCAACAACCCTTTAACATACAACAAGCCATATAACATCTAGTCTTTGAAGGTTTCCATGACAGACCACCACTGACGCCTTACAGCTGGGCTTAAAGGAACTGAAGAAGGCATACAAGTAAGTGAAAACTGAGCCAACTGAGGATTTACTAGACCAGCGAGAGGATGTGAAATCCAAGCATCACTGAGTCACATTGTCATTCTAGAAGGAGCTGAAGATGGCTTAGAAGTAGAGCTGGATGCACGGGGTGATGGAACCTCTGGCCAAAGATGGTTCCTATTTGGATGAAGCAGCATGTACACTTGCTATTCCAGGAGCTCCCACTGACACAAGCAAAGGCGGTCCTGGTGGATAAATTTGGGTTGCTGTTGATTCCTGCTTCATACATTCACCAGTCTAGTACATCATGTAAAATCACACATTCTGGAACTAAGAGATATTCCCAAATATGTCACAACAGATATAGGTTTCTTTCCTTTTGTTGAAAGAAAAGCTAATTACACTGCTTCATTTTTATTTTCCCATTGCTTGGAGGAAGTTTCCTCTGTATTAAGAGTTGATTTTCTCTTGGGAAAGACTAAGTTAAAAGTTTGTATGACATGTTTTATCCATTAACAATAATTTAAACTAAAACCAGAGATGAGAATCTAAGTTCTACGATAGTATAACTCTATAGCCTAATGTGACCTAATAATGAGATAACTGAGACTTAATATTTTGATTCAAAATCATCATCATGCATTGTGGTATTATAGGCGGGTTAAAGTGATCATCCCCCCCCTTTTTTTTGAGAGATTGCCAGGGCCTCAGCCATTGCAATTGAACTCCAGATGCATGGACCACCTAGAGGGCATGTGCAACCTTGCACTTGCCTCACCTTTGTGCATCTGGCTTATGTGGGACCTGGAGAGAGATGGAACATGGGTCTTGAGGCTTCAAAGGCAAGTGCCTTAACTATGTCATCTCTCCAGCCCTTGATCACCTTTTTTTTTTTTTTTTTTTTTTTGTTTGTTTTGTTTGTTTGAGGTAGAGTCTTACTCTAACCTGGGGCTGACCTGGAATTCACTATGTAGTCTCAGGGTAGCCTGGAACTCACAGTGATCCTCCTACCTCTGCCTCCAGAGTGCTGGGATTAAAGGCGTGCACCACCATGCCCGCTTGACCACCTTTTTTGATAGGTTTTTATCATGGGTATAGCAGACAGCTTCAGGTTCGCTCAGATAAACTTCCAGACCAGGCACAGTTATGGAAGAAGGGATTTATTGAAGCTTACATATCCAGGGGCCGTTACAGATCCAGGCAGAAGAAGCTGCTTGCTTTTACAGAACCAAACACACAGAGAGAAGCACAAGCCAAAAAGCCAAAAGGCACACAGCACAGCACACTTCAGGAACTCCAGCTAGGACACTTTGCATATCTTTAGATTGAAATCTCAAACCTACCATACCTTAAGATCTGCCCAGTGAAACAGCCTCCTCCAGTCAGGTGGTTGCAGACGCAAACTACAAAGTAATAAAACACTGAATAGATTGGGGGCCATCTATTCAAACTACCACAATGGGATACTGGAATTGTCACTACTGTATCATGAGTTGATATTTGATTCTATGGTTCTTTTAGTATTACAGCCTGTCTTTTTTTTTTTTTTTTTTTTTGAGGTAAGATTTCATTCTAGTCCAGGCTGAACTGAATTCACCCTGTATTCTAAGGGTTGCCTGGACCTCTACCACTGCCTCCCAAGTGCTGGTATTAAAGGCGGGCGCTACCACGCCTGGCTAGCCTGCCTTAAATAAAATATTTTTAAAAAGCAGTGATAGAGAGAAGACAGATAGGGAGAATGGGCACACTAAGGCCTTCTTCCATTGCAAATGGACTCCAGATGCATGTGCCACTTTGTACATCTGGCTTTACATGGGTACTGGGGAATCAAACCGAGATTGTTAGGCTTTGCAGGCAAGTACCTTAACCACCAATCCATCTCTCCAGCCCCTTATTTCTTAATAATGTATAGGACATTTATTTATTCTCAATAAACATTTTTCAAAAGAAAAAGAAAAAATGATGGAGTGGGATACCCATGTTTTGGTCTAGCCAACACAGGTGCATATACAGCACACTACACACAAGCAAAAAAGATATAGGGACAAAATTAACTAAAAATTTTAAAAAATGAATAGTTACCCTAATAGACAGTTAATTTCTTCCTTTTGTTTTTTCTTTGTATTACATGCTGTACTACTATTGCCACTTACATGTAGGGATGTTTAATTTAGACATAAGCTCTTAGCATGATAGCTGGCAGATAAATTTAAAATTAATTTTCAGTAAATATTACCAATCATATTTGAGGTAAATTATTTGTTTTCTACTCATGAGAAGGGCAGGATTACAGAACACACTGACAGCTGCTGAACACTGTGATTACTCCTGAGAGGCACTGTGAAGTTATACGTGAAGGTAGGGTTTTACTTTAGCTAAGGCGGGCCTTGAACTCATGGCAATCCTTCTACCTCTACCTCCCAAGTGCTGAGATTAAAGGCATGTACCACCATGCCTAGCTCCCATCCATTTGATTTTTTTTGCAAGCAGATAGGGGAGACAGATAGATGGATAGGGAGAGAAAGAGAATGGGTACACCAGGGCCTCCAGCCACTGCAAACAAACTCCAGATGCATGCATGTACCACTTTGTATATCTGGCTTTACACAGGTACTAAAGACTTGAACCTGGGTCCTTCAGCTTTGCAAGCAGGTGCTTTAACTGCTAAGCCATTTCTCCAGCTCTCATTCATAAATTTTTTAACTTCTAAATTTTCCAACTAAAATTCTACTCAAAATCTGATTTCGCCACTACATATGTTTCCCTTCTCTTAACCAAAATCAAAGAAAAATTATCTTTCTTATCATGGCTATTTGTGGAAAATGGGATGTGAAAGGAAGGGGATGATCCCTCTGTGCAATGCAGATATTTACTGTTACCTAAGGAATGGAATGATCCTTCTATGCAATGTACTATGACCTTGCTGCATCTCTTTGTTTCTAAATATCTTTGTGATTACATAGCATAGATTGTTTCTTGCCTCAGTTCCACCTATGTGACCTATGTAACCTTACGACTTCTTGTAATATTCTCCCCCCTCCTTAACAGTATGTTGTTTTGTGGTTTAACTCCCAGCCCTGTTTTTACTATAAACATCATGTGGTTATTTCCAATAAAAGCTGATACTCATCAGGGCTGCATCTTGAGATCCCAAACTCTGAGATGCTGACCTGGTGCACCAGCTTTCTTCCTTTTCTTTCTTTTTACTCACATTCCGTGAGTCCATGGTCTTACTTGTGTGACACCAGACCCCATAACATATTAGGGGCTAGGCCAGGATCCACATTTCAAGACCTTGCTCCCCTATTCTGTGGTGACCGAACCAGGGAAGGTCTCCTAATCTTGGCCTGAGAACCATATCTTCATCCCTGTCTGCATGTTCTGGGTTTTGGGGTTGATAGCAAACCACTGATGGGGAACTTTTGCCCAGGACTGCCAGTCCCCACATTTATTAGGCAAGAAACCCATGGAGGTGCTTTTTCCATTTTTGTTTTCTGGTTTTCTGGTTTTGCACACTTGACTGAGTCCAAGAGGGAAACTGGACACAGCGTTAATTCCCCTGGAGATTTCAAAGGGAGGTCTGTTTCTGGTTCAGTTTTGGTTTGGCAGCCCTGTGGCAGTGTCAGGAGAGCTAGCATGTTTATTGCTAGCATGTCTGTGCTTGGGGTTGTTCATTTGTTTTGTCCTCATCTTTGAAGATATGGGTCAAAATCATTCTGTTGAAAAATCTCCTTTAAAACTGGTTTAAAAGCACTTTGAAGATATTAAAAAATAATAATCATTTACATTAAAATGAGCTAGGCATATTATCTAGCTACTTGGGAAGTTGATACAGGAAGACCTCCAATTCTAAGTTCCAGTGTGATAGCCTGACTCCACATTTTAAACCATGTGACTTTTAATTTGAACTGTGCCTGATACTCCTTCTTTTGTTTGGGCTTTAAACAAATAAGACTTCGTTTATAGACACCTTCTGGTTTCTTTATTAATCCAAATAGTCCAACAAGTCTCTCCTAAAGCTTTTGTTGCAATTTGATTTATTTCAAGGTTTTTTGGTTTTTGTCTTTAAAAGTTAGATTCAAATAAAGCCTATGGTGAGCTAAAATTTTATGTAAACAAAGCCATACTTTGTTACATGAGCTCATAAATATAATTACTGAGTTTATGTCCTAGGTCAATTTCAACTTACATAGAGGATTATGAAAAATATCAAAATTCTCTCTGAGGTGGTGACTCAATTTGCCAGGTATTGGAAGATTGTAATGTCCTATTACTTAAAATGAGGAGGCAACTGGCCTGAGTTCTAGGCCAGCTTGCCTCAAGATAGAAACAAAATTTGCCTTAATTACTTCTAATAAAAACATTTCCAAATGTGTTAAGAGCAAATATATACTGGGCTGGCCCTAAAAAATGCTTTCTTTAGTATCCCATTGGCAAAGGGAAGAAAATCCATTTTTTTTGCCTTTGAATGGACACCCCTGGAACAAGGCCTCAGTGGGCAACTAGGCTTCCACAGGGAATTAAAAATTCCCCCACCCTCTTTGATGAGGCTCTTCATAGAGACTTTCAGGCCTTTTGCAAGGAACCACCTGAGGCAACTCTCCAACAATATGTGGACAACCTCCTCCTAGCTGCAAAAATGAAGGAGAAATGCCTCTCTGCCACAGAGAACCTTCTGGACAACTTACAACATCTGGGCTAACGTTTACCGGCCAGGAAGGCTCAACTGTGTGTGCGTAAAATAATCTACTTGGGACACAAACTCCTAGGAGGTAAGAGTATGCTGTCAGCCTCCAGGATTCAGGCTATCACTCAAATCCCTACTAAGAGACAGATCTGAGAATTCCTCAGAGCTGTAGGATATTGCAGAATTTGGATTCCAAGGTTTGCTCTATTATCCAAGCCTCTATATGAGGCCACGAGAGGAAGATTTGAATTGGACTGAAAATGAGAAACAACCATTCTAAGAACTAACGTCAGCATCAGCCCCTGCCCTGGAGCTTCCAGATTTAACCAAACCCTTCCGCTTGTACATGGGTAAAAAGAAGGGGACACAACATGCTCCCTCCAGACACAAAATGGCCTGGATATCCTAGGCCTCACAGTGCCTGACACTACCTGCACAAGACCCTTATAAGAGGAGGAAAAGATCATGACATCAAAATTAAGAGAGAGACTGATTGAGATGGGGAGGGGATATGATGGAGTTTCAAAGGGGAAAGTGGGGGGAGAGAGGGTATTACCATGGGGTATTTTTTATAATCATGGAAGTTGTTAAAATTAAAAAAAAGAAGAAGAAGGGGACAGCCAGGGCATCCTAACTGAAAGACTGGGGCTGTGGCATTGTCCAGTGGTCTACTTGTCTAAGAAGCTAGTTGGACCCCTTGTCTCCAGGCTATTGCAACTGCTGGTGCTATTCTGACAGAGGACAATGACAAATTAACTTTGGGCTAGACTTTATCAATTTTGGCTCCACATATGATAGACATACTTATTTTATTTTTGTAAATATTTTATTTTTATTTATTTATTTGAGAGCAACAGACAGAGACAGAAAGAGGCAGAGAGAGAAAGAATGGGCGTGCCAGGGCCTTCAGCCACTGCAAACGAACTCCAGATGTGTGTGTTCCCTTGTGCACCTGGCTAATGTGGGTTCTGGTGAAGCTAGCCTTGAACCGGGCTCCTTAGGCTTCGCAGGCAAGCGCTTAACCGCTAAGCCATTTCTCCAGCCCATAGACACACTTTTAAAGAGTCCCCCCTCCCCAACTGATGGCTCTCCAACTCTCTCATATAACCCACTCTCAGTCCTTGCTCTTAGATCAACCAACAACACAGTTTCGCCAAACTGGCTTTGAATCTAGCCTCCCTGCTGCCAGAAACTGATGAGGCATCAACAACTCTGCACGACTGCCTAGAGATCACCTCCGCCTTCCATGGACTTCGCCAGAACCGGTGGACCTTGATCTGGTGAGGTATTCTGAGGGCAGCAGCTTTGTCATGTATGGAATCAAGAATGCAGGGGTGTCTGTGATGACTTTGGAAGAAATCCCGTGGGCTGAGGCCCTACCTTGGGGTACATCAGCTCAGAAAGCTTAACTGATAGCACTGACCTAGACTCTACTATTGGGAAAAGACAAGACAGTAAATATCTACCTAGATAGCCATTATGCCTTTGCCACAGCACATATACATGGGGCCATCTACTTGGAATGAGGGCTTTTAACAGCAAAAAATAAAGACAATAAAAATTTTTTAAAAATGAAATTTGGATTTATTGGCTGCCATTTGGGTACCTGCTAAAGTAGCCATAATCCATTGTCTGGGTCATCAGAAAAGAGAGACCACAAGTAAGAGGGAACAGACCAGCAGACCTAGCAGCAAAGAGTGCTGCCTCTCAGCATCTGTCAAATTGACTGGTCACCCTCCTGGCACCTACTCTTCCAGAGGGACTAACATACATGTAACAGGACCTACAACTTACCTCTCATCTGATAAAGGAACAGACCACACAAAGATGGTATCAACAGGAGAATGGATGATGGTTGCTGCCCCATGCTCTAGGGCAGAGACTGGCTAAGCAATTAACCCACTTAGGAAACAACAAGCTAGCTGAGCTAATAAGAAAAGAGATTTTCTTCCCAGATATGGACTCAGTCATCAAGGACATCACCACCTGCTGTCAGGCCTGCCAACAGACAAATGCCTCCTCTGGTAAGGTACCAGCAATGGAGGCAGAGAGCAGGGAACAGAGCCAAGTAGATAATGGGAAGTTGATTTCACAGTGGTAAAGCCCGATCAGTATAGATATATTTACTTGTTTATGTTGATACCTTTTCAGGATGGACGGAAGCTTTCCAGGTCTGAGACAGCCCAAATAGTGAATAAGGAATTCTTAGAGAAGATAATCCCCCCCAATGGGTTGTGCCTCAGTACAAGATCAGATAATGGCCCTGCCTTTGTGTCAAATCACTAGGGAATGAACCTAGACTTGGGGATTAATTGGAAATTACATTGTGCCAAAGATCCCCAAAATTAAGGACATGTAGAAAGGATGAATCAGACCTTGAAGGAGGCTTTAGGTAAATTAACCCTAGAGACCAGCAAAGGATGGGTGAGACTCCTTCCCTTCCACCCTGTTAAGGGCCAGGTGTACCCCTTATGTAAAAGGAATTACTCCATTTAAAATTATGTATGGGGAAAAATTGATTAATACTCAATAAAATACTCAATAAAAACATTTTTAAAATTAAAAAAAATTTTGTATGGAACCTCTTCCCCCCATCCTGCCCAGGATGAGTCTAGAACATATATCATATATCATTTACTAATGAAAGGCTTCTTTCTATTCAAGTCTTATAAAATGTCCAGGAGTCCATTGTTCCAGCAATCAAGGCTGTTTTTCAGACACACCCTGTTTTGCCCCCACCTCTTTCAGCTCAGTGACAGAGTTTGGATCAAGAGACACTGTATTGGGATGTTAGAACAAAGGGACCTATGTATGGCTTTAGGTAAAACTTGTTGCTTTTATGCCAATAAGTCAGGAATAATCTGAAATACCCTGGCTTTAGTTAGAGAAAATCTCAAAAAAAAAAAAAAGAAAATTTTAGAGACAAGCCACTAATAATTGGTTTCAGTGAAGGACTCAGGAACCAGATGGATGCCATGACAGGCTTCAGAGTTCTCAGTAGGCCTAAGTTTCTGTTTCCCGACAAGGTCTAAGTTTTTATTTTCTGGTAAAAGTGGGTTTAACAGTTACTGGAAAAAACCACAAACTGCTTATGCCATACATTCTTGTAGTCATAGATAAGTTTAATTCCCCTAGCCCCTGCCCACCAACTTTGCCTGCCAATATCCTAAGCCAATTAGAAGAGTACAAGTGTAGTTACTGTTTAAATCAACCAATAATGTACCCATCCCCTTCTTCTTTGTTCAAATCCCTATAAAAACTCTACCCTCTAAAAACCTACCAGGGTAGGTGAGTGCTCTCCCAGAGGGACTGGGAGACATTGGCCCATGTGGCCTTGCCTCCATGTTTTAGAGAGCTGGCAGGTTCTCTTTCTCTTCCTTTATTTTTGGTTCATGCCATCATGTGGGACCACACACGACTAACTGGCAACTCATGTCTCTTGGCCAAGACTACTCTTCAGTATTGACTGAAGGCCAGCCATCCTCTGTCTAGACCCGACAGCCTGTTGGGTATTGGCAAAAACCCTGTATCTATTTCTCTCTGACACACACACACACACACACACAAACCCGGTAACACATTCACCTCTTAAAAGCCTGTACAGCAGGTCACCGGCCTCTTAAACTTGTGGACAGGCTCACGCCCGGACTTTTGGGGAATCCCCTATGCTAATCAGCCCTTGGGAACGTTGCCCTCTGGGCTTGGTGTTTCTAATCTTTTCTGTCATGGGTAACATTGCCTCCCACCAAAATTATCTATCTAGCTAGCTATCTCAGAATCATGGAATAAGAGCTCTTCTGAAAGTTGGTGATCACGGGGGGTGCCGAGAACTGGGCATAAAATCAGTCTATGTTTATTTAGTTGGTCTCCATGGCTAACTTCCCTTGTATCTTCTATTACTGGGCCCCTGATACTACTGATCTTAGGCCTTACCATAGGACCATGCACTATTAATGCTTTAAGTAGATATATGAAGAATAGAATAAATTCTGTTAAACTCATGGTACTGTGGACACATTATAACCCTTTAGATGAAAACACCCTCGACACTGTAATTCACAAGTCAAAGATTTGACTTAGTGTCATATCAGTGGAGGAAATGGAAAATGGAATGTGAAAGAAAGGGGATGATCCCTCTATACAATGCAGATGTTTACTGTTACCTAAGGAATGGAATGATCCCTCTGTGCAATGTACCATGACCTCCCTGTATCTCTTTGTTTCTAAATATCTTTGTGATTACATAGCATAGAATGTTTCTTGCCTCAGTTCCACCTATGTGACCTATGTAACCTTATGACCCACCTTGTTTAACAGTATGTAATTCTGTGGTTTAACGCCTAATCTTGGTGTTTTTTTTTTTTTTACTATAAACATCATGTGATTATTTCCAATAAAAGCTGACACTCCCAACAGATCAGGGCTGCATCTTGAGATCCTGAATTCTGAGATACTGACCTGGTGCACCAGCTTTCTTCTTTTCCTTTCTTTCTACCCAATAAAACTTTGCCTCACATTCCGTGAGTAGATGGTCTTACTTGTGTGACACTAGACCCCATAACATTTGTACCATACAACCTGCCGTATCAATTAATTCCCTTCATTGTATCTCCAGTTTCTTAATATCCATCAGATGCATCCAATAAACTTCCACACTTGGCCCCAGTGGGCTCTCCTAGAGAGGATGTTCTTTCCAGGGCCTTAACTTTTCCACCCAACTTGGCTTTTATGAGTGTAACTTTCCCCTGTATGTTTCTTTTTGTTTTCTTTTGCTTTTTGAGGGAGGGTCTCACTCTAGCCCAGGCTGACCTGGAATTAACTATGTAGTCTCAGGGTGGTCTTGAACTCAAGGCAATCTTCCTACCTCTACTTCCCCAGTGCTGGGATTAAAGTACATGTTTCTTTTTCATTTTTTTTTTCCTCAAGGTAGGGTCTCATTCTAGCCCAAGCTAACTCAGTATGTAGTCTCAGGGTGGCCTAAAATTTACAGCGATCCTCCTACCTTGGCCTCCCAAGTGCTGGGATTGCATTTTATTTTATTATTTTTTTTTTTTTGTTGTTGTTGTTTGTTTTGGTTTGTTGAGGTAGGTCTAGCCCAGAAAGTCACTCTGTAGTCTCAGGCTGGTCTCAAACTCACAGGCATCCTCCTATCTCTGCTTCCTCAGCGCTGGGATTAAAGGTGTGTGCCACCATACTCAGCTTTGCATGTTTTTTGACTGGCTCTACTATGTACTTTTGCCTCTAGTTCCTTGCATTTTAAAAGTTAAAAAATTTTTTTTTAATTTATTCTTTACTTGTAAGCAGAGAGAGAGAGAGAGAGACAGAAGACAGAAGAGGGAAGAAAGAGAGGGGAGAAAAATAAGAATGGTCCTTTTGCTGCTGGTTTTGTAAGCAAGTGGCTTTAACTACTAAACCATCTCTTCAGCCCTATTATTTTTTTTTTTTTTTTAAGCAGGTCTCACTCTAGCCCAGGATGAATCAGAACTCACTCTGTAGCCCTGGTTAGTCTCAAACCCACAATGATCATCCAGACTCAGCCTTCTGAGTCCTAGGATTAACAGCTTGCTACTGCTTTACATTTTAAGATTTAAAAACACTGACATTGAAGAGAATACATACAAGAGTACACATTGAAATTGCATTTGTCTTTGGTTGTTGTCTGAATTTTAACACATTCATGTAACTACAACTACATAATGAATATCCCTCCCCCCCTTTTTTTCTTTTTGCAGTGTTGGGGAAAAACCCAGGGCTTTGCACATACTAATGAAATGCTTTGCCACTGAAGAACACCACCAGGCCCCAGGATAGTTTTCTATTATCTTGTTTTCTCACTTAACAAAATACTTAAGAAATACTTTATTTATTTATTTGCAAGTAGAGAGATGCAAGCAGAAAGGTGGGGTAGAGAATGAATGAATGAGTGGGCACGCCAGGGCCTCTTGTCACTACAAATGAACTCCAGACACATCACTTTGTACATCGGGCTTTATGTGGGTACTGGGTAATTGATCCTGGGCCTTGTAAGAAAGTGCCTTTAACTGCTAAGCCATCTTCCCAGCTCCAGCACAATATTTTGAGATTATCTCAGAGCATAAAAGTGCCAACAGAACACCACAATATATGAAACAAAAACTGACGAAATTGATGTAGGTGTGGTGGCATGTACCTTTAAACTCAGCACTGGGGAGGCTGAGGTAGGAGGTTCACTGTGAGTTTGAGGCCAACCTGAGACTACCAAGACCCTACCTTGAAAAAAAAAATGACAGATTTGAAAGAAGTAAATAATTTAAAAATAGTGGCTTTAAATTTTAATTGTCCACTTCCATTAATGGGGTAAACTATATCAACTACAAAGATGTGAATATAATAAGCATATCAACAACTTCTTCCTAAAACACTATCTAAGAATAGAGTTTCCATTCTGAGCTACACATGATATGCTAGGCCATCAGACAAATTTCAAGAAGTTGAAAATGGTAATATTGGGCATCTGGCTCATACCTATAATCCAAGCACTTGAGAGACTGAGGTGGAAAGATCATGGTGAGTTCCACCAGCCTGAACTATAGAGTAAATTACAGGTCAATGAGTTCCTAGACTGGAGTGAGACCCTGCTTCAAACAAAACAAAACAAAAAGTGAGTAATAATAAGCGTTTAGAAAAGAGCTCTTGCCAGGCATGGTGGTGCACGCTTTTAATCCCAACACTCGGGAGGCAGAGGTAGGAGGATCGCCGAGAGTTCGAGGCTACCCTGAGACTACATAGTGAATTCCAGGTCAGCCTGAGCCAGAGTGAGAGCCTACCTCGAAAAACCAAAAAAAAAAAAAAAAAAAAGAAAAAGAAAAGAGCTCTTTAGCAGAACACGGTGGCACAGGCAGAGGTAGACTGATCACTGTGAGGTAGGCCTCAAACTCACAGTGATTCTCCTACCTCAGCCTCCCAAATACTGAGATTAAAGACATGTGCTACCAAGCCCAGCCCTGGGGAGATCTTTATGTACTGCTCCCCAGCCTGAGCCTAAGCCTGAGTGAGACCCTATCTTGGGGGCAGGGAGTGGGGGGCAGCTCTTGGTACATTGCTGGTAGGAGTGTAAAGTAGTGCAGCCATTGTTAGCAAAACTTGGGTAGTTCCATATGACTCAGCAATTCTAGATAAATACCCAAGAGAAATAAAAGCACATTTATGTATATAATTATTTTATCTTTCTGTATTGGCCTTTTTATCAGTAGAAAATGTCCCCCTTACTTCTAGGAAACTGTTTTATTCTAACATTCATCAGCTAACAAAGATGCACTAAAACAGAATGTATTGTATTTTACCTGAACAAAAAGCAAATATAGGGCTAGAGAGATGGTTTAGTGGTTAAGGCGCTTGCCAGGAAAGCCAAGACATGTAGATTTGATTTCCCAGTACCCACGTAAAGCACAAGGTGCTGCATGCATCTGGAGTTCATTTGCAGTGGCTAGAGGCCCTGGCACATTCATTCTCTCTATCTGCCTCCTTCTCTCCTCTCTCTCTCTCTCAAATAAATAAAACATTTTTTAAAAAAAGTGAATATAGTAATACTAAAGAGAACATCTAAACAGTCAACCTCCTGAAACTTAATTTTTTTTCTCTGATTTCTTCTTGATTTTGGAAGATCTACCTATTGACCTATATCTATCCATCCATCCACCAATCTATAATCTATGCACTGACTTAAAGAATTCAGATAAGCTTTTTTTTTCTTTTATTTTCGGGGGGGGATGTTGAGGTACAGTCTCGCTCTAGCCCAGGCTGACCTGGAATTCACTATGTAGTCTCAGGGTGGCTACCATGCCTCACTAAGCAAAAAGAGAGAAGACAGACAGACAGATTTGATATGACAGATCCTCCAGCAACTACAAATGAACCCCAGATGTATATGCCACTTTGTGCATTTTGCTTTTCATGGGTACTGAGAATTAAACTCGGATCCTTAGGCTCTGAAGGCAAGCAAACACTAAGCCATCTCTCCAGCCTCATAAATAAATAGGTGGAAATGAAACACCTTAAAGAATCATTTATTTAGTATTGATATTCTAGTATTATTATAGAACATAGATTACACAGACCCAAAGTGTCTTGATATGGAACCAATGATAAATGTCCTGTCCATATGAGAACAATAGTCTACAGACTGCTTGTACTGATACAGAATCTACTATAATTTATATCACAATCTGGTTTATCTACCACACATAATGCAGTTGGTAGAGAAATTAAGCCATCATCTTGGAGTCATACTTTTCCCTTACTTGAAAGGCAAATCAGCACTTGTAATAGGTTCATTAGAATAGAAGCAGAACAATTTTCCAGGTCTATGCAATTCCTTAATGACTTTGGCATTCTAGCATCTTTGCCAAGTCTGCATACACTAATGTCATAAACTGGATTCATAAAAACAGCAACTGAAAGTGAGCCCCTTTTCTTGAGAATTTCTAGTGTTTCAGAAGGAGATATTTACATGATAGATGATGGCAAAATGTTTTCATTGGGAGTATATTAGGCAGCTTCAGCTGATCATTTATGATTCTAGTCAGTTCTCAGATAAATAGTGGTAAAGAAAAAAAAAAAAAAGGTCAATGCCCAGAGTGCATCTGAGCAAGATAGTGTGCTACTTTGAAAGTAAAGCTATCTCCAGGCAGTGCTGTCATTACCAGGTCTATTTCTCTTCTTTACATCAGAGGACTTCAGTAGTATGGGTGCCAGCTTACTCTGGAGATTTCTTACAAGGTCCATAATGAAGGCTTTATCTACTCATTCTGCTTTACACCATGTATAGTTGCAGAAAAATAATGATCTCAAGTAATGTAGCTTTTTATTTATTTATTTGAGAGAGATAAAGGCAGAGTGAGGCAGGGAGAGGGGAGAGACTGGGTGTGCCACTGTAAATGAACTCCAGATGCACCCACCACTATGTGCATCTGGCTTACATGGGTCCTAGGGAGTTGAACTTGGGTCCTTAGGCTTAGCAGGCAAGCACCTTAACCATTAAGCCATCTCTCCAGCTAATGCAGTTTTTTTTTTTTTTTTTGCTTGCTTTTTTGAGGTAGGGTCTCACTATAACCCAGGCTGACCTGGAATTCACTATGTAGTCTCAAGTTGGCCTTGAACTCATGGTGATCCTCCTACCTCTGTCTCCTAATTGCTAGGATTAAAGGCGTGTACCACCATGCCCAGCTAATGTAGGTATTTATTTATTTATTTATTTATTATGAAAGGGAAGGAGTGGGAGGGAGGGAGGGAGAGGGAGAGAGAGAGAGAGAAGGAGGGAGAGAGAGGGAGGGAGGGGGAGGGGGAGAGAGAGAGAGAGAGAAAGAGAGAGAATGAATATGGGCATGGCAGGGCTTCCAGCCACTGTGAACAAACTCTAGATGCTGGCTTACATGCATACTGGGGAATTGAACTGATGTCCTTTGGCTTTGCAGGCAAGTGCCTTAACTGCTAAGCCATCCCTCCAGCCCTAATGTAGGATTTTTTTTTTTTTTTTCGAGGTAGGGTCTCACTCTAGCCCAGGCTGACCTGGAATTCACTATGGAATCTCAAGGTGGCCTCGAACTCACGGCAATCCTCCTACTTCTGCCTCCTGAGTGCTGGGATTAAAGGCATGAGCCATCACTAATGTAGGATTTTAATGAGCTGTATTTAGAGCTTTTTCTAGTTCTCTCTTGGGTGAAGACATGTACTTCTACCTAACTCTCACCCAAGGGAGGTCTCTTCTTCAGTGCCTAAGCAACTAACGGCAGGTTTGAGAAAGGTTTTTGGTAACACGTTGCACACATGTGTACTACTTCATATAGACTGTATAACTGTGGGACATATGCATCATCATGTTCTGATGATAAGCAGAAAATACTGTATAGCTGCTCGTGTCTGCCTCTTCTTTTCTTTTTTCCTTGGCTTTTTGAGGTAGGATCTCGCTCTAGCCCAGGCTGACCTGGAATTCACTATGTAGTCGCAGGGCGGCCTCAAACTCTCAGTGATCCTCCTACCTCTGCTTCCCAAGTGCTGGGATTAAGGTGTGCGCCACCACTTCAGGCTCCCTTCTTTTTCTTTTCTTTTTTTATTGAAACAATGTCTTATTCTAGCTCAGGCTGACCTGGAAATCACTCTTTAGCCTAGGCTGGACTTGAATTCTACCTCAGCATACCCAGTGCTGGAATTAAAGAAGTGGCCACCACATCCAGCTATAACTACTTTCCTTTTAAAATTATTTTTATTTACTTAGTTATAAGCAGAGAGAGGTAGAGGGGGAGAGAGAAAGAGAGAATGAATGGGCATGCCAGGGCCTCCAGCTACTGCAAACAAACTCCAGATGTATGTGCCACTGTGTATCTGGCTTTGTGTGGGTACTGGTAAATTGAATCTGGGTCCTTAGGCTTGCAGGCAAGTGCCTTAACCACTGAGCAGTTTCTCCAGCTCACCCTTTTTTGAGGCAGAGTCTCCTTTTAGACCAGGCTGACCTCAAACTCATAGTCATTCTTCTACCTCTTCCTCCTAAATGCTGGGATTAAAGGCGTGCGCCACCATACCCAGCTATAACTTCATTTTTTTTTTTTTTTTTCACGGTAAGGTCTCACTCTAGCCCAGACTGATCTAGAATTCACTATGGAGTCTCAGGGTAGCCTCAAACTTATGGCAATCCTCCGACCTCTGCCTCCCAATTGCTGGGATTAAAGGCGCGTGGCACCATGCCCAGCATAACTTCATTTCTATTATTTTCTTCATTTCTATTATATTATTAGAGAGAGCGAGCAAGCGTGAGCCATAGCCTCTTGCTGCTGCAAATGAATTCCAGACACATGTGCCACTTTGTTTACCTGGTTTTACATATGCACTGGGGTATAAAACCCCAACTGTCAGGCTTTGCAAGCAAGCACCTTTAACCACCGAACAATCTCTCCAGCCCTTACAGCTCCTTTTTTTATGCGCAAATTAATTTTTAATATTTTAAAAAAATTGGGCCTATGATTTAATCTTATACATACAGGTTACAATAGTGTAAATAAAAAAAAAACATAAAATAGGTTTTATCCCATCTAGTGAAAATACAGATCAAAGGAACATAAAATTGAATAAGCAAAAATGTTGGTTACATGGCTAAAATCATAAAATTAGAAAAATCTTCATGCTAACATTTCATATAACTCAAACAATGTACTAGTTATAACCTTAACCAATATTTTCCAGGTTCTGGCTGATGATTTATGCACACACTGATATTTACGTAGACACTGAAGAGGCTCATGTTTTTGTTTGTGGTAGTGCTGCTTCACTCAATTTTCCATTTGAATTTAGTACTCATCACAACTGCAGTTACCTGAATATCAAATAAACCACTTGAAAAATGTTTCCAATTGGTAAAAAGAAGTGGGGATCATCATTATTTCTCCAATGGCTTTAAAATCTTCTATGTAACCTATCTAGATAGAAAAACAATTGTGCTTATCTTAGCCAATAAAAAAGGGAACCTTTAATTAATTGGCTGATTACCTCTATGAATAATATAGATGTTCATTTGCTGGAAGAAATTACTACTATCAACAGACAGTAGTGTAATTATATAGATACTATTAGTCTACCCAGTGAATAGTCTAACAACCAGCTCACCCATCTTCCTCTCTTATCAGTGGCATTCTAAAATTTTTAGGACAAGGAAGCAAATTTAAACTGCATGCATCAGCACCTAAGTATCTGCCCAAGAGTCACCCATTTATTGACTTACTGTATCTCTAAGCTATAAATAAGATGCTATATAAATGATTCAGGGTAATACAAGAAGTCACTACAAGTCTGATGCTATGATAAGAGCATAGATTATATTGTAAGCTGAGTTCTCTTATGAATAAAATTACCTATAGTAGTCAAAGTGTATGTGATTTAACTAGTATATTAAAATAGGCTTTAAAGTTGATACTATCCTCTTAGTATGGGGTTCTGATGAGTGTGCACAAACTAAAAACTCAGAATACTTGTAACATAAATGTTTAATAAGATAATATTAATTGGGAAATTCATAAAAGGTGTCAGCTGGGCACAATGGTACACACCTCAATCCCAGCAAGTGGGAGGCTAAGGCAGAAAGATTGTGAATTTTTTCTCAGGGTAGGGTCTTGGCTAGCCCCTGCTGACCTGGAATTCACTCTGTAGTCTCAGGTTGGCCTCACAGCCATCTTTCTACCTCTGCTTCCCAAGTGCTGGGATTAAAAAGCATGCACCACCATGCCTGGCCAGGATTATGAATTTGATACCAACCTAAGCCTCACAGGTAGATCCTCTCTCCTCCCTCTCCACAAAAGAAACATTTCATGTATAATGTAACTATATATTTATCTGCAAGGAGAGAGAGAGAGAGCACGCAGACACAGAGATACAATATGAGCATGCCAGGGACTCTAGCTGCTCAAATGAACTCCAGAAGAATGCACCACTTTGTGCACCTGGCTTACATGGATACGGGGGAATCAAACCTGAGTCCTTGGGCTCTGTAGGCAAGCACCTTAACTGTTAAGCCATCCCTCTAGTCATGTGTAATTTTTTTTAAAGCTGAATTTTTTTTCATGGGGGTAGTGTTGAGTATTCAGTTCAGCGTACTATACATACCAGGTAAGTGATCAAGAGCCATACACCCAGATACAAATATGCTTTGCTTTAGTGTGCACTAAAGATGACGAGTAAGAGCTCCACTGGTCCACTCTGGCTAAAGCATTCAGAAGGGCAAATGGGAGAGAAACTGCTTATGCAGCTTGTCATGAACATAGCTACCTTGGCTGGCCCATCTGTTGGGATATAACCTTCTGGCCCAGTGTAGTAGACAGCTTGAACTTCCAGACCAGGCAGTTATGGAGGAAGGGATATTTGTTGCAGTTTACAAATCTAGGGGGAGTTCCATAATGGCAGAAGGGCCAAGCAGAGAAAGAGAAGCCACAAGCCCAAACCCACACAGCACACTTCAGCAACTCCAGATGGAACTACGTACTTTGTGTATCTTTAGATTGGAATTTCAAATCTACCACCACACCTTAAGATCTGCCCAGTGATACCTCTTTCAGCCAGGTGGCTGCAGATCCAAACTACAAACTAATAAAGTACTGATTATATTGGGGGCCATGTCAGGAACACAGCTACCTTAACCCGCCCACCTGTTGGGATATAACCTTTTGGCTCAGTAACTCAGGAACTGAAGAGGCTTCTCTGTGGCAGAGGCATGACGAAGTAGAATAGTGCCACCATTATATACAATGCTCAAAATCAAGGACAATTTTTATGGGTTAAGGAATCAGATGGTCTGAGTTCTTAACCCATTCTTCCACTCACCAGCTCTGTGATCTTTGAACTCATATCTGCAGCAAAAGTGGTAATAGTGATTTGTAATCACATAAAGCTCTATTTAACAAAGCATTTTCATGTTATGTCATTTAATTCCCTAGCCATGCTCTGAAACTGATACCATACATGAAGAATCATAAGTTCAGAGTGATTTGGCAAACAAAATAAAATAGCTCATAAACCTGAAGTAAACGTTAAAACTGAACTTTGAAACTGTTAGAAGGCAAAACAGTTTAAGATATAGGAACAGGCAAGAGATTTCTGTAAAGACTATAATTGACAAGTAAAACTTCATGAAATTAAAAGCCTTGGGCTGGAGAATGGCTTAGCAGTTAAGCGCTTGCCTGTGAAGCCTGAGGACCCTGGTTCGAGGCTCGTTTCCCCAGGAACCACGTGAGCCAGATGCACAAGAGGGCACACGCGTCTGGAATTCGTTTGCAGTGGCTGGAGGCCCTGGTGTGCCCATTCTATCTGCCTCTTTGTCTGTTACTGTCAAATAAATTAAAAAGCAACAACATCAACAACAAAAAGAAAACCTAACTAAATAAAAATAAAATAATTTTTAAAAGTTTGGGCATAAGTATCCTGCATAGGTGAACAATGTGTCATAATCCAAGGAAGTCATGGGTTGTTCCAAGAAAAATCTCAGTGCTAGGAGCAGGATACCTTACAGCAAGTTGTTGGCCAGGGAGGCCCTTGGTGCCTAAACCATTACAGGCCATTACCAAGGTTCTTGGTTCCCTACCAGAACTACCTGGTAAGACCTGACTGGTTAAGACTGCACATGCTTGGGCTGCAAGTCACGGAGAAATCAAATGAGTTGGACTAGACCCCTCCTCCCAGATGACTAGCTGTCACAATGCTGGCAAGAGTTATGCAGTCTGTTGGAGGAGAAAAGTCAATGGTGAATACAACAGCAACATCAACATGGTTGAGCAATTATCTGTAAGGCACTGAGACAAGTGCTTAGGATATATACCTAGGAGTGGTATAGCTGGGTCATATGGTAAATTTACTTTTAGCTGCCTCAGAAACCTCCACACTGATTTCCACAATGGTTAGACCAGATTCTATTCCCACCAACAGTGTAGAAGGGTTCCTCTTTTTCCATATCCTTGCCAGCATTTATGGTCATTTGTTTTTATGATAGTAGCTAATCTGACAGTAGTGAGATGGAATCTCAATGTAGTTTTAATCTGCATTTCCCTGATGACTAGGGATGTAGAAAATTTTTTAGATGTTTATATGCCATCCATATTTCTTCTTTTGAGAACTCTTTATTTAGTTCCATAGCCCAACACACACACACACACACACACACACACACACACACACACACACACACACATTGTTTATTTCTTTGAGAAAGAGAGAGAGAAAAAAAGGCAGATAGAATGGGCACACCAAGGTCTCCAACCACGTGTGCCACCTTGTGCATCTGGCTTACGTGGGTTCTGGGGAATTGAACTGGGGTCCTTAGGCTTCACAGGCCAATACCTTAACCACTAAACCATTTCTCCAGCCCCCAGATCCCATTTTTTAATTGGCTTGTTTGATTTCTTATCGTTTAATTTTTTGAGTTCTTTGTATATCCTAGATATTAATCCTCTTATCAGATGTATAGCTGGCAAAGATTTTTCCCATTTTGTAGGCTGGCTCTTTGCTTTATTCACAGTGTCTTTTGCAGTACAAAAATCTTTGTAATTTCATAAGGTCCCAGCAGTTAATCTGTGGTTTTATTGTCTGAGCAATTGGAGTTATATTAGAAAAGTCCTTCCCAAGACCAACTTGTTGAAGGGTTTCCCCTACTTTTTCCTCTAGCAGTTTCAGGTCTGATGTTAAGGTCTTTAATCCATTTGGAATTAATTCTTCCGCAAGGACACATCCTTCTATCCTTCTACAGATACATATCCAGTTTTCCCAGCACCGTTTGCTGAAGAGGCTGTCTTTTCTCCAATGAATATTTTTGGCATTTTTATGAATATCAGGTGGCTATAGCTACCTGGATTTACATCTGGGTCCTCTATTCTGTTCCAATGATCTACATGTCTGCTTTTGTGCCAGTACCATGCTGATTTTGTTACTATGGCTCTGTAGTATAGGTTAAAATCAGGTTTGGTGATACCAACCCTATTTTTTTGCTCAGTATTGTTTTTGATATTCAAGACTTTTTGTGATAGCAAATGAATTTTTGGATTGCTTTTTCTATTTCTATAAAGAATGCCATTGGAATTTTGATGGGGATTGCATTAAATGTGTTAATTGCTTTCGGTAAGATTGCCATTTTCACAGTATTGATTCTTCTGATCCAGGAACAAGGGATTTATTTCCATTTCCTAGTGTCTTCTACAATTTCTTGCTTGAGTGCTTTAAAGTTTTTATTGTAGGGATCCTTCATTTCCTTGGTTAGATTTATTTCAAGGTACTTTATTTTTTTATGCAATTCTGAATGGGAATGGTTCTCTGATTTCATCCTCTGTGTGTTTGTTGTTAGCATATAGGAAGGCTACTGATTTCTGTGTACTTATTTTGTATCCTGCTACATGGCTATAGGTGTTCATCAGCTCTAACAGTTTGCTGGTAAGTCTTTATGGTCCTTTATGTATAGAATCATGTCATCTGCAAATAATGATAACTTGAGCTTTTCCTTTTCAATTTGTATCCCTTTTATGTGCGTCTCTTACTTTATCGCTATGGCTAAGACTTCCAGTACTATATTAAATAAAAGTGGGGACAGTGGACACCCTTGTCTTATTACTGATTTTAGTGGAAAAGCTTCCAGTTTTTCCCCATTTAGTAATATATTGGCTGCAGGCTTTTCAGAAATAGCTTTTATTATTTTGAGATATGTTCCTTCTATTCTCAGTCTCTGTAGAACTTTTATCATGAAGGGATGTTGGATTTTGTCAAATGTTTTCTCTATATCTAATGAGATAATCATGTGATTTTTGTCCTTCAGTCCATTTATACAATATATTACATTTATCAATTTGTGTATATTGAACCATCCCTGCATCTTTGGGATAAAGCCGACTTGGTCAGGGTAAATGATCTTTCTGATATATTCTTGTATTCTGTTTGCCAATATTTTGTTGAGAATTGTTGCATCTATGTTCATGAGGGAGATTGGTTTGTAATTTTCTTTTTTGTTCTATCTTTGCCTGATTTTGGTATGAGGGTGATGCTGGCTTCATAGAAGGAGTTTGGTAGGATTCTTTCTTTTACTATTTTATGGAAAAGCTTAAGAAGCAATGGTGTTAGTTCTTCCCTGAAGGTCTGGTAAAATTCACCAGTGAATCCATCTGGGTCTGGACTTTTTTTTTAGTTGGGAGATTTTTGATAACTGCTTGGATCTCCATACTTGTTATAGGTCTATTTAAGTGATTAATCTCATTTTGATTTAATTTAGGTAGGTCATATAAATCAAGAAAATCATTGCATTCAGATTTTCATATTTAGTGGAGCATATGTTTTTATGGTATGTCCCTATGATTTTTTGAATATCTCTGGTATCTGTTACCTTTTTCTTGTCTAATTTTATTAATTTATGTCTCTTCTTTCTCTTGGTCAGATTTACTAATGGTTTATCAATCTTATTTATCTTTTCAAAGAACCAACTCTTTGTTTTATTGATTCTTTGGATCATTTTCTTAGTTTCTATTTTATTAATTTCTGCCCTAATCTTTATTATTTCTTCCTGTCTACTGATTTTTGGTTGCCTTGTTCTTCTTTTTCCAAGGCTTTAAGGTGAAGCATTAGGTTGTTTCCTTGAGGCCTTTCCAATTTCTCCTTTTTTTTTAATTTTTTTTTTTTTTTTTTGGTTTTTCGAGGTAGGGTCTCACTCTGGTCCAGGCTGACCTGGAATTAACTCTGTAGTCTCAGGGTGGCCTTGAACTCACGGCGATCCTCCTACCTCTGCCTCCCGAGTGCTGGGATTAAAGGCATGCGCCACCACGCCTGGCTTATCCTTTTTTTTTTTTTTTTTGGACAGTCGGTGTCATTTTATTGACAGCAGTTTTCACGATTTCTTCCCACAAATGCTTCCTTGGAGAACCAGCACACAGGCACAAGGACAGGCAGTCTTTGGTGAGGGAGCTAGAAAGGCAGGATGCACAGGTCCTTGGCAGGTGTTTGGTCCCAGTAGGATACAATCCTTCAAGTTGGAATCCCACTGGGTATTTAAGAGGACCAAGATGGGGGGGGGGGACAGGAAGTCTTCAATAGGACTCACATCTCAGTCCAGGCACCTCGTACTATCCAAGTCTATCCCAGTTTTAGGACTCTGGGGGCAGCAAAATCAAGCCCACCCACTTCAACAGGGGCAGATTCATCATCCTGTGCCCTGTTCACACACAACTGCTTCCGCTGGTCTGTCGCAGTTAGAGGGAGTCCACCTTATGGTTAAGGATGGAGCACTTCCTCTATGACCCCCTTCTGTGCTTGAATGGCTGGGAAAACAGGGCTGCTTTCTTGCCATTGCTGCAGGTGCCATTGTCCTCAAATCTTCAACAAATCACAGGAGGGGGAGGGGGCTACAAGTCTGTTTGGGCTGCCAGTTGTGCTCTGCGACCACAGTACACACTGCACTGCCCTGCCTTTCTTTTGCCAATTGCCAGTGCCTAAGCCACAGTGCCAGCAGACCCTGAAGGACCCAAAAGCCACTCTGCATAAGGACCTGGCAATCATGGGTAGGAAAGTGTTTGAAAAAGCAGATGGATGTGGGAGCAATGGAAGTTTCACTTGATAATTAGAGATCTGAAGTGATTTGACTCTATTTCCTCCACTTTAAAGCAATCATGAAATTTCACAGTGACTTCTGAGGTGGGGACAGAAGAATGGTGGTGGTGTTCAGAATCATCAGGGCTGTGGCCTGGTGGTCAAGACCCAAGGAGGCTCAGGCAGAGCGGGCCTCATTGGGGCAGCTGGAGGAGTACGGACTGTCTGGCCAGCAGGTAGGTTATCTGCTTGGTCTTAAACACTCAGAGAGGAATGTATAACTAAAGATTAAAAGATACCTTAAACAGATAAATGGCCTATTAAGTAATACAAGAGGGGAAACAAACCAATCCTTAAGACATTTTCCTCCATCTCTAATAGTTCTAATTCTATAATAAAGAAAAATAACTATAGATATCAAAAGGGTTATTTTCCAATCTAAAAATATAAGTAAGTTCTGAGACCAAAAATATACTTGTACAGCCTTTAATGACACCCAATGCCTCTCTATTATCAAGGCTAAATGTTGTGTATGTTTCTGATAACTCTGCTAATATCTCATGTATTTTACAAGTCAGATGGAAACAGATTCAGGTCATGTCAAACACTACTGTGCCATTCAATGAACAGTTCTGGAAGAGAACCTCAGCCAGCTCATGCTCAGATTGTCCTGAGACAAACCAACTCCATCTGCCTTGGTTCCCTTGACCACAAGAAGGACCAGTTTGCTATGTGCAATCTTATTAGCTCCTTACTTTTACTCTTTCTTTCCAATGTTCTTTTCTAAGACTATCTTCCTACACTCCATCAATTCACTTCCGGGGTCCCTTAGAATAGTTTCCATCTGTGGGAGAGACTCTCTAGCTGCCACAACTTTGTGCCCCATTCAGCAGGAAGGTAGTAAATGATCTGATGTCTTCATGTCCCTTGTCCTCTAATAGCAGTTAGAGTGTATTCTCATGAGAGGAAGAAATAAAGGGGGGTAGAGTTTGGGTGACTGGACCCCTAAAGACAAAAGGAGCAAGAAAGTTTTTCTTATCTCTTGTCCACTTCCAAAAAAAAATGTTTTTCCATGTGTGCACCATCTCCCTGGCTCTACAAAGGACAAGCCTCACACTCTTTGATGCTGGTCAAGTTATGCCTCTCTGCCTGTCCAGCCCTAAGCTGACCAGAACTGAATGCCTGCTCAATATTTCCATTAACCAGGACCACTTGTGTCAAGACAACCACTCTCCTTTGGTACAAAGTGGTAACAAACCCATGAATAAATGTTTCCTTTTCCACTTACAGTTCCCCAGTCTTGATTGTTCCACAGGTGTGTATCTACAGAGAAAAGCAAGGGAAGCGGCCTATAAACTCTGTCTTCATCAACTGAGAGAGATTTTCATCCCTCTGTCAGTGGGCCTCAGCGTGAGGCTGTCTCTGGGTGCCTTTGGTGACCAACAGCCTCGAATCTCTCCAGAGACAATTGAACTCTCTCGTGGGCGTGGTACTTCAAAACTGTCTGGTCGGGGCTGGAGAGATGGCTTAGCGGTTAAGCGTTTGCCTGTGAAGCCTAAGGACCCCGGCTCAAGGCTCAATTCCCCAGGACCCACGTTAGCCAGATGCACAAAGGGGCGCACGCATCTGGAGTTCATTTGCAGTGGCTATAAGCCCTGGCGTGCCCATTCTCTCTTTTGCTCTCTGCCTGCCTCCCTCCCTCTCTCTCTCTCACTCTCAAATAAATAAAAAATAAAATTAAAATAAAAATTAAAAAAACTGTCTGGTCTTAGACCTCATTACTGCTGAACTTGGGGGGATATGTGTGGTCTTGGGAGAAAAATTGTTTTTTTTTGTTAATGAATCAAATGTTGTTGAACAAGATGTCAGCAGTTTAATTTCATATGAGTAACAAAATTTTAGTGACAGCAAATTAACTTAAAATATTGTGCTACTCAATTCCCCATTTGCTTTCAGCATTAGCGATTGAATTGCACAGAAATAGTACATAAAAGGCTAAATGTAGTTCTGTCTTCAAGGGGGATATTAAACTATGTATTATTGTATTTTTTAGCCAATCAAGCTAAAAGTTTTAAGTTTTTAAACTAAGTTTCAGAATTTCCAAAAAATTACTTTAGCAATTTTTGTGAATCACTACATTATTAGCAGCTTACAATACTCAAAATTTCAATAACCATGGAATGTCTTTAATGTAGTCAGCTGCTTACCAATAAGTCATTATTAAACATCATTTATAAAAAGAGAAAATAAAAAGCACATCTTGGCAGTACTCTCAGCAACAACAAAAAAAAGGTGTCCTTATAGCTCTCCAGCCATTAAAAGTAAGTGATTTCCTCAAGAAACAGCAAAAACATTACTAGATACAATAATTATTAGTTCTATAATCATACTTTAGCTCTGAAGTGAAAAAGATGTGAAAGTCTTTCAATTAGCAGTCTAATTCAAAAAGTCACTTTAATGTGATTTTTAAGAATATTTATTTATTTACTAGAGAGAGAGAGAGAATGGGTGCACCAGGGCCTTTAGCCTCTGCAAATGAACTCCAGACATACATGTCACCTTGTGCATCTGGCTTCCCTGGATCATGGGGAACCGAACCGGGGTCCTTTGGCTTCACAGGCAAAAGCCTTAACTGCTAAACCATCTCTCCAACTCTAGTATGATTCTATTTATTTATTTAAGAGCGACAAAGAGAAGGGGGGAGAGAGAGAGAGAGGGAGGGAGGGAGAGAGAATGGGCATGCCAGGGCTTCCAGCCACTGCAAACAAACTCCAGACGTGTGTGCCCCTTATATATCTGGCTAACATGAGTCCAGGGGAATCAAGACTTGACTCAGGGTCCTTAGGCTTCACAGGCAAGCGCTTAACGGCTAAGCTATCTCTCCAGCCCCCTAATATGATTTTTAAGATTATATTAAGCTTCTCATGGGAAGTCTTATCCAAAAGGAAAAAAAAAAGGAAAAAAAGATCAGTTGACAGTGATTTTTTCTAAATTGCAAACACTGAACTTTACCATGGGAAAAATCTTACAGCACTTATAACAAGTTTCCATTGCTTTGGTAGCTCTGCTTAGTAGTAACTTCTTCAGATTTTGTAAACCTGTGTTCACCATCAAAAAAAAACCCCAATGGAGCCAGGCGTGGTGGTATACACCTTTAATCCCAGCACTAGGAGGATTGCCATGAGTTCAAGGGCCACCTTGAGACTGCATAGGAAATTTCAGGTCAGCCTGAGCTAGAGTGAAACCCTACCTTGAAAAACCAAAAAATAAAATAAAATAAAAAAGACCCAATGGCATACTAACAGAATTAAAAAGGAATCTTAAATCTTTGTTTTTAGTAACTCTTTAAGAAATTTTAGATGTAGATTTAGATATTATAGGCTGTATTTAAAGTAAATTTAAAGGTGTTATTATCCTTTATAGAAATATCAATTTAAGGCTGGAGGGATGACTTTTAGTGGTTAAGGTGCTTGCCTGCTGAAGCCTAAAGACCTAGGTTTGATTCCCCATCACCCATGTAAGCCAGATGCACAAGGTGGCACATGCATCTGGAATTTGTTTGTAGTGGCTAGAGGCCCTGGTATGCCCATTCTCATTCTCTCTGTCTGTCTCTCTTCTTTCTTTGTCTCTTTGCTTTCAAATAAATAACTAAAATATTTTAAAATAAAGGAAATATCAATTTAATAACTGAAACAAGTGACTTTTTTCTTAAATTGAATTAAACATTTCATAAGAATTTCATTCATGCCATTGTTCTTGAAAGATTGCCTACTGTAAATTTCCCTAGTAAAAGCACCTAAAATGTTAAGTCAAAACCTTTTAAAGTAAATATTTTGTCTTCTAAGTGCTAGGTATTCACCCATGTATATCACAACAAATGGTCAGTTATCACCCTTAAAATAAGGCAACCATTCCATTTGCAAGATGGCTTAGCACTCATTTCATTAATCTAAACCACCTGTCTAAATACACTAGCATATAATCCAATGTTAAAAAGATCCACCTGAAATACAACCTCTCTAATTCTGATCAGCTTGAAAACTATCTTTCCTACAATTAAAGGGTCACCCAAAACACAAAACCTGGGATTGTTTTTCTGTGATTAGGTTCCAGTAGCTTAAATCTCAGACCACTAGAATTCTTCACACAGCTGTTAATTATGGGCCAAAGGATGGTGGGTGCACATCTGTTTCTTGCTTATTTCATTAATGGTTCACTTCCTGGTCCTCAAAGAATAGCAGCCTTTCTGCAGAGATAATGTACACCCATCTATGCTTCCTCCTGCATAGTTGGCTAGCTCTAGTTTGTCACTCCCCGCCCAGTGTAAATCTGAGTGAACTCACATCTGTTACAGATCGACCCAATTCATGGGCAATCTTCTCCCATCGACCTGGGGTCCCTCCTGGGAACTTAACCATACTTCTTGTCAGCTGGCTGAGATCCTCTTCTGTCCATTCAGGTGCCTACAAAATATTATAGAAAATAAAAGAGGTAATTGGGAAAATGCTTGCTGGAACATTTAACAAGCCCATGAAATTATTGGCAGTACCTTTTCTGCAAAAAACAGTACTAAAATTAATCTCAAAAGTTCATAGTTAACATTAGAACACAAATCTCCTACAGCTTTCTAAAAAATTTCCTATGTATACCAAATAAAGCAGAAATACTACAAAACCATGCCTCTGAAAACACTTTAAAAAGACCACTCAGTTTTGCATTAAAATGAGAAACTATTATCAAAGCCTGTGAAAAACATCCTTGCTACAAAATGCAACTCTACTCACAAATGCCTCAAAGTTTTGACGCTTAAAAAAAATTCTTAGAAATTTAAGTGAAAATGTGAACAAGTGAACATACTGGTTCAGAATCAGAACAGAGACAAAGATGCATTTCTTGTTCATTCTATGTAACAGCATTTGATTTAAAAATAAATTTAATTTGTCAAATGCTAGCATTTTGTAAAACTTGATGTCAACCACCCAGCTCATACAAAACCTTTAATATTTGACTAAATTGTTAATGAAGAAATAGACACCTGAAAGATTACAAAAGCACACAAAATCCTAACAGTAACATATTTTACACAGCGATCAAACCTATAATTGATCAAAGCAAAATAAATTATTGTTATTATTGTTAACAATAATTTATTAACAACAAAAAGTGCCCATTACATTTTAGTACCAAGCCCTTAGCCACCAGAGGCATTTTGGTATTAAACAATGTTTTAAGTAGTCAGCAGAGAGTAAAGAAGTCCACATCGTTTTCCTTGGGGGTGGGGAGGGAGGTATGGAATGAAATCTTAGAAACAAATACCTTTTCTAATCACCATTTCCGATAATGAACAGGCATCCATCAGCCAAGAACAATAGTCAGAGGTGAGTGACCCCAGGGACTATCTCCATAGCTATAGCAAAGCTTCTCCCTGACACTAATCCTCCCTGTCATTCTCCCACTGTGCTCTAACCACACTGACATCCGCTGGCCTCACTGCAAGCTTAAAGGGGCCATTCCTGACTTTTTACTGTCTTCCCCAATCAATGGTTCAAGCGTGCTCTTTCACCACGTCCAAATGGCAGCTTCACTCTAATCAAAGTCCACTGCCCCTGGTAAAGGGCTTTCCGAAAGGCTCTCCCTATTTGCATTCATTTGCAAAGCAAACTACTTTTATTCACTTTGTTCTGCTATCAAGAATGTTCCCTGAAGCAGATAAATTGGCATAAATACAACCTGCCATTTAAGAGCCAGTAAATAATAGCCAATAGTAGGGAGGATTTTATCAATCATTCTATTTTGTATCCACTATAGCTGCAAGCTTCAACCATATTCATCAGCACAACCCTTAAATACATGCATAATGAATTCACTTACATAAAAAGGTAGTCTACACTGGGCCTGGTCAGAATTTCTTTGATATTTAATGAATATCAGAAATCAAATTCTCCATACCACATTATTCTAGAATTTACATGGAACAATTTTCTTTCTTCTTGTTTATCTTTTTGTCTTATTTAAGAAGAAAAGGTGTTCTTATTTGGATACTTAGAAGAACATAATTAGATTTTCAAGGAAATATATTTATTGCTAAAAGCCAAAAACTTTACTAAGCATACAAACTGGTTTTAGAACTGTAGAGGGTTAGGTTTTAAATAGAATTTAAATATAAACTTGAAGTGTAAAATTATACCATTAACATTATTAAGTTGAAACTATAAAACAATATTAGTATTCCATTGATATAGTAATTTCACCTTACAAACCAATCATCTAATTTCTGCATTCGCTTTAATAAACATTTTCAGATCAAACAAAATTGTCTCAAGTGCCAAAAATGTACATCACCATTTTACAAAATTCCAGTTAAAAATAATTTACTTCTAGTAGATTGGCTTTCTAAATACCCTACACATATGAACAATGGCATTAAAAACCAATTTGATTTTAATTCCTTGTTAATAAGTCTAAAAATATAGCACCACCTTTCCCCGGAAAACAAATATTAGAAAAAAAAAATTTGGACTGATAGCCTGAAAAATTACCTACTACACTGACAAACTTTCCTTTAGTTTTGGTCATGATTTTTATTATTAATATTTTAAAAAGATGTTAATAATGAGGATCATAAGTTGAAATCTGAGAGAAGCCTTTTAGCTATTCATTATTCTCTCCTCCAGCTGTAAGGCACTTTGGTTATTATGTACTTCCTCAGCAGTAGTTGGTGGTGTCTTTAGAAGCAACACAGCCTACTGTGATCCAGCTATCCCAGCAGCCATGAGGTTAGCTATGGTGTGATTGTATTCTCCCTGCTCTCATCTACAGCCAACTGTAGCAGTGAAAGTCAAATGAACGCATAAGTATACTGCTTTGCCACTTAAAACCATGTGTGTCCAATATTACTGAAACACTGGGCCAAAAATTTATCTCTCCAGTAAAGTAATGGAAGATACCACATGGTGTGGGGACAGTTATTGTGACTACACAAGCACTCCAATTTTGTACAGAAAAGGCAGCACATGGAGTGTCTACATGCTGAATACAAAATAAGTTTTCAAATTATTCAGTCTTTTTATGTTATGATCCCAAATATATCTACTAAAGACAGGATAATTTGAATTGTATTACCAAATAATATTCCTTTGGGATGGATTTTTTTTTTGTCACAAAACCTGTTATGTTCAAAGACTTATGTCTTTGAAAATCTTTATTAGTCTTGGGTTTATGAAGAGGGGTTGGAGACTGCAGGGAAAACACATTATATTTTTAAATAACCTATATGAAGAATAGCTTTGAAGTATAAAATGTTAATTACAAAACATTATGCAATTTATTTGGCTAAAAATTATGGCCAAATTAAAAGGGAAATATACTTATTAGTTAGATCCTTTACTAATACATATAGAAATTCCCTAGTAAGAAGTAATATTTTATCAAAATGGCTTGTTAATTATCTTATGTAATTATATAAGTTAAAATTCTGAATTAGTTTTGGCAGGTTTAGCTCAACTCAAATTCTCAGAAATTTTACCCAAGAAAATAATATCTTTACGTACTATATCAACCTGGTTAAACTAGCAGATGCACAGCTAATAATGTGGATAGAAAAATATTAATCTATCTACAACCCTAAAACTTTTTTTCATTAAAAAATGTTTAATGTCAGTGAACTTGATAAATATCTGTATAAACAAATGGTATATTAAAAACAATATTAAAACCAAATCACCTTAAGTGTTTTCCACTCTTAAGAGAAGAAATTCTTCTTTGAGCCCCCTCTTCCTGGCTTGTAGGTGGCCATCTTCTTGTGGTTTTATGTAAGGCTAGTGATTGAATGAACTGTTTTATGCATTCTAGGCAATCACTCTACTAACTGAATCCAATTTTTATTAAAAGAATTTATGCAGCAAATAGGGTAGTGACTGAGCCTTCATGCTATTGGTGCTGAAGCAACTGAATTTTTATTTTTTATTTTTCAAGGCATGGTATCATTCTAGCTCAGACTGACCTGGACTTCACTATGTATTCTCAGGGTGGCCTTGAACTCGTGGCAATCCTCCTACCTCTGCCTCCCAAGTCCGGGGACTAAAGACATGTGCCACCACACCCAGCTCTGAACATCATTTGAAATGCATCAACTCCCAAGGCTGTAAGCCTTTGGCCCCGGGAATTTGATTAAATGCCTTAACTTAACCACAGGTACTATCTTTATCTTGCTTGAATTTCCCATGGCCATAGTACCCACTTGTCCTGAAAAAATCCCATAGTGGTTATGACAGACTTTTTTCTCAGTAATTAATAAATTGAAATTCAGCCTCTGGTATTCACAAATTACTTTGATAAAAGTAGATCTACCCTTTATAGATCTACCCTTCCTCTATGAAACTAATTTGAAACAGCCTTTAAGGATGAAACCCTCTATACTAGCCTATTTAGAAAATGCATGGTTATCCCACTGCTAGTTCATTTAACAAGTCAGTTTGTCCTGATCTTATGCTTGGGAAGAATCAATGGTATCTCACAATATATTATCTCAACTTGAGTATTACTGACTACATTAAGGATTCATACTTCATTTTATTGTAATTATTGACCAATAAGCAACTGATAAGTATTTTATTATACATTTTGGTGAATATGTTCTGGTCAGTGCCATTTCAACAGTTTGCCTTCAACTCTAAAGGGACCCAGTATATTTTTACCTAGCACTATGGTATTAAGCAGCTTTGCCTTAACAGAAATCTTTGAGGGAAAGGGATTAAATAAACCTGCTTTATGCAGGAGCATAAATATGACATTATATTTAAAAGTCCCTTCTTGGAAGGCGCTGGTATGCCCATTCTCTCTCCTCCTAACCCCCCCCCATGCCTCTTTCTCTGTATCAAATAAATAAATAAATAAAATATATATTAAAAAAAAATAAAAGTCCCTTCTTGGAGAAGATTCATTTCATACTCTCATGTCATACAAATACAACTTAAAATGGAGAAGGGCCACTGTCTCAAACATAATGCCAAACTCAGCCACCCCAGTTAAATTTCTGAAATTATTCAGCAAACTAAAGGCTGTGTTGTCCACGATATTATCAAGAAACAGCTATTGGAGATGACTAGACCAGTGGTTGATCTGTCTTTCTTCTTTCCTCCCCTCCCCTCCCCTCCCCTCCTCTCTCCTCCCTTCTCCCTCCCCCCTCTCTTCCCCTCTCTCTCTTTCTCTTTCCAAGGACCTGGGCCCTTTCCTGGGATCCTGGAGTTGGAGGTGGTCTTCTGGAGTCTGCTGGCTGGAAAGGGTTTCACTGCGATGGCTCTGCCTTATTACTATGATGACCTCCCTAAGAAGACTGGTACCCTCCATCTGGAGTACTTTGAATAAGCTTTGAACTACCTGCTCAATCACCCCCAGGTATAGGGCCCAGAAATTGGACTGCTTGGGATTTCCAAAGGGGGTGAACTCTGCCTCTCCATGGCCTCTTTCCTGAAGGGATTCACAGCTGCTGTCATTATTAATGGCTCAGTGGCCAATGTTGGTGGAACCTTACACTACAAGGATAAGATCCTGCCCTCTTTGGGATTCAGTAGAAATTGAATCAAGGTCAGGATGACCACAACTGGAAGAGTGTGTTCTGTGCCAATGAGGCCTCCAAGCACCTGCAGATCCACGGGAAGGAAAAGCCCCAGATCATATGCTACCCACCTGTGGGACATTACAGTGAGCCCCTTACTTCCCCTGGGGCAAGGCTATACTAAATGATGCATTTGGCAGTCTTATTATGCCATGGCTGAGCAGGATGTGTGGAAGCAAATCCAGACTTTTTTCCACAAACATTTGGTTAGTGAAATGAGAACAAGGCCAGTAAAACTATAATTTAAATTTGGTTAGTGATGTTGCTGATGTTATTGCTCCTGTGAAGAGCTGCTATTATTAGAGAGAGAGAAAGAGAGAGAGAGAGAGAGAGTGTGTGTGTGTGGTTTAGTAGATTGAAAGCCTTTTTGGTTCAGGAAGAGTGACTCTTTCTGGGGTTGATCCCAGGGTCTGGGCGTGGTAAGCTAGCACTCTGCCACTGAGTTATTCCACCAGCCCTCAGAGGGTAGTGATTTATTTTTATTTTTACAAGGGGAGAGAGAGAGAAAGAGAGAGAGAGAGAGAGAGAGAGAGAGAGAGAGAGAGGGAGGGAGGGAGGGAGGGGGAGGGAGAGGGAGAGAGAGAGAGGGAGGGAGGGGGAGGGAGGGGGAGGGAGGGGGAGGGAGGGAGGGAGGGAAGGAGGAAGGGAGAGGAAACACCAGGTCCTCTAGCCACTGCAAACAAACTCCAGAGGCATGCACCACTTTGTGCATGCTGCTTTACATGGGTACTGGGGAATTAGATCCAGGTCATTAGCCTTTGCAGGCAAGTGACTTAACCATTGAACCATCTCTCTAGTCTCAAGGTGACAGTGATTTTTTTTTTTTTAAAGAAAACTTAAGAAGAGTTTAAAGAAGCTTGTTTTGCTGGTCATGGTAGCACATGCCTTTAATCCCAGCACCTGGGAGGCAGAGGCAGGAGGATCACTGTGAGTTCGAGGCCATCCTGAGACTACATGGTAAATTCCAGGTCAGCCTGGGCTACAGCAAGACCCCACTTTGAAAAACCAAAAATAAATAATAAAACAAAAAGAAAAAGGACCCTTTAAAAATCTAAAACCATTTTAGGCTCTTTGGAATTCTAGAGAAAAATACATTTCTTATTTATAAACTACTTATTAAGCCCATTTATACTGGTACTTGCAAAATGCTTACTATTCTAACAAAATGCCCTAGAATCCATGCAAATTGAAAAATAACCAACATTTCTAGTAGTGCCTCCAAAGATTCCTTTCTTTTGCAACCTTTCCTTAATATTTGAGAGTTGTCTACAAATAATGTCCTTGAAATGAAAAACACAGGTATACAGATTTTTTTCAAAATTAAAAATTTGGCAATTAAAAGAAGCTATCCAGGGCTGGAGAGATGGCTTAATGATTAAGGTGCTTGCCTGCAAAGCCAAAGGACATCGGTTTGATTCCCCAGGACCCACATAAACCAGATGCACAGGTGGCACATTCATTTGGAGTTTGTTTGCAGTGGCTGGAAGCCCTTGCACGCCCATTCTCTCCCCCCCCCTTCCTCTTTCCTTTTCTCAAATAAATAAATAAAAATAAAGTATTTTTACAAAGAAACTATCTAAAAAAAAATACAGAGAGCAAGGTGTGGTGGCATGCACCTTTAATCCCAGCAAATGGGAGGCAGCAATAGAAGGATTAGAAGGATTGCCTTGAGTTTGAAACCACCTTGAGACTACATAATGAATTCTAGGTCAGCCTGGGCTAGAGTGAGAACCTATTGTGGGGGTGGGGGTGGGGGGAGCCTCTCCTCCAAAAGAAGCAAAGCCATAAATTTATCACACACATCAGAATATAGATTGCTTACCCTTTCTCAATGCTGCCAATTTCTGGGTTTTATGTATTACAAATATAGATGCTATGACAGTAAGTGGCTATATCTCTTACTTTCACTTGTGCAGAATACCTAAGAATAGAACTGCTAGATCATATCAAAAGGATACACCTAAATAAGAAACAACACTAGTAATTTTCCAAAGAAGTTGTATTGTTTTACACTCTGGTCAGCAATGAGAATTCTAGTTCCATATTCTTGTCCACACTACATATTTGTTTGAATTTTGACCATTCTAACAGCAATGAAAAGTATCTTATAGTAATAATTAAATTATTTGTAAAAAGGCAAAAGATTTATATAATCTTAAGAGATAACAGAGTATTCAATTCTTTATAGTCTAATTTAGATTCCAAATGATGTTTATTTTATACATGTACTCAACTGAATGCCTATTTTCCTTAGTATGTGTTCATGCATTTTATCCATTGTTTAATAGGGTTGTCTTTTAATTATTCAGTTGTAAAATGTCTTTATATTTTGTAGACTGAAGATCTTCCCCCCACCCCTGAGGCAGGGTCTCACTCTAGCCCAGGCTGACATGGAATTCACTATGTAGTCTCAGGGTAGTCTTGAACTCATGGCGATCCTCCTACCTCTGCTGGGATTAAAGGCATGTGTCACCACGCCTGGCTACTTATTTATTTGACAGAGAAAGAGAGAGAGAATTGGCATGCCAGGGTCTCCAGCCACTGCAGACGAACTCCAGATGTGTGCGCCCCCTTGTGCATCTGGCTAACATGGATCCTGGAGAATCAAACTTGGGTTCTTTGGCTTTGCAGGCAAACACCTTAACTGCTAAACCATTCCTCCAGCCCTGAAGATCTTTATCAGTTACATGTGCTACTAATATTTTTCTCCCAATTTGTAATTTACTTTATTTGAAATTCTATAAGTTTCACTTTGACATAGTTTTAGTAAAAGATGAAACTTTAGAGAAACCAGAGTATGAAAGAATTTTAGATTTACTGAAAAGTTGTCAAAACAGAGTTCTCCTATTTTTGTTGTTGTTGTTTGTTTGTTTGCTTGTTTTCTAAGGTAGGGTCTCACACTAGCCCAGGCTGACCTGGAATTCACTAGTCTCAAGGTGGCCTCAAACTCATGGTGATCCTCCTACCTCTGTCTCCTGAGTGCTGGCATTAAAGGTGTGCACCACCATGCCCGGCCAGAGTTCTCATACTTTTATTTTTTATTTATCTTTTTTTTAGGCATTTCAAACTTTATTTTTTTTTTAAATTTTTTTGTTGATTTTTATTTATTTATTTGAGAGTGACAGAGAGAGAAAAAGAGGGAGAGAGAGAGAGAGAGAGAATGTGCGCATCAGGGTCTCCAGCCACTGCAAACAAACTCCAGATGCATGTGCCACCTTGTGCATCTGGTTTACATGGGTACTGGAGAATCAAGCCTTGAACTGGAGTCCTTAGGCTTCACAAGCAAGTGCTTAACCGCTAAGCCATCTCTGCAGCCCCCCAACTTTATTTTTAAAAACTGCTTTCACTGGGTGAAAGAGGACACAAGTGACATGTAAACAAAAAGGTGGGAAGATATTGTGGGGAAAGGAAAAAATGGAAGGGTGAAAGGGATTGGGTAAGGAGGGGGAACAAGAATCTAATAAAACAAATTGTTTTTGAAAATACCAGGATGAAAGATACTTAAAAAATGAAAAGTCCATCTTCATTAAAATGCTTAAAGTATGCAAAAGTTCCTTTTTATCATACCAAAAGGAATTGGTAAACATGCATAGCAGAGCAAACTCATCTTAAGAACATTAGAAAGGTAAAAGGTATATCCAGAAGCATCATCCAACTTCTAAGAGGGAGTGTGGGCCTTAGGTAGTCAGTATCAAGGTTACCAGTTTACTTAATCATCCAGCTGTACAGCTGAATTCACCCACTTAGAACTGAAGAAGAAAAATTAGTCTCACACAGGAAATGTCATTCCCAAGTCTCATTTCTGGCTGGATCCTCAAATTTTTCACTTGAGAAAATATTGAGGTTGTCTTTCCCATGGTCCTTGGGTTGTTTCCCCAGAATAACCACCATTATTTCCTACCTTTTGTTTTGTTTTTATTTATTTATTTGCAAGCAGAGACAGAGATAGAAGAGAGACAGAAAGAGGAAGAATGGGCATGCCAGGGCCTACAGCCACTGCAAATGAACTCCAGACACATGTGCCCCTTGTGCATCTGGCTAATGTGGGTCCTGGGGACTCAAACCTGGGTCCTTAGGCTTCACAGGCAAACACCTTAACCACTAAGCCATTTCTCCAGCCCTTTTTTTTTCTAAAAAAAAAAACAACAAAAAACAAAACAAATGTGAATCTAAACTTTCTTTGAACAGAGCATGGTATTGGGACATAGCCTCTGGAGTTTAAAATCACGGGCTCATATGAGATTGAACTTTCAACTCATTATGCTATAGTTGGAACTCATCAAACAAAGGTGTTCTTCTAACTTTTACCTGGAGCCACAATTCAGAACAGTCTACCAACAAATTGTCAAGGCCATGAGTTAACAGAATAAGCCACAGGAGCCCGCTTGGAACCATGGACATCCTTTTCCTTCAGATGACAAAGTGGTGTCAAAGAGGAAACAAGCTCCAGAGTTCACATGCTTAAAAAAAAAAATTTATGAGGCCAGGTGTGGTGGCGCATGCCTTTAATCTCAGCACTTGGGAAACTGAGGTTGGAGGATCATCATAAGTTCAAGGACATCGTGAGATTACATAGTGAATTCCAGGTCAGCCTGAGCTAGAGTGTGACACTACCTTTTGTATTTTGGCAGTTAGGTATAAGGGATATCCCTCCAGCCCTCATAACTTTTTTTATTTCCTATGTTTCTCCATTCCCTGCCTCCCCCTTCCCTTTCCTTTCTTGAAAGCATTTATCTATTAATTAATTAATTTATTTATTTATGAGAGAGAGATATGCACCAAGGCCTCTTGATAGGGCAAATGAATTCCAGATGCATGTGCTACTTTGTAAATATGGGTTTACATGGGTAATGAAGAATCAAACTGAGGCTAGCAGGCTTTGCAAGCAAGCACCTGTAACCACTAAAACATTTAACAATTTTTTAAAACATTGTCTGTATTAGAGAGGGAAAAAGAGAGAGGGACAGAAAGAGGCAGGTAGAGAGAGAAAGAGTGAGCAAATCAGGACCTCTAGCCACTTCAAATGAACTCCAGATGCATAAAACACCTTATGAAAAAACACCTTATGCATCTGGCTTATATGAATACTGGGGAACTGAACCTGGGGTCCTTAGCCATCTCTTCAGGCCCACTGTCCTTTTGTAAGAGTATTTATTTATGTGTATGTGCATACCATGGCACATATATGGAGGTTAGAGGACAACATGAAGGTATCTTGCTCCAGCTTTAAAATTTTTTTAAAATATTTTATTTATTTATGAGAGAGAAAGAGACAGAGAGAGAAAGAGAATGGGCACGCCAGGGCCTCCAGCCACTGCATACAAACTCCATGTGCCCCTTTGTGCAGCTGGCTTATGTGGGTCCTGGGGAATTGAACGCAGGTCCTTAGGCTTCACAGGCAAATGCTCTAACCACTAAGCAATTTCCCCAGTCCCTGCTCTACCTTTTTTGAGACAGGGTCTCTTGGTCCTGCAAATGAACTGTTAGACTGCAATGAAACCATCATACTTGCTGGTCTGTGAGGTTTAGATTTTCCTGGCTTTTCCTTCCATTGTCACAGGACCACAGATTCATGTGCTAGTGTATATCTGGCTTTACGTGCTTGGTGGGGAATTGGAGCCAAGTACTTTTAAATGCTGAGACATTATGCTTCCTTCTTGTCTTTTGAGACAGGGTCTTTAAGGAAAATACATATATATATATATATATATATATATATATATATATATATATGGTGTGTGTGTGTGGGTGTGTGTGTGTATAATTTATTTATTTGAGAGAGAGAGAAAGAAAGAATGGATGTGTCAGGGCCTCCAGCCACTGCAAATAAACCCCAGATGCATGTATGTGTGTCTTTGTGCATCTGGCTTCCATGGGTCCTGAAGAATAAGACAGGGCTCCTTTGGCTTTGCAGGCAAACACCTTAACCACTAAGCTATCTTCTCCAGCCTGAGACATGGTCTTTACATGTAGCCTAGGCTGGCCTTGAACTTGTAATCCTCCTGCCTCAGCCTCCCAACTACTGGGATTACAGGCTTTGGCCACTATACCCAGATTCAATGTTCTTCTTGTTAAAGTATATCCTTTGGTATTCTTCATGATAAAGGTCTGTTACTGGCACACTGTTAAGTCTTGGTTTACTGAAATGCAACTGTATTTTATTCTTATCCATTAGTACTTTAACAAGGTAGAAAATAGCACACTGAAATTCTGAAGATTTTTTTTCTATTTCTTCTGATTTTTTTTTTTTTTTTTTGAGGTATGGTTTCTCTAGTCTCAGGGTGGCCTCAAACTTACAGTGATCCCCCTACCTCTGTCTCCCAAGTGCTGGGATTAGAGGTGTGTGCAATTACACCTGGCTTCTTCTGATCCCTCTGTTATACATTGTAAGAGAGCACTTGTTTACATAGCTGGTATTCCTTTGCTTTAAGAATTTCAGCTTGCTTCAACAGCTTAACCTTACTTTCTTTAGGTGTGGATTATTGTTGTCTACCTATGCAGGACACTGTCTATATATTTCTGAATGAAGACATACCTCTTGTTGAGTCTTGGAAATCTTAGCCATTATCTTTTTTTTTTTTTTAAATTAAGGTTATACTTTTTTTTTAGTGAGAGAGGAAGAGATAGAGAGAATTGGCATGCCAGGGACTCTAACCTCTGCAACTAACTCCAGACACACATACCACCTTGTGCACACAATTGACCTTGTGCACATGCATCACCTTGTGCGTCTCGCTTAGGTAGGTTCTGCAGAGTTGAATATGGGTCCTTAGGATTTGCAGGCAAGGGGCTTAACTGCTAAGCCATCTTTCCAGCCCACTGTTATCTTAATATCACATGTTTGGGGCTACAGAGATGGCTCAGTAGAAAAAATATTTGTCATGAAACTCTGATTTCTGAGTATTGGTCCCCAGAACCCAAGTGAAAAGATAAAAGTTATGGCAGGCTTCTGTAATGCCTGCAAGAAAGGAAGTAGGAACAGGACAATTTCTCAGAAGACAGAAACCTGCCATTAAACAAGGTAGAAGGCAAGGACTGACCCAAAAGTTGTCCTCTGGCAACACACACATGCATGGCATGCATGATTTGTGTGCTCCTGAAAAGAAATATCTGCCATCCCCGACATACTTTAAATAAGCAAAACTAAGGCTGGAGAGATAGCTTAGCGGTTAAGGCACTTGCCCGTGAAACCTAAAGGCCCTAAAGGTTCGATTCTCCAGGTCCCACATAAGCCAGATGCATACAGTGGTGCATGAGTGTGGAGTTCGTTTGCAGTAGCTAGAGGCCCTGGTGTGCCTATTCTCTCTCCCCCACCATCTCAAATAAATAAATAAAAATAAATCAGAAATAAATAAATCACAGCCAGCCAGGTGTGGTTGTGCACACCTATAGTCCCAACACTCAACAGGCTTAGGTGGGAAGGATCATTGTGAGTTCAAGGCTAGATGGAGCTACAGAGTGAGTTCCAGGTCAGTCTGGTCTACAGTGACACTCTACCTCAAAAAAAAAAAAAAGATAAAAACCAAACAAGGGCTGGAGAGAGGGCTTAGCAGTTAAGGCACTTGCCTGCAAAGCCTAAAGACTCAGGTTTGATTCCCCAGTATCCACATATGCCAGAGGCACAAGGTGGTACATGCATCTGGAGTTTATTTGCAATGGCTAGAGGCCTGTGTGTGCCCATTGTCTGTCTGTTTCTCTCTATATATCAAAAATAAATAAATAAAGGGGCTGAAGGGATGGCTTAGTAGTTAAGGCATTTGCTTGTAAAGCCAAAGGACCCAAGTTTGATTCCCCAGGACCCACATTAGTTGGATGCACATCTGGAGTTCGTTTGCAGTGGCTGGAAGCAGTGGTTGGAGGCTCTGGCACACCCATTTTCTCCCTCTCTCTTTCTCTGTCAAATAAACAAATAAAAAACAAAAATGTTTAATGAATACATAAATAAATAAATATTAAAAAGACAAAAAACAACAAACAGTGGGCTAGAGTGAGACCCTATCCTCAAATTCTTGGGCTCAAGAGAACCTTTCAGGTTGGAGAGATGGCTCAGTGATTAAAGCACTTCCCTGCAAAGTCTACCTAATAGTGAGGATTTACAGAAGTGCACCTCTGTTCACACTGGAGCTTTCACCGGGGAGCTCCACCTTCCTAAGTTTTTTTTTTTTTTTTTTTTTTTTTACAAATTTAATCTACAATGACTTTTCCCCTTGTATCAAGCTTTACAGCACTATTTATATAACACTTAATCTTATATTTGGTTATATTTTACATATTTTGGCTAAATAAATTTCAATAAAAATTGTTGACTGCCTGCTGTATAGGAAGTAATTAGACCTTCCAAATTTTGTTCTTAATATTAGCTAACACTAAGAGCTACTATGAACCTGGCACTATTATATGTCCTTAATATATATTAACTCAATTTTCTTATAAGCAACCATATTACATATGGGTGTAATATTAATTTCTTATTTCATACAGGTGAAAACTGTATCAGTGGCACAGCCATGATTCAGACCCAACTCACTGGTTTTAGGGTCTGCTCTTCATATTATCTTAGGAATTGAACCTGGATTCTTTGCAGGGAAGCGCCTTAACCACTAAGCCATCTCTCCAGCCCAAAGGATACTTTAAATGGTAAAGGAAGAAAGATTGTAAAAGTTGGTTACAGCCAAATTAGAAAAAAAATTTAAATTTCAATTTTTTAAGTTAGCATATAAATTAATGGGTTTCATCATGGCATCTTTCAAAAAAATATATTTTATTTATTTATTTGAGAAAAAGAAGCAAAGAGAAAGAGAGAGAGAGAGAGAGAGAGAGAGGGAGGGAGAGAGGGATGGAGGGAGGGAGGGAGGGAGGGAGGGAGGGAAAGAGAATGGGCACACCAGGGTCTCCAGCCACTGCAAACAAACTCCAGGTGCATGTGACCCCTTGTACATCTGGTTTACCTGGGTCCTGGAGAGTGGAACCAGGATCCTTTGACTTTGCAGGCAAATGAGTTAACCACTAAGCCAACTCTCCAGCCCCTTGTTTTATTTTTTTGAGGTAGGGTCTCACTCTAGCCCAGGCTGACCTGGAATTCCCTCTGTAGTCCCAGGCTGGCCTTGAACTCATGGTGATCCCTTTTACCTCTGCCTCACAAGGGCTAGAATTGAAAGCATGCACCACCATGCTTAGCTTGGCACCTTTATGCATGTATGTCCATTATACTTTGTTCTCATTTGTTCCTCCCTCCACCAAATCAGAGATCTTAACTATGGAGTTACAGCATTTAAGTCATACTTTGTAGGCAATAGAGCAGTAGTATTAAGTCATACTTTGGGAATATTTATTTAGCTGCAATGACGAAATGCTTAAACAGTAAAACAAATCCCTAAAGTAAGCAAGCAGAAGAGGCCTGAACAGAGATTGAACAAATACTGGATCTTCAAGAAATAAGTAATCAACTGGGTATAAAAAGTCAGTGACTGGGTCATGGGGGCAGGTAAAGATGGCAATGAAGTGTTTGGAAGGGACAGTTATCAGTTAAAAAAAATAGGGAACACAGAGAGAATGACATACTTTGGGTTTTTGTGTTTTTTTTGGTTTTTCGAGGTAGGGTCCTTGCTGTAGCCCAGGTTGACCTGGAATTCACCATGCAGTCTCAAGATGGCCTCAAACTCACAGCGATCCTCTTACCTCCACCTCCCAAGTGCTGGGATTAAAGGCGTGTGCTACCACACCTGGCCAACATATTCAGTTCTAAATGTACTGACTTTATGATGGCTATGGTACATACAGCAGTAAACACTCAGCAGACAATTGGTAACACAGAATTTAAGAAACCAGATTACAGAAATAATTATTGAAGACTTAAATATAGCTTTAGTAGCTAAAATTATTAGGAGACAGACTGAAGACTGAGAACCAGAAAAGGAAAATACATTCCCAAGTATAGAGAACCGGAAGTTTACAGAGTAGAATGATGAACAGAAAAAAAGGAATGCAATGCTTCAGCATCAACAAAATCTAGACTCTGAAAGCACAAGCATTTGCTCATATTTTTAAAAATATTTATATTTATTTACAAGGAATCGGGGAGAGAGAAAGAGAGAAAATATGAGTGCACCAGGGTCTCTTGCTGCTGCAAAGTCCAGATGATGCATGTGCCACTTTGTGTAACTGGCTTTACATAGGTAGTGGGGACTAGACTGGGCCATCAGGCTTTGTGAACAAGTGCCTTTAACCTGGGCCATCTTTCTAGGCCCGTGCTCATACTTTTTTAAATTTTTTTTTTTTTTTTTTTTTTTTTTATTTGAGAGCGACAGACACAGAGAGAAAGACAGGTAGAGGGAGAGAGCCTCTGCAAACGAACTCCAGACGCGTGCGCCCTCTTGTGCATCTGGCTAACGTGGGACCTGGGGAACCGAGCCTTGAACCGGGGTCCTTAGGCTTCACAGGCAAGCGCTTAACCGCTACGCCATCTCTCCAGCCCCGTGCTCATACTTTTAAAGACTTACAGATATGTCTTTATTTCTTTCCTTGAGATTTTTAAATTTTCTTTTGCTTCCTGTCATCATTGACTGTTCTATTTCAAATTCTTTTTTTTTGTTGTTGTTTTGTTTTTTTGTTTTTTAGGTTGGGTCTCACTCTAGCCCAGGCTGACCTGTAATTCACTATGTAGTCAGGGTGGCCTAATGGCGATCCTCTTACCTCTGCCTCCTGAGTGCTGGGATTTAAAGGCATACACACCACAACCAGCTATTTTCTGGTTCTTGTAAGTCCATTTCTGATTTATTCAGGGCACCTGGAAATCACAGGATAGCTATGCTATCTACATATGTTTCATATGTATATGATGTGTGTGTGTAGGTGTATAAACATATACACATATATGCCATTATTGCTAAGTATAAAACCAGCCCTCTAGGCTCCATTGGGACATTTCTAGCAGTGTAACAGCCTGCATTGATATGAATGAGCACTTACAATGTAAGATTGTTATAAACAACAACAAAATATAATCATAGCATAGATTAAAATTAGAAAAGGGAAGCCTAACTGGCCAGGATAGCACACAGTTTTAAAAAAAATTATTTATTTACTTATTTATTTGAGAGTGACAGAGAGAGAAAGAGGGAGAGAGAGAATGGGTGTGCCAGGGCTTCCAGCCACTGCAAATGAACTCCAGATGCGTGTGCCCCCTTATGCATCTGGCTAACGTGGGTCATGGGGACTCGAACCTGGGGTCCTTAGGCTTCACAGGCAAGCGCTTAACCATTAAGCCATCTCTCCAGCCCAGCACACATTTTAATTCCAGCATTTGGGAAGCAGAGGTAAGAGGATCACCATGAGTTCAAGGACAGCCTGGGACTGCAGAGTAAATTCCAGGTCAGCATGGGCTAGAGTGAGACACTACCTCAACCATGTATGTATGTATGTATGTATGTATGTATGTATGCATGCATGTATGTATGTGTGTATATGAATGATAAAGTACTAGCAAAATATTCCTTAAAATTTTACACTAAAGTATAAAATTCAGGAAATGGGAATTATGGCAGATTAGGCATAAGTATAAAGCGAGATAATGAAAAGACTGATAGAAAATAAAAAGTCATTCAGAATGAGGCCCAAAGAGGCAAAGAAATAAAAAATGCAACAGAAAGGCAGAAGCTCAGAATAAGGCAGGACTGAGGTTAGGTAGTTATATAAAGAGACAATGACAGATTTTCTACAAGTGAGAGACACACTAATGTACTATTCAAAATGCCCAAGAAATCCAAAGAAAGACAGATAGACATTCACATATAAATATATAATGGTAAAAATGGGTGTTGTAGGATTATTTCCTCCAAACAGAAACATTCTCTCAAGGAAAGAAGAAAGTCACAAGACTCAGGAAGCTCACAAAATACAGGGCAAAGGAGGTTCTTCAGTGGAGCTGCCTGCAAGATGCATAGGAAACTCCAAGGGTGTATCTGTTTTGAGTCATCTATAATTTTTTAAGATTTGTTTTTATTTATTTATTAGAGACAGAGAAAGGGAGAGTGAGAATGGGTGGACCAGGGCCTCTAGCCACTGCAAACAAACTCCAGACACATGTGCCACCACGTGCATCTAGCTTATGTGGGACCTGGAGAATTGAACCTGTGTCCTTAGGCTTCACATACATATGCCTTATTCACTAGGCCATCTCTCCAGCCCTCACCCACACTCTTATAAGTAATTCCAATACACTCATAGGTTCACCAAGCTAGACATGGGTGGAATCATTGCTTTGGTCTGGTGTCTGGTGTCCTATCTGGGGTAAGAGATGATTGTTCATGTATCCCAAGGAAGTCATGGAACAACCAAGCACACTGCAAACAAAGAAGTTTGTTTGTTTGTTTTTCAAAGCAAAGAAGACATGCCTTAGCCTTCTGAGTGCTGGGAACACAGGTAAGTACCACCATGCTTGACTGTAACTGTGTTTCTAGACACTGACAGCAATCTAAAAGTAAAATAATAATAAAATTAAAAATAGTATTAAATAGAATAAAATACTTAGGAAAAAAAGCCAAGGTGTTCAAGGATTGTACATGGTTGTAAAATATTGCTGAAAGAAAATACAGGACAGCCCCCCCAAAGATGAAGACATCACATGATAATGAATTGGAAGAAAATAAGAAACAGAAAGCATTATTTTAAAATCCAGTGGAATCTCAAAAACCCTAAATAGCCAAAATTATCTTGAAAACCCAGAAGAAAGCTGGAGAGTACACACTGTTTTTCCCCAAAGCTTCATACAAAGCTACAGTAATCAAAGCAGCACAGGACTGTCATTAAAAGAAAAACAAAACAAAACAAAAAACAGATATACCAACCAGTGGAATAGAAAGCACAGAAATAAACCTTTTTAACAAATACACATACTGCAAAATGATGTTAGACCTTTAGCTAATATCAACCATAAAATACATATAAAATGAATCAACAGAAGCAAAACCATATAATTCACAAAAGAAAGCAGAGGGGTCAAATTCATGACCTCAGATATGAAAGTGAAGTCTTGGATACAATCACAAAACAAGCAAATAAAAAAAGTAGATAAAGTAGACATCATCAAAATTTAAAACTGTGCATGAAAAAACATTTTCATAAAAGTGAAAAACAAAAAAACCAGCAGAATATAAAAAGTATTTGTAAATAATGATTGTGCTAAAGGTCCATAAACTCAACATGAAATAAAAAGTGACCAAATTCAAAAAGGGAACATTTCTTCAAAGGCATATGAGAGATAACAAGTTCACAAAAAGATTCTTAACATTATTAGTTCCTAGGGGAATGTAAATCAAAACTGCAATGAGATTCCACCCACTTCAAGAAAAGCAGAAAATGAGAAGAACATGGAGAAAAAAGAATCCTCACTCACTGGGGGTGAGAATGTAAAATAGTTTACCAACTGAGGAAAATAGGTTGAGGCTTCCTCAAAAAGCTAAACATAAAATTATCATATAACCTAGCAATTCTAATCATGTATATATACTCAAAGAAATTGAAAATAAGAATGCAAATATATGTATACACATACACAGCAGTACTGTTTACAATGTCTAAAAGGTAGGAACACTCTAAATGTCCATGAATAGATGATAATAAACTATAGTATGCCAATGGCAGAATGATATATTGATTCTAGTTACCATACAAATAAAAAAACAAAATATGTTAAGTTAAAGAAGAAAAAATGTCTAACATTGCATGATTACTTTGTTTGAAATATTCAAAAAGAGGTAAATCCATAGATAGAAAACAGACTGATGTTTGTCCTGGGTAGTGTGAATCAAGGAGTAACTGCTTAATAGATAGTTTCCTGTGAAATGATGAAATATTTTGGTGCTAAATAGAGGTGGTAGTTGTGTAATACTGTAAATGAACTAAATGCTATTGAATTTTTCAGGATTCCTACAAGTGCCAGCAGTGTGAAGCAGTGGGGACTCTCTTAAGCTGGGTATATAAAAATTAGTTACAGGGCTGGAGAGATGGCTTAGTGGTGAAGCGCTTGCCTGTGAAGCCTAAGGACCCCGGTTCGAGGCTTGACTCCCCAGGACCTATGTTACCCAGATGCACAAGGGGGCGCACACATCTGGAGTTCATTTGCAGTGGTTGGAGGCCCTGGCGCGCCCATTCTCTCCCTCTGTCTATCTGCCTCTTTCTCTCTCTGTCACTCTCAAATAAATAAAATAAAAATAACAACAAAAAAATTTTAAAAATTAGTTACAAATGGGGATTACAAATGGGGACTGGGGAAACAGCTTAGTGGTTATAGCATTTGCCTGCAAAGACCAGGGGTTCGATTCCCCAGGGCCCACATAAACCAGATGCACAAGGGGGCACATGTGTCTGGACTTCATATGCAGTGGCTAGAGAACCTGGTGTTCCCATTCTCTTTCTGTCTCTTTCTCTCTCATAAATAAATAAATAAAATATTTTAAAAAATTAGTTATAATTATTTGGGAGAACTGCCATTACCTGGTAGAGCTGAACCATATACATCTTCTAGTATAATGCTTGGTCGGGACATATAATTATTCATGCATTGATTGAACTATGGAAGTATCCGCTATTTTGTTGTGTGCTATGCCAGGACACTGGGATCTAAAATGGAGACATAGAAGCCGGGCGTGGTGGTGCACGCCTTTAATCCCAGCACTCAGGAGGCAGAGGTAGGAGGATTGCCGTGAGTTCGAGGCCACCCTGAGAATACAGAGTGAATTCCAGGACAGCCTGAGCTAGAGTAAGACTCTACCTCGAAAAACCAAAAAAAAAAATAATAATAATAATAATAATGGATAATGAAGATGTGGCACATTTATACAATGGAGTTCTACTCAGTGGTAAAGAAAAATGAAGTTATGAAATTTGCAGAAAAATGGATGGCCCTGGAAAGTATTATACTAAGTGAGGTAACCCAGGCCCAGAAAGCCAAGCGCCACATGTTCTCTCTCATATATGGATCCTAGCTACAGATGACTGGGCTTCTGCGTGAGAATGAAAATACTTAGTAGCAGAGGCCAGTAAGTTAAAAAGGAGACATAAAGGGTAGAGAAAGGAAGGGAGGAGGATACTTAACAGGTTGATATTGTATATATGTAATTACAATGATTGTAATGGGGAGGTAATATGATGAAGAATGGAATTTCAAATGGGAAAGTGTGGGGGTGGGGAGGGAGGGAATTACCATGGGATATATTTTGTAATCATGGAAAATGTTAATAAAAATTTAAAAAAAAATAAAATAAAATGGAGACATAGTTCTCTTTCCTAATAAACAGATGCAAATAATTAATTATATTATAATGTATTTATATTATGGAGGGTGGTTAAGGTTGAAGTGTTAGAATCAGATCATTTGAGTCCTGACTCTAACCATTTACTACTTAGAGAACATTTTAGGGAAATTTGAATTTTGTTTTTGTATCAATTATGAAATCCTTTGCATACTTATGCCAAAATTCAGTCTACTTCTCTTAGTTACTTTTATTCTTGGTGTGTGTATAGTATGTGTATGGTATATGTGGCATGGTGTGTGTAGAGATGTATTTCTTGTGTGCAAACCAGAGGAGAATAGCAGGTATTCTTCTCTATTGTTCTTTTGAGCAGCTGCCTTGAAACAGAATCTCTCATTGAACATGGAGCCGCCATTCTTTTAGTTAGACTGGATGACCAGTGACCCCAGCAATTCTTCTCCCTCTGTTTTCCACAGGACTGGGGTTACAGGCATGTGTGGTTATGTCTACCTTTTTAGGTAGGTGCTGGGAACTGAACTCAGGACCTCACAGGACCCCATGCTTACGTGGTAAGTGCTCTTATTCACTGAGCCAACTGCCAGCTCTTCTTCATCATCTTTATACAAGTTAGAGTATGTTGACATCAAGCCTTCTAATTAAAAAGCCAAAGGTTTCATACTACAATAAAAATAAAAGTTATGGGGCTGGAGGGATGGCTCAGCCATTAAGGCACTTGCCTATAAAGTGTAAAGACCGATTTTGATTCCCCAGTGCCCACATAATGCCAAATGCACAAAGTGGCTCATGCACCTGGAGTTCCTTTGCAACAGCTGATTCTGTCTGTCCCTCTTCAATTTCTGCTTGAAAATAAAAAAAAAATTAAAAATCAAATCAAATAAAAATTAAACAACTTAGTCTGGCATTCAAAAAGTTCCACATTTTCTTCTATCTGTCGTTCCAGCCTTATCTCAAACTATACATTCTCATCATATTGCAAGAGGATCTCCATGAGTTCGGGGCCACCCTGAGACTACATAGTGAATTCCAGGTCAGCCTGGGCTAGAGTGAGACCCTACCTCAAAAAAATCAAAAAAAAAGCCGGGCGTGGTGGCGCACGCCTTTAATCCCAGCACTCGGGAGGCAGAGGTAGGAGGATTGCCATGAGTTCAAGGCCACCCTGAGATGACATAGTTAATTCCAGGTCAGCCTGGACCAGAGTGAGACTCTACCTCGAAAAAAAAAGAAAAAAAAAAAAAAGATTTTACTCTATTACATACTATTTATTTGTTTGTTCTTTTGAGGCAGGGTCTTGCTCTGGCCGAGGCTGACCTGGAATTCACTATGTAGTCTCAGGGTGTCCTTGAACTCATAGCAGTCTTCTTACCTCTGCCTCCCAAGTAAGTGCTGGGATTAAAGGCATGCGCCACCACACCTCGCGTACTTTTTCTGCTGTAATCATCACCAGATCATGAGTTAGTGACTTAACAGCTTACTGATAAAGGGCCTTCTGCATGTAATTTCATTTTACATATAGAGTAACAATAGGATATAATAAAACTGATCCTATTCATGAGTTGTCTGATACATATGACAAATGAATGAATTAACATTAGTGAGCATACTCTGACATCCTGGACATTTTACCTAGGTATACAGAAATTATTATTTCTTTCATTTGCACTGTATTATCATATCAGAATACACCCCCCCCAACCCTCTCTCTCTTTGAGGCAGGGTCTTGCTCTAGCTCAAGGTGATATGGAATTTACTATGTAGTCTCAGGGTGGCCTTGAACTCATGGTGATCTTCCTACTTCTGCCTCCCAAGTGCTGGGATTAAAGGTGTGCCCCATCATACCTGGTAGTACAACTCTTCTTAAAAGACCCACAGGAAAACTATTTTTCTGCCCTACTAACTTGACTCTAATCCCATGCTAAAATAGGTCAGCTCTGCCCTATTCTCACTGGGTAGGAATATGTAGAGACATGCCTAGAAACTTTAATTTAAATGATACCAGTAGCATTATTCTGTGAATGATAAAACACATGAAGGGTAAGAATATGTAATAGATAATGGTTGGTTGAGTGAAGTAAAAATTGGTGGAGTCAATCTAATTGAAAAATTCAACTCTATTTATTCTATAGATACCACAGTCAATATAAAGATTAAAAAGGCATATTCTACATAATAAAGTTGTTTTTGGTGGCACAGAAGAGGAATATAAGTGACTAGAAAATAATAATACAAGAACTACATATTACTTTCTAAAGCACATTGATTCATATTGAAAAGACTGGATGTGGGGGTGAATATAAAATACAAAATCAAATCCTATTACTACAGAATGCTGATGTGGTAGCTGTCATTAATTTTAAGCTATGTAGGCTTAACAAAAGACCCATTTTAATGACTTAATTATCAATATTATCCTGGCATTCTTAAAATTAATTGTAAGCTGTTTCCACTGTAGAAGCTTTTTAAGACAAAAATAATTCATATATAAAAGTCAGTCAAATAAATGTTACAAAAGCAGTGATGTTAAAAGCTTTCTGTGAAATTAGTCTTCTCGTATCATCATACAATTGAAGATGACATAGAGGGTATCAGTGGATTAGTACAAATAGCAGGATATGAAAATCTGTATTGTATAGTTTCCACTTCTTAAAAAGAAGTATGCTCGGGAGGCAAAGGTAGGAGGATCACCATGAGTTCAAGGCTACCCTGAGACTGCATAGTGAATTCCAGGTCAGTCTGGGCCAGAGTGAGACCCTACCTTGGAAAAAAAAAAAAAAAAAGAAGTATGTCACAGTATAGAAGTCTCCATTATTTAGAAGTTGTAAAAACCCACTGGGAATTAGGCATGGTGGTATATGCCTATAATCCCAGCACTTGGAGGCTGAGATAGGAAGATTGCTGTGAGCTTGAAACCAGCCTGAGACTAGAGTATGTTCCAGGTCAGACTGTCCTGGAGTGAAATCCTACCTCAAAACAACCAAAAAAAAAAAGAACAAAAATTCACTGGATTTCATTTGTGTGTAAGAAAAAAAAAAAAGCTAGAAAAGAAAATATAAAAGAAAGTTTAAAGAAAATGTAATGAACTAAGTTTGAGGGTGCAAAAGTACTTAAAATTGGAAAAGGGTCCCAACTTTGTGGACTATTGGGTGCTGTGTTCAGTACCCTGGAGGTAACGGACTTAACAAGACTTGGAGATGACTTGACAGCAGTGATGAGGCAGTCAGTCTGTCACTAGGAAAGGCAATTGTCAGGTCAGAGACTCCCGATACTATCATGCAAGCTTGACCAGGAAGGACAAGCACAAGATTCACTTAAGTAATGGGGCACGGGGGGGGGGGGGGGGGGGGCGCGGGAAGAGGTTCTTAGATAATAGCACTAAGCCAGACTAATTTCTTCTGAGAGACTTTTGAGAAAGGGACTAGGTCCAAAAGGACTGATAATGGACTTTTAAGGATATAGACAAGAAAGTGCATGACATCAGAAATCTACTTAAGACTTAAAATAGGATTTTAATAAAGCATGAACATGAAATAAATAATGAATAAAGATCCCAATTTCTTGAGATCTCAAATCACTAGCCCTTTCCATCCTAATGCTCTAAAGGAACCTAAAATGTATTTTTAATAGAGACCATGTAGTCATTAAGTTTTCTTGTATCTATGCTGCAATGAAACTTCCCCCTTTTTTCCTTGATGCCTTACTTATAAGATAAATGTCTAATCACAAAGGTCAAACTCCATAAAATATATTATTTTTATAATAGACAAAGCTCAACTTTATCTTTTAGCAAAGGCACATATTCTTGAGCTAACACTGCCTTAGACAAATTATTCTGAAAAGCAATAATGTTTTAGGCAATTTGTAATGATTAAGACAATTTTATTATAGGACAAACTAATGAATGATGAGGACATTCACTGATAAGCAAGATGACTTTGAACGTATGAAAATAAGTATCTTTCCATATCTAAAATAGCACCAAAAGAAATAAGCTGTGAAAACACCAGAGTATTAGTGAGACATTTTCATTCCCAGAATCTTCAACTACTTAAAACTGCCTGGGTTGATCTGTTTTATTGTTAAGAAGAACTGGATTTTCTTTTTCTCTCCCTACCTTTCTCCTTTTTTTCTCTTTCTTCAACAAACAAGCAAAAAACACTTAACTGTAAGGAGTCTGACAGAAGCTGACTCCAGTGATAGGTTTCAAACTATCATCCTAGTGATTGACTGTTGGTATTCACTATTGACAGGACTGACTTGCCAGTGATATTAACACTTTGTCAACCCTATTCTGCAGGTAAGACAGAAAGTGTAAACAAATACAACAATCGTCTGTGTATAAACCCATGGTCTTTAGGAGTTTTAAATATAATTCTGGGATTTGGTCTAAAGAGAAGAATCAACCAGATCATACAGCAAATTGTCAAGAGTGTTATAACCATGCCAGGTGTGGTAGTGCATGCCTTTAATTCCAGCACTCAGGAGGCAGAAGTAGAAGGATTACATGAGTTCAAGGGCAGCCTGGGACTATACAGTGAGCTCAGGTCAGCCTAAGGTGACTCTAGTAAGACCTGATCTCAGTCCCTGACCCCCCCAAAAAAGAAAAATAGTGCTAATAACCAGGAAGCCATGTTGAGACTGGGCCTATTGTTAAGAGATTCAATCAATTGCTTTGGGGGTCAGAATCCCCAGAACAATCATAATTCCGAGTACCCACAGAAACTTTGGCATTGGCTGGGTGATACATAGCCATGTGATACAATCATGGCTTAATTGACACAACCCACTTGGTTTATGCAGTGGGGAGCAAGGGCTGCTATTGGGGCGGGCAGTGGATGGCACAGTAGTCAATGATCCTAACCACTGAGGCAAGAAGTGACCTAAATCTTTGTTGGTTTTGCTCCAGAGCTCCAGAGTTAAAAGATAGGAGACTACAGTTAGTAAATCGCTGAGGCCCAATCCCTTGTACAATTCCCCCTTGGAATCTAGCCATACCCTGCAGTTAATAGACTATTTGTGGAATGAATATTGCTAGCTTGGCATGATACATATGCTGCCAAGACTATTTCAAGGTCATGCAAGAAAAATGCCAGTCAGGCAGAGTCAGAATTCAGCATTCTGTCTTCTTGTGTAGTTATTTCTTCTGAATTGGAACACTTAAGGCTCAGGAATAAGGTAGGCCCCTCCTCAAGGTTATATAAGCAGTGAACAATTACTGGGAAGAGGATACACTAATATAAAGGGGGATTTTCAGTGAGATAGCTATCTGAATTATTAATATTCTAGTAAGTAACCCCAATATACTTATTGGTTCCTCTGGCTAGACTCATTACTTTGGTGTATCATCAGTGCCTAATTGGGGTAAAAAGATATTTGTTCATTCCTTCTCAGGAAAAGTCATGCCACATAATGCTTGTTTTTTTTTTTTTTTTTTTGGTCTTTTAGAGGCAGGGTCTTAGTCTATCCCAGGTTGATCTGAATTCACTATGTAGTCTTAGGGTGGCCTTGGATGCATGGCAATCCTACCTGTGCCTCCCAAGTGCTAGGATTAAAGGTGTGCGCCACCACGCCCAACGAAGCTGCCTCTGTTAAACCTGACAGATCAACTTCAAAAGTCTGGGAGAGAAGAAATTCTAAGTACTTAGGCTAGGAAGAACACCACATGCCCAGCCCTTGATATTTACTTGGAACACTGTATCTGTTATTATTATTTCTCATTTTTATTCTATTTATTGATCTTCATATTATTTGCTTCTACTATTATTATTTTTATTTGGTGCTACGTCAGGCGAGGATGAGTGTGTTTATGTGTTCAGTTTTAATTTTTAAAATTCTTTAGCTGGAACTTTTCTCTTTTCATATTTTTTTCCCTCTTTTTATCCTTCCTGTAGCTTTCTCCTCCATTTAACTTTATTTTTAGAGTGCATTTGTTTATGATGTGTATATTCCTTCATGGGAGTGTGGATGCATGTGTGTAGGTCAGGTGACAATCTTGTGTGTCCATCCTCGTCTTCGACCTCCTTTGAGGCAAGGTCTCTGATTTACCATGTGGTTTGCCAAGCTACATGGCCTGCGTGCTTCTGTGGAATTCTTCTGTCTCCACCTCACATCTTGCCACAGGCATGCTGGCATTTCAGACACACTCCACTATGTCCACCTTAACATGAGTTCTGAACTCACACTTACGTGGCAAGTGCTTCATCCACTGAGCTATCTTCCAAAGCCCTTATATTTTAATTTTTTCTTTCTCTTTCCTGTACCTTTTTACTTTTCTCCTATTATCCCTTTTCTTCCTTTTTAAGTTTTATTGATTGACTGATTATAAATATGGTGCTGGAGGATTGCATCCAGGCTTTGCACATGCTAGGCAACTCTACTACTGAGCTACACCCCTATTTTATCCTTTTATAAGCCAGGTGAGGTGGTACACACCTTTGATCCCAGCATTTGAAGCTGAGGTAAAAGGATTGCCATGGGTTCAAGGCCAGCCTGGGTTTCAGAGTTACAGGTCAGCCAAGTACTTAATAGAACATTTTCTTTTTAAGTGGATACTTATGAAGTTTGGTTTGAGTTTTACAAGTGAGTATACAAACTTGTTTTCATATTCAATAAATTTAAGATGGATTCTGGAAAGCTGCTGTAGCTGAGTTATAGAGCAAAATGATTCAGGTCTGTGAGAGAAAAGATTCCAAGCAGTGCTAAATTCTCTCCCAGCTTACCCTTATCCATAGCACATGGAAGTTTTTTTGTTGTTTTTATCTAATTGTGACCTACTTTTTTCAAATGTTGAGGGATAATGCAACTTAAAGAAAAGGGGAATTCTGTAAAAACTCCAGCTTTTACAAAATTATAGGTCTTGAGTTATTTTTGAAGTAATAACACTATTCTTGAATTATTCCACTACAGTCTTAATATTAAGATGGCATAAAACTGGTACATGGACAGCTAAGTAAACTAGGGGAATGAAGTAGGATAACTGGAGACAAACCTGTAAATTTATGAACTTATGGGTACTTGGTTTGGGATAAAGAAGGTACCTACAGAGCTGTAGGAAAGCAGTCTTTTCATTAACTGGTATGGGCTCAAGTGGTTCAGAAAACTTTTTTTAGTTTTTCAAAGGAGGGTCTCACTCTAAGTCAGGCTGACCTGGAATTTACTATGTAGTCTCAGGGTAGCCTTGAACTCACAGTGATCCTCCTACCTCTGCCTCCCGAATGCTGGGATTAAAAGCGTGCACCACCATGCCTGGCTGAGAAAACTTTTTACAAAAAAAAGAAAGACATTAAAACTTGTTCACAAGGGGCTGGGAGAGAAAGCTCAGTTGGCAAAGTACTCACCTTGCAAGCATGAGGATCTAGACTTGATTCCCAGAACCCATGCAGAAAAATTAGGCATGGTGGTATACTCTTTGTAATCCCAGCATTGGGGATGTGAAGATAGGAGGATCTCTCAGGCTCATTGGGCAACTAGTATGTCTACTTGGTGAGCTCCAGACCAATAAGTCCTTGTCTCAAAAACACTCCACATGCATGCATGTGTATCTATACATGGACATCCACACTTAAATGTGTACCTATACATACACACACACACTCTCCCTCTCTTCTTCACTAATCAATGTCAAACACAAAAATACATTTCTAAGCCAGGCATGGTGGTGCATGCCTTTAATCCCAGCATTCAGGAGGCAGAGGTAGGAGGGCTGCTGAGTTTGAGGCCACCCTGAGACTACATGGTTAATTCCAGGTCAGCCTGGACCACAGTGAGACCCTACCTTGACAAACCAATAAATAAATAAATAAATAAATAAATAAATAAAATAAAAATAACCACTAAAATTTCTGCAGATTCTAATCTAAATGATTAGAATAAAGCTTCTAAAAAGATTTGTAAATTTTTGTTTGTTTTCCAAGGTAGGTCTTGCTCTAGCCCAGGCTGACCTAGAATTTACTATGTAGTCTCAAGGTGGCCTCAAACTCACGACGATCCTCCTACCTCTGTCTCCCAACTGCTGGGATTAAAGGCATGTGCCACCATGCCTGAACCTGGAAATATTTTTTACTTTGAGGGGCATAAAGGTCTTAAGGGGACATAGGAGATGACTCAGTGGTTAAACACATTTGTTTTAAAGACTGATAGTATGGTTCAATTCTCTAGTACCCATGTAAAGCCAAATGCACAAAGGGGCACATGCATCTGGAGTTCATTTTCAAGAGCAAGAGGCCCTGACATGACCATTTTCTCTCTCAAATAAGTAAATAAATAATTTTTTTTTCTTTTTTAAAAAAGGTTTCTTCAAAGAAGTGCCAAAGCACCAAATAAAGGCATGGTAAAGATTAATGACTAAAGTCAATAACTTCTGGTCATCAAAATTAACAGGGAGGGATGCAGAGATGGTTTAGTAGTTAAGGCACTTGCCTGTATAGTCAAAGGACTCAATTTCAATTCCACTGGATCCAGGAAAACCAGAAGCACAAGGTGATGCATGTGTATGGAGTTCATTTGCAGCAGCTGGAGGCCCTGGCGCACTCATTCTCTCTCTATCTGCCTCTTTCTTAGTCTCTCTGTCTTAAATAAGTAAAAATAAAATGCTGTTTTTTTAAAAAGTAACAGTGAAAAGGTAAGCCAGAATGGGATGATATATGTACCAAAAATTCATTTCTGAGGGCTGGAGAGATTGCTTAGTGGTTATGACTCATTTCTGAAATATGAAAAAAAAAATTTTACCATCCAGTATCAAGTTAGGCAACCTGAACAATAAACCCTTCTCTGAAAAGCATTTTACAAAGAATATCACACTGCAATAAACATAGGACAAATGAAAAACATGTATATAATTTTCACAAGGAAAACATACAATAGAATACAAAACTGGAAAAGCCATCACATCCAAACCATGCTATATTTATAAATGAAATATTACATAAGCAGAAAGTATTGGCACATGCAGTCAAGGACAAATCTCAAAGATAGAATATCAAATTATAGAACATCAGATGCAAATGAGTATATTCAGGATAATTCTACATATAAACTTTTAAAGGTAGGCAAAACAGTGTGTGTTATTAGACATTAGCATAGTTGGGCTGGAGAGATGGCTTAATGGTTAAGCACTTGCCTGTGAAGCCTGAGGACCCCAGTTTGAGGCTTTATTCCTCAGGACCCATGTTAGCCAGATGCACAAGGGGACACACACGTCTGGAGTTCCTTTGCGGCAGGTGGAAGCCCTGGTGCACCCATTCTCTCTCTGCCTCTTTCTCTCTCTGTCTGTTGCTCTCAAATAAATAAATAAATAATAAGCAAAAAAATATTTTTTTAAAAAAAAGAAAAGAAATCAGGATGGTCATTGTCGTTTGTGGAGAAGAGAAAAGGTAACAACTGGGAGGAAGCATGGAGAAGTCTCTACACATGGACAAGTCCTTGATCTTAGCAATGGTTAACTTGTTTCATTTTCTTTTTTGTCAAGTCAGGGTCTCACTTTAGTCCAGGGTAACCTGGAATTTACTATGTAGTCTCAGGCTGGCCTTGAACTCACTACTTCTGCCTCCTGAGTGCTGGGATTAAAGGCATGCCATCATACCCAGATGCTTGGTTCATTTTCTTTTAAATTAATTTATTTTTATTTGAGATGGGGGAGGGGGAGAGAATGGGCATGCCAGGGCCTGCAGCCACTGCAAGTGAACTTCAGATGAATATACCACCTTGTGCATCTGGCTTACATGGGTCTTGGAGAATTCAACCTGGGTCCTTAGGCTTTACAGCCAAGCACCTTAACCGCTAAGCCATCTCTCTAGCCCTAACTTGGTTCATTTTATGATAGCAAACTGAACTGTATGAACTATACTGAATTTATTTTTCTTTTTTTTGTGATTTTGTTGTATCTGTGTATGTGTGTGTGTGTGTGTGTGTGTGTGTGTACATGTATGAACACATGTGTGTGGAAGCCAACAATCAATGTTGGCTGTCTTCTTTTCCTCAACCTTTTGAGATAGGGTCTCTCTCACAAAACCAAAAGGTCTCTGATTAGGCTATAGTAGCTAGCCAGCAGCAATCTCTGCTCTACCTCTGCCATGCTGAGATAATAGGCACATGCCACCACACCCTGGATTTTATAAGGGTGCTGGGAATTCAAACTCAATCCTAATGCTTGCATGACAAGGACTTGACCCACTAAGCCTTCCTGTTAGCACCTAGAATTCACTTTTCTTACTGTATTTTACTTAAGGCACATTTAAAAACATTTATGTGATAGCATCAGCCTTCAATCTGAGTGCTTAGGAAGTAGAAGCAGGACAAATACAAGCTCCACACCAGCTATATGCTGAGACACTGACAAAAACAAAAACCAAGGGTTAGGAATGTAGCTTAGTGGTAGAGTGCTTGCCTAGGATGTGCCCTGTGTTAGATCTCTAGCACTGTAAATTAAATTACAAAGTTATTTACCTGTTTTTTCTGTGTTCTATCCCTGTTTCTCAGCCAGTCGTCCATTTGCTCCTCAATTTCTTCTATAGATGTTCCATGATCATAAGACTGAATGTATGTATGTTCTAAAGGCACATACATAGGAAATTCGGGTTTTGGTTTTTTAACCTTAAGCTTCTTCAGTTCTAAAAAAAATGTTTAAAAGAACCAGTTATTGAAACTTGTTAAGAATAATTTTTTTTAGAAATATTCTGACATATTCAGCATTGCATTATTGAAATATAAAACTTAGATGCTCCCAATATGATTATTACATGGTCAGCATGTTAATTTGCATATACCTTTAATTTTTAAAGTAACTTTAAAAAATATTTTATTTATTTGAGAAAGAGAGAGAGAGAAAGAGAGAGTGAGCGAGCAAGCATGCCAGGGCCTCCAGCCACTGCAAATAAACTCCAGATGTGTGCACCCTCTTGTGCATCTGGCTTACATGGGTCCTGGAGAGTCGAACCAGGATCCTTTGGCTTTATAGGCAAGTGCCTTAACCACTAAGCCATCTCTCCAGCCCTTTCAAAGCACCTTTTATTCAAACATTTCATTTTGGCACAATAGAAAAGGCTTTAATTTACTGTCTTCATCTAATTCTTATCACACATTAGATATATAATGGGAAAGTAACATAACACTTCAAACTGACCATTTTCAAATGTTTCAAAAAAGTAGATCTTGGAGCTGGAGAGATGGCTCAGTGGTTAAAGGAGCTTGCTTACAAAGTCTGACCTCCCAAGTTTGATTCCCCAGTACCTGCATTAGGCCAGATGCACAAAGTAACACATATATCTATAGTTTTTTTCTTTTTTTTTTTGCAGTGGCAGGAGGCCCTGGTGTGCCCATTCCCTTCCCCACCATACCCTGTCTTTGCTTGCAAATAAATAAGTAATTAGTTTTGCAAGGTAGGGTCTCACTCTAGCTTAAGCTGACCTGGATTTCACTATGTAGTCTCAGAATAGCCTTCCATGGTGATCTTCCTAGCTCTGCCTCCCAAGTGCCGGGATTAAGGGTGTGTACCACCATATCCAGCTCCATTTTTTTTAAAAAATAAAATAAAAGGGTGCTTGGACTGGAGGGATGGCTTTGTGCTTAAGGTGCTTGCCTGCATAGCCAAAGGACCCAGGTTCAATTCCCTAGGACCCACATTAGCCAGATACACAAGGGGACCACACATCTACAGTTTGCTTGCAGTGGCTGGAGGCCCTGGTGTGCCCATTCTCTCTCTCTCTCTGTCTCTCTCTCTCTGTGAAATAAATAAATAAATAAACAACCCCCCCAAAAAAACAAACAAAAAAAGGAGTGCTAGACATTTCCCATAAGATATCAGAATAGCAGCAACACCAAAGAAGCCCGAGGAAAAAAAGAAGCAAGATACCATACAGTACACCTTTACACCAAGAAATGGAGGTGTGTAAGGAATTATTAACACAGGAGAGACCCTAGCAGAGGAGCAGGAGGGAGCTGGGGCTTCCAGCAATCACACAACCAACAAGAAGTCAGCTCCAGTCTATAGCCATTAGGAAGATCTTCTACTAGCCTGGCCCAGCCCCGTCTTAGCCAGAAACAGAACTAATGGGGAAGGGATTCTCTCACTCATAACTGGTCTACAAAAAAAAAAAAAAAAAAGAAGTAGAAGGTAATGGCAACCTGACTCCAGGAGGTACCCAGGATGTGATCTCATTCCAATGTGCCAGGCAGTGATTACTGGTGGGTGATCAAGCCCAGGTAAGCTTCCTCCCCATGCAGATAACTGGTCCCCCACTTGCTAGATTTAGGAACCAGCCCCACTAGCCCAGATCTCCCTTTCTGCTGTGTATGTTCTACCAGCCACTGCATCTTGCAGGAGAGAACCAGGATGATCTCAATCAAAAGTACCAGGCACTGAGTCATGATGGACAATCAAGTCCAGGTGAGGCTCCTTTCCCACACAGGTACCTGATGCCCAACTTGCAGGGACTAGGGACTAGTTCTGCTAATGCTGACTGCCATTCCCAACATTGGTACCCATCAGCTGCTCTAGGAAGGGATCCAAAGCTGATCTCATTCCAAGGTCCCAGGAAATGGGCAGCATTGGGAGAACAGAACCAAACTTGGGCAATGAGCAAGCCAAGCCTCTCAGGGTCTTACCCAGACCAACCTGGAGGCTGCATACACAAGGAGGCCTCTGCCCATACTTAAGTGCACCCAGCCCAAACCTATGGATAGATGCCATACCACTTCCACCTTGATCCCTTGATCAAAGATGACCAGGCCACTCAACGTGGGTTCCACAAGAGATACACTTGCTGCATTCTCAATAAGAGGAATATCTTGAGATAGGCAAATCCCAATACAAAACAAATAATGCAAGAGACCAAGACAAGAAATCTCCACCAAGATTGCCTAGTGGCTCAGGGAATTTTGCAGAAGTGGCAGAAAGAATTTGAGAGCCACAGAATGGGAGGGAATATCCAGAGGCATTGCTCTCCATCCTCAACAATGACTGACTACTGCTCTCACAACCCAAAACCCACAACTCCATGGTGAATACCAGCAATCCCCACTAAGGAGGCCCTTTAGTGGAGTAGGGACAGGGAGGAGGGAAATAATGACACCAATATATGATGTATCCATACAGTTTCAACTTAATTAAAAAAAAATGAGTACTTAGTGGAAGCCTCCAGTGAAAAATGAAGAGGAAACAGCAGACATAAAATCCCAAGATGAACTTACAATAAATTAAACAAACTTGCTATGAACAAATGCCTGGGAAAACTGGATGAGAATCAACAAAAAAGAACTCAAAGGCCAAATGAAAAGGGAAAAAAATCAACAAAAAGAACTCAATAGATGGACAAATGAAACAGAAGAGAATCAACAAAAAGTTCTCAATAGATGGCTCAAAAAAATTCAAGAGAATTAAAACCAAACAAAACACCCTGTGGTGGTTTGATTCAGGTGTCCCCCATAAATTTAGGTGTTCTGAATGCTATGTTTCCAGCTGATGGAGACTTGGAAAGTAACGCCTCCTGGAGGGAGTGTATTGTTGAGGACAGGCTTATGAATATTATAGCCAGTTTCCTCATGACAGTGCTTGGCACACTCTCCTGTTGCTATTGTCCATCTTATGTTTTCCCTGCCATCGTGGAGCTTCCCTTCAAGCCTGTATGCCAAAATAACCCTCTTTTTTCCACAAGCTACTCTTGGTGGGGTGATTTCTACCAGCAATGCAAACCTGACTGCAATAGTAAAGTGGTACTGAGGAGCGGGATTGCTGCTAGACACCTGACTCTGTGGCTTTGGCCTTTTGGAGCTGATTCTCAAGAGGACTCTGGAAGGATTTGAAACCTTGGCCTTAGAGATGCCTTGCAGTGCTAAGTACAGCTTGATGGACTATTCTGGTCAGAGTAGAAAGACAGAAATACAGTAAGAACTATGGACTGTGAGGTTTAGCTTATGAGGGTGAGAAAGAGCTTTGCTGGGCTAGAGGCAGTTTGTGTGAAAAGCTTGCTGTTATACCCATGTCCTGAGAAGTTGTGTAGGGTTGCTATGTGTAGAGATGAATTGGTTTGAGCAGAGGGATATGGCACAGAAAGAAATCTTTAGGCCAAAACTTGTGCCTGTTCAGCTGCAATTGAGAAATTACAACCTTTGGAGATTGGACCAGCTGACCTGCACTGGGGCCACAGGAAGAAATGTACACTCTTTTGAAGGGGCTTGAGTGCTCAAGGAGTGTCCTGCTCTCTGCCTTATTCCCCCTGAATTAACAAATTGGCACCCTGCCTGGTATTGTGGAGTGTAAAAAATACAGGAAAGAGAGGGTCATTGAGTTTGCAACATGGTCTTTTGTTTTGGAAATGGCAATGGGCAATATGAAGCAGGTTTTGTTGGTTGCCTGCATGAAGACGTGGTAGGGCCATGAGGATGAACTGTGGCTTGCAGTGAAGACCCAGTAGATTTGCTGGGACCATGAGATGGCTACCAAGGAATGCTGTCGGCCCAGAATGAAGTTTCTGAGGACTTTAAGTAGTAGCCTAGCTGGAGGTGCGGAATTGGAACTCCAGAGACTTCTTGTTGGTTAAAATTACTGGACTTGGAGATTTTTCACTGACTAGAGTTGTTGGACTTGGAGCTACAAAGTTTGATGTTTTCCTTGGTTGTTTTAAACATTGTACTGGTTGACTATGTCTTTGCTATGCCCAATGCCATCTTTTGCAGTGTGAAAGTTTATTCTATGCCATTATGGGTTTCGGGGGGATTTTTTTTTTTTTTTTTTTTTGATATTATGGCTCAGTTGAAAGACCTTGGATTATGGGGATGTTTGAACATCATTGGGACTGATAAAAACTATGGGAACTTTTTTTTTCTTTTTTAAAATTTAATTTATTAGTTTTCTTTTCAGCAAATACAGGCAGTTTGGTACCATGGTTTAGGCTCATCCATGATCTACCCCCCCCCATTGGACTCTCCTTGTTGATGTAAATGGGTCATGCATTGTGGAGTTAGCCCACAGTTATTGGTACGATAAACGTCTCTGCATATCATGACGCAACATGTGACTCTGACATTCTTTCCACCCCCTCTTCCGCAAAATTTTATGGGAACTTTTTAAGTTGGATGAATGCATTGCATTTTCAATCATATATGGTTACCACTTTATGGGGGCCAGGGGCAGAATGTGGTGGTTTGATTCAGGTGACCCCCATAAAGTTAGGTGTTCTGAATGCTAGGTTCCCAGCTGATGGAGATTTGGGAATTAATACCTCCTGGAGGGAGTATATTGTTGGGGGCGGGCTTATGGGTGTTATAGCCAGTTTCCCCATGACAGTGTTTGGCACACTCTCCTGTTGTTATTGTCCACCTTATGTTGGCCAGGGGGTGATGTCCACCCTCTGCTCATGTCATCGTTTTCCCTGCCATCATGGAGCTTCCCTTCAAGTCTGTAAGGCAAAATAAACCTCTTTTTCCTATAAGCTGCTCTTGGTTGGGTGATTGCTACCAGTAATGAGAACCTGACTGTAACCCCCTCCTCCAAAATAAAAACAGTAGGCAAAGCAAAATGGATGAAAATCAACAAAAATAAACTTGATGGTCAGGGGAATAAACTCAATAATGATATGATCAAATACAGAAATGAATTCTAAGAGACAACAGGAAAGTTAAAACAAGAAATAAAAATGTCTACCAAATCAGAGAGCCAGAGCCTCAGAGGCCCCCAACACCTCAGCACTGAAGCAGACCAAAAATGAACCCAACATGGCTCAGGGAAATCTTGCGGAAGAGGGGGCGGAAAGAATGTCAGAGTTACATGTTGGGTCATGATTTTCAGAGACATTTATCATACCAATAACTGGGGGCTAACTCCACAATGCACGACCCATTTTCAATAATAAGGAGGGTCTAATGGGAGGGGGTAGATCACAGATGAGCCTAAATAATGGTACCAAACTGCCTGTATTTACTGAAAAGAAAACTAATAAATTAAATTTAAAAAAAAAAAAAAAAAAAAAGAAATAAAAATGTAATTCAGTAAGGAGATGGAGATGCTGAAGAAACAATAATGGAAAAAAATGATGCAACTCACTTAGTAGGCTTGCCAGGCATGGTAGTGTATACCTTTAAACCCAGCACTTGGGAGGCAGAGGTTGGATCGCTGTGAGTTCGGTGCCAGCCTGGAACCACAAAGTGAGTTCCAGGTCAGCGTGGGCTCAGGGAAAGAAAAAGAAAAAGAAAAAGAAAAAGAAAAAGAAAAAGAAAAAGAAAAACAAACAAACAAAGAAAGAAAGAAAGAAAGAAAAATTCCCCCAAAAGCCTTACCAATAGAATAGACCATGTGAAAGACAGACTATCAGAACTCAAAGACAAAATGGGACACTTTAAGAAAGACCAAATATTCAGAACATAGGCATACAAGAACAGGAAGAAATACAAGAAAAGGACATAGAAAGCTACCTTCTACAAAACTGCTGAAGAAAATTTCCTAACCTTACAAAAAGAAAGACCCATCCAGGTACAGGAGACACATAAACACAAAATAAACAGGATGAAAGAAAATCTCATTTTACACTTAAAAACACTAAACACAGAAAATGAAGAGAGATAGTAATAAAAGCTGCAAGAGAAAAACAGCTCATGACATAAAAAAGTAAACCCATCAGAATTATCTTTGATTTTTTAATGGAAACTCTAAAAGCCAAAAGGGCTTTAAATGGAGAGTTTCAAATGTTAAAAGACCATGGCTGCTATTATACTATTATATATACAAACTACTATACTCAGCAAAATTATCCTTAATAATAAAAGGTGAAAGACAAAACTTCCCATGATAAAAGCCAGCTTTATGATTATATGAGCACTAAGCCAGGCCTACAGATAAATAATGCATGGAATACTCCATATTGAAGAGAGGAATGAACATACTGAAAAGGATGGAAAAACTACAACAAACCTGAAAGCATATAAAGATCAATAAAATAAAAAACTCCACAAGGCCTTCAACTTGACAGGGATAAACTCACACCTCTCAATTATAACTCTGACCATCAATGGCCTCAACTCCACAAACAAAAGACACAGGTCAAAGACAGATATAGTGGTACATGCCTTCAATCTCATCATTCAAGAGCCAGAGAGGTAGGAGGACCACTGTTGAGTTCAAGGCCAGGCTGGGACTACAGAGTGAGTTTCAGGTCATCCTGGGCTACAGGTGAGAGCCTACCTAGGAAACAAAGAGACAGGTGGGGCTGGAGATATGGTTTAGCAGTTAAGGCACCTGTCTTAACTCTGGTTCGATTCCCCAGTACAAACATAAAGTCAGATGCACAAAGTGGTGTATGTTGCAGTGGCTTGAGGCCCTGGCACTTTTCCTTCCTTCCTTTCCTTCTTTCCTTTTTCCTTCCCTTCCCTTACTTCATTTCCTTTCCTTTCTTTCTCTCTCTCTCTCTTTCCTTCCTTCCTTCCCTTTCCCTTTCCTTTTTTTCTCTCTTACTCCCTTTCTATCTATCTATCATCTGTTTCTTTTTCTCTCTCAAATAAATAATTAAATATTTTTTTAAAAGACAATTTAACAGGCTGGATTAAAAAAATTGGTAAGCTGGGCGTGGTGATGCACGCCTTTAATCCCAGCACTTGGGAGGCAGAGGTAGGAGGATTGCTGTGAGTTCAAGGCCACCCTGAGACACCATAGCGAATTCCAGGTCAGCCTGGGCTAAAGTGAGACCCTACCTCGAAAAACCAAAAAAGTAAAATAAAATAAAACTGGATGCATCCGTTTGCTATTTACAAGAGATACAACTTACCATTCAAGACAGGTACCTCCTTAGGGTAAAAAAGGATGAAAAGAACAACTGGGCATGGTGGTGCACGCCTTCAATCTCAGCACTTGGGAGACAGAGGTAGGTGGATCACCATGAGTTCAAAGCCACCTTGAGACTACATAGTGAATTCCAGGTCAACCTGGGCTATAGTGAGACTGTACCTTGAAAAACCAAAAAGATGAAAAGATATTCTAAGCAAATGGAAATAGGAAATAAGGCAAGTGTAGCAATAATAGTATCTGACAAAATAGGCTTTAAACCAAAAGAAATCAAAAGAGATAAAGCCCTCCTCATATTCATTAAGGGAACAATCCAGGGCTAACGAGATGGCTTAGCAGTTAAGGTGCTTGCCTGAAAAGCCTAAGACCCACATAAGCCAGATGCACAAGATAGCCCATGTGTCTGGAGTTCATTTGTAGTGGCTGGAGGCATACCCATATTTTTCCCTCCCCCTACCCCATCCTTTTCTCCCTCTCAAATAGATGAATAAAAATTTTAGTCTTAACTCAAGCAATAAGACAAGAGAAAGGAATACAAGGGATACAAATTGGAAAGAAGTCAAATTAGTTCTATTTGCCAGTAGTATGACTTTTGAACTGAAAGACTCCACCAAAAAAAACCTCCTAGAGGTTCTCTTGGAGTATAAGAGCTACACATGGCACCTTAAACTCCTACCCTGAAGATACATAGAGTCAGATTTACACGGCTAAGAACACTGGAGATAATAAGAAAACCCAAGCACCAAATTAACCCAATATGTAAAAATCCCTACATTTATAACAGAAGAAACACAAAAAATCAAGACAATACAATTCCACCAAAGATTATAAATGCAGGCTGGAGGGATGGCTTAATGGTTAAGGTGCTAGCCTACAAAGCTAAAGGGCCCAGGTTCAATTACCCAAGACCCATGTAAGCCAGATGCACAAGGTGGTGCATGCTTTTGGAGTTTGTTTGCAGTGGCTGAAGGCACTAGTGTGCCCAATCTCTCTCTATCTGTCTCTTTCTCAAATATAAATAAAAATAAAGTATATTTTAAAAAATTTAAGCTGGGCATAGTGGTGTATACTTTTAATCCCAGCACTTGGAAGGCAGAGGTAGAAGGATCGTTGTGAGTTTGAGGCCACCCTGACACTCTATAGTGAATTCCAGGTCAGCTTGGACTAGAGTGAAACCCTACCTTGAAATACATACATATATACATACATCCACCCACCCACACTCACACATATAAATGGATTAGAAATGACCTCCAGTGAGACTGTTTTAGATGAAATGCCTGACAAAGGTTTTAAAAAAATAGTATAGCTATTCTCAAAGAAATTAAAGAAGAAAACAAACTCCTGAAGAAATCCCAAAAGAACACAGAATACCAACTTAATGAAATAAGGTCAATACAAAAAATGAATAAGGAAATAGAAATAATGAAAAAAACAATCAGAATTACTAGAAATGAAAAAGAAAGTCAAATAGAAAGCTCTGCAGAAAGTAAGTCTCACTAGTAGAATGGATCAAGGATATCTAAACTAGAAGACCAGGTGGCAAGTCTAATACAGTCCAACAAAGAGAAAGATAAACTAATAGGAAGGCATGAATGGGAATTTAAAGATATTCAGGATACTATGAAGGATCAAACATAAGAATTCAGGGCAGCTGAGATGGCCAGGGGTGGTGACAGCAGCAGCAGAGGAAGTGGAGGAAGAGGCAGTGGAGGAAATGGCAGTGGACCCCAAGAGGCTCCGACCCAGCTCCCTCCCATGCAACCTTGGGCTGTAGCCATGGCCACAGCTCCCCAGGCTCTTCTTGCTCCCTCCCTGGGTGGCAGAGGCCTGGCTAGCCACCCTGCTCTCACTCTGGAAGGCCCAGATGCTGTGCAGAGAGGAGGCCTAGTCATGAAAAGCCCCCAAACATCCTGAGATCACTTTTGAGATTGGTGCTCATTTGAAGGCACCAGACTACTTACTTACAGAAATGATCTAAAGAAAAGGAACAGGAAAGATTAAAAAGTGAAGAGATGCCTCTATGTATCAGAGTTTGGTAGAACAGTATAAATTTGAATTGGCAAACACTGTTTCCACACACTGGGAGGTGTTTGAATTGTACGGAACAGCTGCAAATGTATCCATCACGGGTTGAAAAAATTGACTATGAGGAGGGCAAGATATTAGTCCATTCTGAGTGCCAGTCAAGTTTATTGGGACAGTAATAGGTTGTGACCCCTTGAGAGACCTGCACTAAGAAAAGAAGGGTTAAAAGATTTCTTTGATTTTATTTATTTATTTTTTGGTTCTTTGATTTTTTTGTTTTATTTTTGAGATAGGGTCTCAATCTGGTCCAGGCTGACCTGGAATTAATTATGTAGTCTCAAGGGGGCCTCAAACTCAAGGCGATTCCCCTACCTCTGCCTCCTGAGTGCTGGGATTAAAGGCGTGCACCACCATGCCCAGCTACAGATTTCTTTGATTTTAAAGCTGAGAAAGAAGTTCTAGCTCACTGGACAGACAGTTGCTATTACACTGCCAAGACTGAAGCAATTAATAAGGAAGGAACACTCACAGTTCAGTATTATGATGGCGTAATCCATTGTTTAAAAAGAATGTGCATGAAAGCAATGCCTGGGGATGCTAAGGGGCAGGTGAAATCCCAGCATCCATTAAAGCTGGTGTTGTCCTATCCACACAGCTGGACCGTGTTACCAGTCTATGGGAAGCGATGACTGGATTGCTGTAGTCAAAGCAGCAGCTGCTACTGCAGCTGCAGCCAAGAATAAAACAGAAACTAAACCTTGTACCAGGGCTAACAGCAATAAAGATAACAATGAAAGAAAATGGTTTAAAGTACCTTCAAAGAAGGAAGAAACTTCAACTTGTGTAGCCACACAAGAAGTTGAGAAGGAAGAGCCACTTACATCTAGTGAACCATTTGCACTTCACATAGACAATGTTCCAAAGATGGACCTTCCTCAGCCAGAGAGCACATTATAAAACAAGAGGAAAAATAATCAAGGCAACTCATTTCAGGCAAAAAAAAAAAAAAAAAAAAAAAAAAAAAAACTTAACAAGATTACTAGTTTGTTGGCATCCAAGGCTGTTGGTGTAGATGGTCCTGGAAACAAAGAAGACTCCTGGAGCAGGTATGTATGACACAAATAGTATTTGATTTTTTGCAAGGTCCCCACAGAGTGACCACAGAGCTATAGGAACTTCCTGGTCACAGCTGGCCACAGGATGCTAAATCATTGATGATAGGTTTTAACACTGCCTCCTCCCAGCTACACACACAAACTAAGCCACAGACATGATTATTATATGTTCTCAGTAGACTGACGTGCAAGCCTTTGTTTCAAAATTTGCAGCCTGGATACAGATATCCTAGGGTATAAGCTTCTAGCTGGACACCTTTAACTAGCTTACCAAAAGACCCTTATACAAATACTTTTTTGTTGTTAAATAAAAATCAAACTTTATTGAATATAGGCAGAGATGGATTTTCAAATTATTTTTGTTTCATAGATGTTCTGTAAACTATCTGGTCCATGGAAGCTCCTCTCATATAAAGATGCTTATATGTTTTTGTCAAGTTTGTATTTTGTTTCAATTTTATATTCACAAACATATATTTAGTTCTAGATAGGAGCACTTGTGCTTGGATGGCTAGCATGGTATATACACTGCTCAAGCTGGTGATAAAAGGTCAACTGCTCTGCAGTAACTTTCACATACATGTACAAATTGGAATCTTAGTGAATATTTTAGCTTTACTCTTATTTTTACATTAGCATAGCTGATGTAAGTTACAGGCAGTCAAATACTTTTGTTTCCTACCTTCCAACTGAACAGAAATACACATCATTTTCGTTGGGTTAGACACACTTTTTACATCTCAACAAGAATGACATACATAACCCTTTTGTGAACAAAATTACCAGGGTACTAATGAAACTATCTTTGGAGGAAGCTTAATAAGCATGTTTAAAATACATCGTCGTGTGTTTTCTGCTTTCTTTCTATATAAGATGATAACTGTGTCAGTACTGACTTTTGTTGAACTGCCTTCCACAGAGATGGGGTTCAAAAGATTGTTCACAATCATGAAGTAATTCTTCCCATTTAGATTCTTCACCAAAAGATCAAATGATCTCTTGGTGTTTGCAGTGGCTTGAGGCCCTGGTGCACCCATTCTCTCTCTGTCTATTGGTCTCAAATAAATTAATAAAAATATTTTTTTTTAAAAAAGAATTTGGGCTAGAGAGATGGCTTAGTGGTTAAGTGTTTGCCTGTGAAACCTGAGGACCCCGTTTCAAGGCTCAATTCCCCAGGACCCACGTTAGCCATATGCACAAGGGGGCGCCACGCCTCTGTTGTTCATTTGCAGTGGCTGGAAGCCCTGGCGCACTCATTCTCTCTCTCAACCTCTCTCTCTCTCTCTGCCTCTTTCTCTGCCTGTTGCTCTTACATAAATAAAGATAAAAAAAGAAAAATTAAAAAAGAAAGAATTCTAAAGGTGATAAATTCCTTTAGCAAGTGGCAGGATACAAAATCAATGCACAAAAATCAATAGCTTTTCTACATGCAAAGGACAAATATGTACAGAGAAAGAAATCAGTGAGAATGTCCCATTTTTCAACAGCAACAAAAAAATTAAATACCTTGTAAGAACACTAAGCAAGGATGTGAAAGACTTGTATAATGAAAATATTTTTTTAAAAACTTAAGAAAGAAATCAAGGATGACTTGAGAATATGGAAAGCTCTCCCATGCTCCTAGATAGGTAGAATTAATATTGTGAAAATGACAATTCTACCAAAAGCAGTATACATATTTAACACAATACCAATAAAAGTACCAGCATCATTCTTCACAGAGATTGAAATGTGATCTCAAAATTCATATGGAATGGCAGAAGGCCTCAGATATCCAAACATATCCTCAGGAAAAACATATCCTCTGGTGGTAAAACCATACCCGATCTAAAGCTATAGTATACAGCCATAGTGACAAAAACAGCTTGGTACTGGAATAAAAACAAAAACATAGACCAATGGAACAGAATTGAAGACCCAGACCTTAGGTCAAATAACTACAGCTGCTTGATCTTTGACAAAGGTGCCAATAATGTACACTGGAGAAAAGACAGCATCTTCAACAAATGGTGTTGGACAAAATGAAAATGAAATTAGACCCACTCATTTCGCCATAAGCAAAAACTAAGTCCAAATGGATCAAAGACTTCAATATAAGACCTGAAACTCTTCAACTACTGGAAGAAAAAAATCAGAGGCACTCTCCACAATATAGGTCTGGGAAAAGACTTCCAGAACAAAACTCCAGTAGCCCAGGAAATTAAGCAAGCACTCAACCAATGGGATCTCATGAAGTTAAAAAGCTTTTGCACAAACATACCAAAGCAAAGTCAATACATTACCCACTGAATCAGAGAAAATCTTCACCAGCTATACCACTGACTGAAGCCTAATATCTAGAATCTACAAAGAACTCAAAAAACTGAACAATAAAAATAAACAACCCACTGCAAAAGTGGGGCAGAGAACTAAATAGGGAGTTCTCAGAGGAAGAATTACAAATGGCTAACACACACTTAAGAAAGTGTTCAACATTCCTAACCATTAGGGAAATGCAAATTAAAACTACTATGACAGCCGGGCGTGGTGGTACATGCCTTTAATTCCAGCACTCGAGAGGCAGAGGTAGGAGGATTGCTGTGAGTTCGAGGCCACTCTGAGACTACATAGTGAATTCCCAGTCAGCCTGGACTAGAGTAAGACCCTATCTTGAAAAACCAGAAAAATAAATAAATAAATAAATAAATAAATAAATCTACTATGAGATTCCACCTTACCCCAGGAAGGATAGCAATCACTAAAAAATCAAATGAAAACAAATGTTGGCAAGGATGTGGAGAAATAAGAATCCTCATCTACTGTTGGTGGGAATGTAAGCTAGTAAAACCACTGTGGAAATCAATATGGAGACTCCTGAAAAGGATGAATATAGAGTTACCAACAGACCCTGTTATTCTCTTACTGGGCATTTACCCTAAAAGCTTCATACCTCAGTTCAGAGATATTTGCTCAACTATGTTTATAGCTGCTCCATTAATAATAGCTAAGAACTGGAATCAACCCAGGTGTCCATCATTGGATGAATGGATAACCAAGATGTGGTATATCTACATGATGGAATTCTACTCAGCAGTAAGAAAAAAATGACACAATGAAATATGTAGAAAAAGTTCAAACTTGTAACAGATCATTTCTAAGTGAACTCACAAAATCAGAGAAAGACAATGATCACATTGTCTTACTCATCTGCAGTTCCTAATCTGGATCACCTGAGTTGCTGACATATCTGAATGGCATCTCCAGGCTTGGACAACAGGGAGGGGAGGGTATAGGGGAAGAGGAAGGGTAGTGGAGGAGAACACAAAACTGAACCCAAGTTGAACTGGTAGAATCCTATATCCTGGAAGTTAGATTAAAAGGTGGAACCCTCAAGAGGACCTTGGGGGGAACACTTGAACCAAAGGGCCCTAGAGCGGGTGAGATGAAGCCTAACCTTAACAAACAGAACAAACAGGCACATGCCAGGGCTGGCAGCCACTGCAAACGAACTCCAGACGCATGTGCCACCTTGTGTATCTGGTTTATGTGGGTCCTGGGGAATCGAACTAAGGTCCTTTGGCTTTGCAGGAAGCACTTTAACCACTAAGCCATCTCTCCAGCCCTGCAGTTGCTAGATTTTTGCTTTGGCTACCTTCAGATTTCCACAATACCTGTACATAATGAATTGTGCATGATTTATTAAGGGCTTAACTTCTTAGGCAGTGTTAAGACTATAAGAATATAGTTATAGCCATAACTGAATTAATTTCCTTGGTTTCCTGTTTTAAAATCTGAGCCTTAATGTAGTTTTAATATCTCCTTTGTGTATTATTTTAAAATTACTTATTAGTAGCCTAATAAAGACTTTAAAATATGTATCTTTTGCTCTTCTTCATATGTGCTTTAAAGGATAGCCCAAATTTAACTGATATTGTATTGAGGTGTTCAGTGTTATTTTAGGCCTGATTTGCATTGTTTTGGTACCTCTACTAATGCTGTACTGAATCAATGGTCTTTTATATTAATCAGTATGTCAGTAATTCATACATTCTGATTTTTTGTTTTGTTTTGTTTTTCAAGGCAGTGTCTCACTCTAGGCCAGGCTGACCAGGAATTCACTATGTAGTTTCAGGGTAGCCTCAAACCCATGGTGATCCTCCTACCTCTGCCTCCTGAGTGCTAGGACTAAAGGCATGTGCCACCACACCTGGCCATACCTTCTGATTTTCTGTGATTATCAAATGGTTAAGTCTTTGCTGTTATTTTCAATATATCATTGAATTTTTAGGGACTTTTTTTTATTGTGTATTACTATATTCAAAATCCCAGATAGAAGAGTATTTTGTATTTTCAACTGTCATAATATACTCAGAATGTTCTATATCGGGGACTTGAGTAATAAAATGTTTCTGGAAAATTCATTACAATATCAATCTTTTACTACTCACAATCTGTGAGGTAAATATGATTGTGCAATTTTCTTGTTATATGTGGGAGTTAGCAAAAGAACAGTATCATACATTTTAGAGAAGCTGAGTTAAGAAAAAAGAAAACTGGTATAACTTGGCTCTTGTATTTGTGTAATTCAGCCATTTTTTGAGAGCTATTGCCACTTTTGTAACAGAGACCGCTAATCCTTAATGAGAACTCTGAAAATTATTTTAGATTTTAAGGAACAACATGCTGTTCCCCAATTTTTTATTTGTAATTTCTGGATGATTTTTTTTCTACATTCAAAGTATTTTTATTTGAGTGAGAGTATAAATGAGTATGAGTGTGCCAGGGCCTTCTGCCACTGCAAATGAACTTCAAATGAATGTGCCACTTCATGAGCCTGATTTTATGTGGGTACTAGGGAACTGAATCTGGGCTGTTAAGCTTTACAAGCAAGCACCTTTAACCTCCAAGTCATCTGTCCAGCCCTCATTTCACATCAAACCACCATTGTTAAGACATTACATTGAGACAAATACATTTTTTTTTAAATTTCACTTATTAGAGAGAGAGAGAGGGAGGGAGACACAGAGATAGAATAGGCATGCCAGGGCCTTTAGCCACTGCAAACAAACACCAGATGCATGCACCACCATATGCCTCTGGCTTATGTGGATTCTGGGGAATCAAACCTGGGTCCTTGGGCTTCACAGGCAAGTGCTTTAGCCACTAAGCCATCTCTCCAGCTTGAGAACAATCCATTTTATAAGCAGGTCATACACAGCCAAGTGGCTAGAGGACTGTGGCAGGCCAGTTCCATGTCTAAGAAGACAGTCCAATGATAAAGGCAGAGTTACAGTTCTAGACAGCTTGAGGAAAACTGTCAACACAGAAACGCTGCTTGTGACAAAGGGAGTAAAGAGGCACAGGTTATTCCGAGTCAAGTGTGAATGACCACGGCCTGGAATCACAGGTTCAATTTGTTCTGAGTCATCATGTTACATGAACTCTTCTAGTCAGCAGAGAGCCATAAATCGATGTGTTTACCATATGCATTGGTGAGGACGTCAGGAAGGTGGCTTAACTCAAAGTGGGGAAGACTGCTGTAGCTCTCTGATGCTACCTGGTGGCAGTCTTAGCATTTGGGTTGGTGGGAGCCAGTGCTCTCCTAAGTTAAATATATCCTAAAGTTTTACCTGATGGAGGGGATCAGATACAGAGGTTGGTAATAGGTGGCTCTTAAAGAGGATTAAAGACCACCTGAGATCATTTTAGCTCTGGATCTGCAATACTCCAACTCTCTGCCAATCGTGGGAGTTCCAGTCAGTCTGCAGAACCTTCAGCACTGATGTGGCTTTTTCAGGGAACTCAAATCCACAAGACAAATGATTAGAATGCTACCAGCAGATTTGAGGACTGAAGAAGGAATCTAAGAGGCTGCATCTTAAAAGTGTGTGCTCGCTGCAGGATCCACCATGCCTGGGAGGGGGTCAGAGGCCACTGTCCTCCTGGCCCACCTTGCCCAATATGGGAGCTGGCTAATTTTTTTTTTTTCTTTTCTTGAGGTAGGGTCTTAATCTAGTCCAGGATGACCTGGAATTCACATGTAGTCTCAGGCTGGCCTCGAACTCATGGTAATCCACCTACCTCTGCCTCCTGAGTGTGCTACCATGCCTGGCTCTAATTACAAGTTTTATAAGAGAAATAAGCAAAACTGACCAGGGGAGGGGTTCAGCAAGCACAGAGGCAGAAAGCCACCAGTTCCCCTCCTCTGGTCATCAGACACCAGCATTTCCAGGTCAGGTTTGCGGCCAACGCCTCAGAAGCGATGGGGAGGGTGGGGTGGTGTGCAGAGCTATTCTGCATCTTCTTCCTCTTGGGAGATAGCAGCAAGGCCAGGTCACAGAGCTCCCGAGGGTTAGGGTTGAAACCCAGCTCTCTGCAGTCTACTTGCTGGCAGGAGCCCACCCACCTATGAAGAAAATACTCCAGTGCTCTGGCTGCTGGTTCTATTTCTGCAGGTTATAGGAAGGAAGCATGGTATTTCATCCACCCAATTCCAAGGAAGATCCATACCAAAGAAGCCTATGGGCTTAGGTGCCGTGCCTCTCAGTAAGGGATTAAAACCGTTCTCTTCACAATAATGAAGCCAGCCTTCTAAATAGACACTTCTCTGGTACTTTTAGAAGCCACGTTCCACTCTTGGAATTTATCATCAGCATAGGCTGATGCCTCTGCAGCCTCTCAGGACAGCATGAATAGCAGAGATCCACTCTAGGCCTTATCTTTGGTACATAAACCCCTCTCTGTATCTTGGAGCCTCTGTGAAGTCAGTAGAGGCCCCTGCTCAGGGGTTGGAGCCCAGTTCCAGTGTGGCGGCTCAGTTCCTCCAGGACCAGTTTCTCTTGCCCATACATTTCATGAAATGGAAAAGAAAGCACATCGGTTGGAACGTTTTTCTTTCTGTAGAGCCTATTAAGGTGCTGAATATTCTTGTTGTCAACGCAGATGATCCCCATGTCAAATTTCTGCACTCCTAAAATAGTCCTCACAATCTCCATATTTTTGCGAAGTGGTGCTCTCCTGACGGGGATGACTCGCTGGAGATTTCTAATCACCAAACTCATTTTGGGGGAACACCCGACCCTTTAAAGTGTTTGGACGGAACCGCAGCCTGCAGACGAGGAGGGCTGGCCCGGCCACACTAGCAACAGCCTGTCCGCCGGAAGCCCCAGTGCAGCTCGCAGGGAGCGGAAGCCGCCTGGATGATTTTTTTTGTGAAAATGTTTTGTAACTAAACTCTTAATTTGTATGCCATATGTTAATCCTGCTTCAAAGTTGAAAGCTGAGATATAAAGCTCTTAGCTATCTTTCAGTTGGTATCAGTAATACCAAGAAAGATGAAGCTCTGATTATCAATGCCAATGAGTTAAAATGTCAGTCATTACTAAGATTAATTTATTTATTTGAGAGACAGAGACAGATAGAGAGAATGGGTGTGCCAGGGCCTCTAGCCACTGCAAATGAACTCCAGATACATGCACCATCTTATGAATCTGGCATATGTGGATTTGAGGTATCAAACCTGAGTCCTTAGGCTTTGCAGGCAAGTGCCTTGACTTCTGAGCCATCTCTCCAGCCCCTGTTTAAGTTTTTTACTTTGGAATAATTATAAATTCACAAAAAGGTCAAAGATAAACACAAAGGACTTTTGTACCCTCATGTTGCTATGTATAATACTGTTGTAGTAACCTTTTCATTGCTGGATAATAACCCAACCAGAAGCAGCTTATGAGAGGGAAGGGTTTATTCCAGGAGTTTCAGGCTTACAGAATACCAGGAAAGTTGTATCACTACAGAAGAAGCTGGCTCACTGGAGCTTGCATTTGCAGCAGAGAGAGAAAAACCAACCCCATCAAGCACCAGAGCTCAAACTGGCTCTTTACACACCTTAGGGCTGGACTAAAAGATTTACCCTAGTGACACCTCCTGCTGGAGACTTAAGTTGCAAACTCAATCAAAAATATGGGGGGGGCATACATTCATATTCAAACCACCACAAGTATCAAAACTAGTACATTGACAGCGTTAGAAAGTTTTAGTCAACACTTACGGTCCATTCATGACAGGTCTATGTTCATATGACCTGCACCTCAGTCCACACTGGTGCATTGGTAGCAGAATTTTCTATTCCTCAATTTTCTTTTAGTCCTACTTCTTTCGTCTATCCCTCCATTTTCTCTAATATCTGGTAAATTAATGCTATTTTCATTTCTTTAACCTTGTCATTTTGAGAAAATGACTGTGATAATCATATACTGCATAACATTCTGGTTTTTTTTTTTCTTTTTTCAAAGTAGGGTCTCACTCTAGCCCAAGCTGATCTGGAACTCACTCTGTAGTCCTAGGCTGGCCTTGAACTTATGGTGATCCTCCTACCTCTGCCTCCCAAATGCTGGAATTAAAGATGTGCACCACCACGCTAGGCTAAAAAAAATTTTAATATTTATTTATTTGCAAGCAGAAAGAGAGAAGAGAGAATGGGTGCACCAGGATCTCCAACCACTGCAAATGAACTCCAAACACATGCACCACTTTGTGCATCTGGCTTTACATAGGTTCTGGGGAATTGAATCTGGGTTCTTGGGCTTTGCAGGCAAATACCTTAACCACTGAGCCATCTCTCCAGCCCTAAAAATATTTATCTATTTTATTTATTTACTTATTTGAGGAAAAGAGGGGGGGGATATGGGTGTCCCAGAGCCTCTCATCACTGCAAATGAACTCCCGATGTATAAGCCACCTTGTGCATATCCTGTGTAACATTTTAAGACTGACTTTTTTCACACAGAATAATGCTCTTGAGAGCAGCCAAATTCCTCCATGTATCAATAATCATAACTTTTTATTAATAGTATTTACGGCATATACATACCATGTTTTGTTTAACTAGCTACCAACTGTAGGGAATTTTAGTTTTTTACAATTTGATGCTCTTTCAAGTTTGCATCTAGGAACAATCATATACAAGTTCTTTTGAATTTTGATAAATGTATAATTGCTAGGTCATATGGCAAGTTCATATTTACAGCTTTTATTTAATTATTTCATGAAAGAGAAAACTGGCACACCAGATGCTTTAGCCACTGTAATCAAACTCCAGATGTGTACATGTATCTTACATGGGCTCTGAGGAGTCGAACCTGGGTCCTTAGGCTCCATAGGCAAGCACCTTAGCCACTAAGACATCTCTTCAGCCCCCATATTTAGAGTTTTAAGAAACTTCCAGACTATTTTCCAAAGTGCCTGCTCTCTTGTTCCTAGCCTAGGCATCGATGTTAGCATGTGGTATTGTCACTATTTTTAACATTTGTGTGGGGGGGAATCAAGGTAGGGTCTCACTCTGACCCAGGCTGACCTGGAATTCATTATGTAGTCTCAGGGTGGCCTCAAACTCACAGTGATCCTCCTACTTCTGCCTCCTGAGTGCTGGGATTAAAGGTGTACGCCACCATGCCCGGCATTTTTAACATTTTTGTATTCAAGTAGACATGTAGAAATATGTCATTAATTTTTATTTCCCTCTTGGCTTGTGATGGTGAAGCATTATTGCATGTCGTTCTTTGGTATCTGTATAATCCCTTCAATGAAATCTATCCTTATATCTTGTTATCTTGTTTTATAACTGGATTTTATTATTGAGTCTGAGAGTTCTTCACATATTTTTTATCTTATTTTTTATTGAAAAATTCCATAATTGTAAACAATATCCCATGCTTATTCCTTCCCTCTCCCCTATATATTTTTGATATGGTCAGATATGTAGTTTGTAAATATTTTCTCCCAATATGTATCTTGTATTTTCATTAGTATTCACATTTTAAATTTTGATAAACATTAATTTGGTGTTTGTTGTTTTCTATGGTTTGTGCTTTGATATTATGTCAGAGATCTGAACACTAATATTCAGATTGTTTTCCTGTTTTCGTGAAAGACATAATTCACATTTACATAAATTTATGACCTATTTTGAGTTATCTTTTTCTCTAAGATGTGAGGTTTAGGTTGAAATGCCCTTACATCCTCTGCCCCTCTGCTATGAATATCCAATTGATTCAGACCAGGTATTTTGGGTTTTTTGTTGTTGTTTGAGACAGGGCCTCACTTGGCAGCCCTGGCTGGCAGGCCCAAGACTCACTAGGTAGATGCGGCTGACCCCCAACTTACAAGTATCTGTCTGCCTCTGCTTCCCCAATACTGACAATTACAGGTGGTGACCCATACTGTTTTTGAAGTAGTATTCCATGTCCTTTGAATTGCATTTAAACATTTGTCTTGAATCAAGTGCTGGAGAGATGGCTTAGCAGTTAAAGCGCTTGCCTACACAGCCTAAGGACCCAGGTTTGATTTCCCAGGACCTATGTAAGTCAGATGCACAAGGTGGCACATACATCTGGAGTTTGTTAGTAGTGGCTAGAGGCCCTGCAGTGCCCATTCTCAACCTCTCTGTTTTTCTTTCTGCCTCTTTCTCTTCTCAAATAAATAAATAAAGCACTAAAAGAAAACTTTGGTAGCTGTGGTAGTTTGAATGGATGGCCCCCAATATATTCAGGATTTCATTAAAGTTTGTAATTTAGATTTGTAGCCACCTGGTAAGTGGGTGGATTTGGAATTCCAGAATAAAGAGATGCAAAGTGCTGGAGCTTTGCCAGGAGCTCTGGAAATGTGCTGGATGGTATGGCTTATGGCTTTTGGTGGTGGCTTTTTTTCTGTCATCATGGACCTATGAACGCAGGCCAGCTTCTTCTGCCATTATGGAACTTCCCCTAGATCTGTAAGCTTCAATAAATATCCCTTCCTCCATAATTGTACATGATTTGGAAGTTCATTCCAGCAACTTGAAGCGACATGTCTTCTACAGTAGCCATTTCTTCCATTTAGATTCTATGGGACAATTTGAAAAGTACTGTTGTTAATTGTCTTTAAGGGTCTAATAATATATCCTCAGGTAAAATACATCTGGGCCTGGGCTTTTTTTGTTTGTTTGTTTTGAGGTAGGGTCTCATTCTAGCCCAGGCTGTCTTGGAATTCTATAGTTCCATACTGTCCTGGAATTCACAGGGATCCTTCTACCTCTGCTTTCCAAGTGTTGGGATTAAAAACTCCAGGTCCAGGGCTGGAGAAGTGCTTTAGGGGTTAAGGCAGTTGCCTGCAAAGCTAAAAGGACCAAGTTTAAATTCCCCAGGACCCATGTATCCCAGATGCACAAGGTGCTACATGTGTCTGGAGTTCATTTATAGCAGATGGAGGCCCTGACATGCCCGTTCTCTCTCTCTCTCTCTCTGCCTCTTTATCTCTCAAACAAAAAAAAAGAAACAAATAAAACTAATTATAACAAAAACTCCAGGTCCCACATAGTAGCCAGACAGAAGTGCCACAAGAATGCAATGTCGCACATGCGCACAAGGGGGTGCGTGCATCTGGAGTTGAGGCTGAAAGGTCCTGGTGCACCCATTCTTTCTCTCTCTGACTCTCAAAAGTAAATAATAATAATAATAAAAGTGTTTGGATTTTCTTTTCTGTTTAATGCCTCTATTTCATTGCTTGTTATACATCTGTTTAATTTTTTTAAATTTTTACTTATTTGAGTGACAGGCGGGGGGGGGGGTAATGGGCGCACCAGGGCCTCCAGCCACTGCAAACGAACTCCAGATGCGGGTACCCCCTTGTGCATCTGGCTAACATGGGTCCTGAGGTACAGAACCTCGAACCAGGGTCCTTAGGCTTCACAGGCAAGTTCTTAACCGCTAAGCCATCTCTCCAGCCCGTTTAAATTTTTTAACTCAACTTGGTTTAATTTTGGTAAGCCATATGCATGAAAAACTTCATCCATTTCTTTTAAATTTTCCAGGTTAGTAGAAATTAGTTTTTTACATGCATGCATGTGCATAAAGTGTGATCCCCATGTGTGTGCATGCAAAGACAAGAGAATGTTGGTTGTCCTCTTATGACTCTCTGTGTATTTTCTTTTTAAAAAAAATACTTTTTATTTATTTATTTGATAAGAGAAAAAGAGAGTGGGCACACCAGGACTTCATGCCACTGTAAATGAACTACAGACATATGCACAACTTTGTGCATCTGGCTTAACAGGGCACTGAGGAACTGAACCCAGACCTGCATGCTTTGCAAGCAAGTGCATTTAAGCACTGAGCTGTCTCTCCAGGCCCACATCTGTGTATTTTGTTGAGACAGGGCATTTCCCTCAACCAAAGCTTTTGTCTCATCAGCAAGCTCATCAATTCTTTGGTCTTCACCCCTACAGACTAAGGTTAAAAACGCGCATGGCTAGGTCTAGTTTTTGTTTGTTGGTTTGTTTTTGTTTTTTCAAGGTAGGGTCTCACTCTAGCTCAGGCTGACCTGGAATTCACTGCATAGTCTCAGAGTGGCCTCAAACTCACAGCAATACCTCCTACCTCTGCCTCCTGAGTGCTGGGATTAAAGGCGTGCGCCACCAAGCCTGGCTCCATGTCCAATTTTTTACATTGGTTGTAGGGAGTTGAATGTGGTAGTTTTTGGCCTGAGAGAAACACATACTTAGGTAGCAAGCACTCTTAACCATTAATCTCTTCTTTTCTGAAACAGGATCTCACTCTAGTTCAGGCTGACCTGGAATTCACTCTGTAGCACTACCTGGACTTGGACTTATGATGATCCTCCTACCTTGACCTCCCTAGTGCTGAAATAAAGGCATTTGCCAATATGCACAGTTCACAATATAAGGTTTTTTTTTTAATTTTTATTAACATTTTCCATGATTATAAAATATATCCCATGGTAATTCCCTCCCTCCCCACCCCCACACTTTCCCGTTTGAAATTCCATTCTCCAACATATTACCTCCCCATTACAATCATTGTAATTACATATATACAATATCAACCTATTAAGTATCCTCCTCCCTTCCTTTCTCCACCCTTTATGTCTCCTTTTCAACTTACTGGCCTCTGCTACTAAGTATTTTCATTCTCACGCAGAAGCCCAGTCATCTGTAGCTAGGATCCACATATGAGAGAGAACATGTGGCGCTTGGCTTTCTGGGCCTGGGTTACCTCACTTAGTATAATAATTTCCAGGTCCACCCATTTTTCTGCAAATTTCATAACTTCATTTTTCTTTACCGCTGAGTAGAACTCCATTGTATAAATGTACCACATCTTCATTATCCACTCATCTGTTGAGGGACATCTAGGCTGGTTCCATTTCCCAGCTATTATAAATTGAGCAGCAATAAACATGGTTGAGCATGTACTTCTAAGGAAATGAGATGAGTCCTTTGGATATATGCCTAGGAGCGCTATAGCTGGGTCATATGGTAGATCAATCTCTAGCTGCTTTAGGAACCTCCACACTGTTTTCCACAATGGCTGGACCAGATTGCATTCCCACCAGCAGTGCAGAAGGGTTCCTTTTTTTCCACATCCCCGCCAACATTTATGATCATTTGTTTTCATGATGGTGGCCAATCTGACAGGAGTGAGATGGAATCTCAATGTAGTTTTAATCTGCATTTCCCTGATGATTAGTGACGTAGAACATGTTTTTAGATGCTTATATGCCATTCGTATTTCTTCCTTTGAGAACTCTCTATTTAGCTCCATAGCCCATTTTTTGATTGGCTTGTTTGATTCCTTATTATTTAACATTTTGAGTTCTTTGTATATCCTAGATATTAATCCTCTATCAGATATATAGCTGGCGAAGATTTTTTCCCATTCTGTAGGTTGCCTCTTTGCTTTTTTCACTGTGTCCTTTGCGGTGCAAAATCTTTGTAATTTCATTAGGTCCCAGTGGTTAATCTGTGGTTTTATTGCCTGAGCAATTGGGGTTGTATTCAGAAAGTCTTTGCCAAGACCAATATGTTGAAGGGTTTCCCCTACTTTTTCCTCTAGCAGTTTCAAAGTTTCCGGTCTGATGTTAAGGTCTTTAATCCATTTGGACTTAATTCTTGTGCATGGCGAGAGAGAAGAATCTATTTTCATCCTTCTGCAGATATTTTTCCAGTTTTCAAAACACCATTTGCTGAAGAGGCTGTATCTTCTCCAATGAGTATTTTTGGCATTTTTATCGAATATCAGGTGGCTATAGCTACTTGGGCTTACATCTGGGTCCTCTATTCTGTTCTACTGATCTACATGTCTGTTTCTGTGCCAGTACCATGCTGTTTTTGTTACTATGGCTCTGTAGTATAGGGTAAAATCAGGTATGGTGATTCCACCAGCCTCTTTTTTGTTGCTCAGTATTATTTTAGATATTCGAGGTTTTTTGTGATTCCAAATGAATTTTTGGATTGTTTTTTCTATTTCCATGAAAAAAGCCTTTGGAATTTTGATAGGGATTGCATTAAATGTGTAGATTACTTTAGGTAAGATTGCCATTTTCACGATATTGATTCTTCCAATCCAGGAACAAGGGATGTTTCTCCACTTTCTAGTGTCTTCTGCAATTTCTCGCTTGAGTGTTTTAAAGTTCTCATTGTAGAGATTCTTTACTTCCTTGGTTAGGTTTATTCCAAGGTATTTTATTTTTTTTGATGCAATTGTGAATGGGAGTGATTCTCTGATTTCACCCTCTCTGTGTTTGTTGTTAGCATATATGAAGGCTACAGATTTCTGTGTATTTATTTTGTATCCTGCTACATTGCTGTAGGTTTTGATCAGCTCTAACAGCTTGCTAGTAGACTCTTTAGGGTCCTTTATGTATAGAATCATGTCATCTGCAAATAATGATAACTTGATTTCTTCCTTTCCAATTTGTATCCCTTTTATGTGTGTCTCTTGCCTTATTGCTATGTCCAAGACTTCCAAAACTATATTAAATAGAAGTGGGGACAGTGGACACCCTTGTCTTGTTCCTGATTTTAGTGGAAAAGCTTCCAGTTTTTCCCCATTTAGTAATATGTTGGCTGTAGGCTTGTCATAAATAGCCTTTATTATATTGAGATATGTTCCTTCTATTCCCAGTCTCTGTAGGACTTTTATCATGAAGGGATGTTGGATTTTGTCAAATGCTTTCTCTGCATCTAATGAGATGATCATGTGATTTTTGTCCTTCAACCCATTTATGTGATGTATTACATTTATAGATTTGCGTATGTTGAACCATCCCTGCATCTCTGGGATAAAGCCTACCTGGTCAGGGTGAATGATCTTTTTGATATACTCTTGTATTCTGTTTGCCAATATTTTGTTGAGAATTTTTGCATCTATGTTCATGAGAGAGATTGGTCTGTAATTTTCTTTTTTTGTTCTATCTTTGCCTGGTTTTGGTATCAGGGTGATGCTGGCCTCATAGAAGGAGTTTGGTAGAATTCCTTCTTTTTCTATTTCCTGGAAAAGCTTAAGAAGCAATGGTGTTAGCTCTTCCTTAAAAGTCTGGTAAAATTCAGCAGTGAATCCGTCCGGGCCTGGGCTTTTTTTAGTTGGGAGATTATTGATAACTGTTCGGATCTCCATGTTTGTTATAGGTCTATTTAAGTGATTAATCTCATTTTGATTTAATTTAGGTAGGTCATATAGATCAAGGAAATCATCCATTTCTTTCAGATTTTCATACTTTGTGGAGTATATGCTTTTATAGTATGTCCCTATGATTTTTTGAATTTCTCTGGAATCTGTTGTGATGTTACCTTGTTCATCTCTGATTTTATTAATTTGTGTCTCTTCTCTCTTTCTTTTGGTCAGATTTGTTAAGGGTTTATCAATCTTGTTTATCCTTTCAAAGAACCAACTCTTTGTTTCATTAATTCTTTGGATTGTTCTTTTTGTTTCTATTTCATTAATTTCTGCCCTAATCTTTATTATTTCTTCCCGTCTACTAATTTTTGGTTTGCCTTGTTCTTCTTTTTCCAAGGCTTTAAGGCGAAGCATCAGGTCGTTTACTTGCAACCTTTCTAATTTCTTAATATAGGCACTTAAGGCTATAAATTTACCTCTTAGAACTGCCTTCATTGTGTCCTAGAAATTTTGGTATGTTGTGTTCTCATTATCATTTGACTCTATAAATTTTTTGATTTCCTTTTTGATTTCTTCATTGACCCACTCATCATTTAGTAGTGTATTGTTTAGTTTCCATGATTTTGTGTATGCTCTATAGCCTTTGTTGCTACTGATTTCTCCTTCTACTATGCCCTGAATTCTTATATTGGATCTTTTCATAGTGTCCCGAATATCTTGAAATTCCCACTCATACTTTTCTATAAGTTTGTCTTTCTCTTTGTTGGACTGCATTAGGTCTGCCACCTCGTCTTCTAGCTTATATATTTTGTCCTCTCCCTCATCCATCCTACTGGTGAGATTTTCTACAGAGTTTTTTATTTCATTAACTGTGTTCTTCATTGCTAGTAATTCTGACTGGTTTTTCTTTATTATTTCTATTTCCCTATTTATGTCTTGTATTGCCTTCTTTATTTCATTAAATTGGTGTCCTGCCTCTTCTTTGATTCCTTTGATTTCTTTTGATTTCTTCTTTGATTGTTTTCATGTGTTCTTTGACCTCTTTGAACATATTTATAATTATTGTTTTGAACTATTTCTCAGGCATTTCCTCTAACTCTTTCTCACTGGGGGACATTTCTGATGCATTAATACTTTTAGGTGGATTTATATCGTCTTGCTTTTTAGTGTTTCTTGTGTTATAATGTATATATTTTTGCATCTTGGATTAAGTTAATGCTTGGATTTTCTAGCTAGCTGTGTATTCTTAGCTGTATCAATTGATTTGATGCAATATATTTTCAGGGTAGGACCTTAAGGTATTAGGTGTGGCTCTTAAGACTCTCAGAGTATCTACAAAGATGTTCTTAGGGGTTGAGTTTCCCTGCTATAGGAGTATTCAAGCAGGCTGAGTGGAATAAAATACAGGTAGATTCTAAAATTTAACTAAACACTGTACACATTCAATCAAAAACAGCCCCGAGTATGTATGCAAGAGTAGTTATTATAATGACCAGATCCTCTATCAACAAAGAGGTTTAGATTTCTGGTCTGTTGAGGGATCCAAGTCAGCTTGTGACCAAGTGAGACCCTTCCCTGGTGCAATCCCAGTTACCTTGGGTGATTTTGGTCTCAGTCAAGTTGCTGCCTAGGTCGTTGGGCTGCTGTTCTGATTTCTGGAGCTGGGCACTTGCTTTTCCTACGGGGCAAACCAAGGCGCTGCTGCTGCCTCTGCTGCTGCCGTAGCTGCCACCACCGGAGCCACCACTGCTGCTGAAGCTGCCGCTGCCGTGTCCACCGCTGCTGCTCCCCCCGAAGCTGCTGCTGCGGGATCTGCCGCCGCTGCCGCTCCTGGGTCCGCTGCTGCTGGGGCCGCTGGTACCGGTGCTGGAGCCGTTGAAGTTGCTGCCGAACTCTGCTCCTGCTTGGGTTCCGCTGTCAGCCCAAGTTGGCGTGGCCGGGTCCCGGGCCGCTGCTGTGTTCGCTAGAGCTGGGCTCAGGCGGTGGGGGAGGGGAGGGAGCCACGGCTGCTCTGGTTGTCTCGCTGTTCCACGTGTTCTTCTATTTCACGGTCTGCTCCTCCGCTGCTCGCTGCCGCTCTCCCCTCACGTTTCCTTGTTGTGGAGAGCGCAGTGTGAGGGGAAAATCCCGCACCTGCTTTTCCTGCGGCTCGAGCAGAGAGTCTGGCAGGTTTCTGCTGCGCCGCGGCTGCGGGGGTTGGCCGAGCTGCCGGAGCCGCTTTTCCCACCTGTGCGGGCTCTGGATGCTCTATAACTCTTCTACTTCTCCGCTGCCGCCTCAATTTCCTATACACCTCACTTTTTAGTAAAAGTGTGTATTTTGCTGAGTTTTTTTGGTCTTTTTCCCCCTAGGCTGCTTTGGCGTGGTACCTACGCCGCCATCTTAACCGGAAGTCAATATAAGGTTTTTAATATAAATCCTAATGACTTTCTGAATTTCAGCCGTGTCTGTTGCAATTAGGGATTTCAATCTATTTTTTTCTTTAGTTTGGATAAGGGCTTTTCAATCTTGTTTATCTTTTTAAAGAACCAACTCTTTGTTTCATTCTTTTTTCAACTTCATCAATCCCCTCCCCATCTTATTTATTTCTTTCTATCTACTGATGGGGGGAGAGATAAGGAGGTAACTTGTTCTTATATTTACAAGGTCTTAAGGTACACTGTTATTTGAGATCATTCAGACATTTTTTTTCTGACTTTTATTTCAGAAATTAGCATTCTGTGTACTTTGAAATAGTTACAATAGTTATTTCTGGATTACTATAATAATTATTTCTCAAAAACAGAAATCACTTTACAGTTTTCTTTTTTAAAAACAATTTATTATTTATTAATTAGAGAGAGAGAGGTTGAGAGAAAGAGAGAGAATGAACACACCAGGGCCTTCAGCCATTGCAAAGAAACTCCAAATGCATGCGCCACCTTGTGCATCTGGCTTATGTGGGTCCTGGGGAACTGGGGTCCTTAGGCTTTGCAGGCAAATGACTTAACCATTAAGCCTTACAGTTTTCTTTCTATTTGCTGAAGGCTTCCAAAAATAATTTTGGTATGAAAAATGTACCAATCGGGCTGGAAAGATGACTTAGAGGTTAAGGCACTTGCCTGTGAATTGTAAGGACCCAGGTTTGCTTTCCCAGAACCCACATAACCCAGATGCACCAAGTGGCACATATATCTGGAGTTCATTTTCAGTGGCTAGAGGCCCTGATGTTCCCATTTTCTCTCCCTCCCTCCCTCCCTCCCTCCCTCCCTCCCTCTCTCTCTCAAGTAAATGAATAAAGAAAAACCAAAACAATTTTAAAAAAAGTACAAATGTCACAAGGAAGCTAAGCAATAGTGCAGAGGAAATAGCAGTCAAAGGCTCTTCTTTCTGGGGAACTTCCTCAACCAGCTTTGCTTTGCTTTTTATTTTTAAAAATATTTTATTTTTATTTATGAGAGAGAGAGAGCACACAAGTACAAGTGCCAGGACCTCCAGCCACTGCAAACAAACTCCAGATGCATGTGCCACCATGTGCATCTGTCTTATGTGGACTCTTGGGAATCACACCTGGGTCCTTAGGCTTTACGCGCGAGCACCTCAATGGCTATGCCATCTCTCCAGGCCCTGATTTGCTTTTTAATGCTTATTCTGAGATGTAATACAGGAATCCAATAATTTTAGAAGAAAAACTGCTCTCTCAATCTTAATGTAAATCACAAACAAGCTTTTCTGACAAAGCTGTTAACACTCAGAAATGAGGAAGCAAGTACATGTCCAATTAGGCATTCATACATATGCAATAAGCCTCTGCAAACATATTGTCTATATACTTGAAAAAATAAGCCTCAGGCCTTGAAGTATTTTATGTTGAAAATAAAGATGCTTTGTGTTTAGAATAACTTGAAATGAAAACTCACATGTACATAATTCTACCAGGTATTCTCAGATTGATGAATATTTTGGATTGTTCTAAAAATGGGTAATCCACATTGGAAGGACAGAGAGAACACAGGAGAAGGAACCTCTATACCCACATCTCACTGACTCAGCATGGTTATAGTGTTATGCCCCAAACACTCAAAAACTGACTACAGGTGATTGCTATACAAAACTCTCTACAACTCTTACAATGTTCCTTACAATACTTTGCATGCCTCAAAATAAGCAGGCATACTCATTTGCTAATTAAATTGAAAGTACTTAAATTCTCATAATGCAAATCTTAGTTTTCACATCCGTTAAAGCATTTTTAAATTACTCAAGTATGACACTATAGGACTTTGCAGACACACTCTCTCTCCTCATATTGGACTTTGGGTGATTTCAATAGTATTTTTTTGTATAACGTATTAAGTACAAATGACTATTGGAAAACATAGAAAATTCAGTGACTGCTAAATCTAAAGTAAAATCCAAATTTAGACCAGCTTTACATGATAGTTAACAAACTCAGACAAGACTTAAAAAAAACTCACTTTGAAGTGTTTCATCTTCAGTTCTAGTCAGTGCATCTTCCTTTTCTTTCAATTTTGTTTCTTTGTATTTTGTATAAAATTGCCCAGCATCCTTAAAAGACAAGTTGTAAGTTACATAAAAATGAGTTTGCTTTGATAGTACTGTCCCCATAATTTCCTTTAAAGCAGTATATTCATTTTACAAGTAGACTTTTTGTGTTTCAAATATTACAATAAACAGAAGGAACTGACTTCTCTCCTAGAGGGCTAAGTACAGAAGCTGCCGGAGTATAAATTTAAGTAAACTTTAAGTGTCCACTTCCTGTTTTCCTCCTTTGTGTATTTTCTTCATGTCCTAGTATTCTGTTGACTTACTGAATGGAATTATCTGGCATAGTAAATTATATTATTATAACATAATATGCAAATAAATACATATAAAATCCTAGTGCTATTTTCATATTAGTACTTTAGGTACTATAATTTTCAAAATTACTACAAGCAAATGTGATGAAAACATGTAGATCTGAGTGAAAGCTATTGTTTCTCTTTACAACTACTTTTTTGCTTGTTTGTTTGTTTGTTTTTGTTTATTTGTTTGTTTCAAGGAAGGGTCTTATTCTAGCCCAGGCTGACCTGGAATTCACTATGTAGTCTCAGGGTGGCCTCAAACTCACAGCAATCCTCCTACCTCTGCCTCCTGAGTGCTGGGATTAAAGGTGTGCGCCACCACGCCTGACCCAACTACTCTTAAGAGAACAGTGAAATACAGTTATCATGGAAGACTGAGGACTGAGGAGGACACACACTACACAAACACTCAGGTGTCAAGATCCAGTAGCTAAAGTCTTAATAAGTGACACATGACTATGGATAACAATATAAAAGGGTGAAACAGGGCTGGAAAGATGGCTTAGCAGTTAAGGTGCTTGCTTTAGAAGCCTAAGGACCCATGTTTGACTCTCTAGATCCCACATAAACCAGATGCACAAAGGTGAGGCATGTGCAAGGTTGTACATGTACAAACCTCTGGAGTTCAATTTCAGTGGCTGAGGCCCTAGCGTGCCAATTCTCTCTAAAAAAATTTTTTTTAAAGAGCAAAACAGATCTTTCCCCACACTTCCTGATACAATCCTTACTTTTTCCAGCACTACCTCATGTACTACCAGGTCTGAAGAGTTTCCATACCCATATATTTGCTTTACCCTCAAGCTTGAGAACTTTGTTCCTTGCCATTATTTTGACAAATTCCTTTTCATTCTTGAAAACGCTGTTCAAACACCATTTCCTTTACCTTCTCCAGCACAGCAATTCTCACCTAATGTGCTAGCTCTGTAAATATTTATATGTTTACATCATGTTATAGTCTCTTCTAGAAGATGGAACATTAGAGGTAGGGACAGAGCAAAGATCTGGCATAGAGAAGACACTCAAAAAGTGTTTATTGGATTTAACTATACTGAAATATATGTGAAGTCTTATAAAGAAGGAAATGAAAAGGCTTGATGTGATAAGTAATAAAGAGGGGACCAAAGGTGAATTAAGGGTAAAATTCCCAGACTTTTAGATTCCTAGGGAAGATAAAACATAGACCCATCTGAGGTTATTTCTAAAGAAAATAAAGAAACAAAATCTTTAATAATACCTAAGTCAGATATAAAGATATGAATATTTAGGCCCTAGAAAGCAACTATCTCATTTTATTTCATTTATGATTGTATCCAAGTCAATGTTATGTACTGGTATCTATCTCTCTTGGGATTATAGTGCAACTCTTCTACCTGATAATGAATTAGAGAAGTAGCAGTATTCTCAATATTTGATAGAGTAAAGACAGTCTCTTTCTTCTTTCCAGGTCCATTTTTGTTTCTAATTTTTACTATAAGGGTTTCTACAAACCTTGGGCCAGTTAACACAGTGGCACAATTGGAAGAGCACAGATAAGTCATTTACCCAACTTAGTCATCCTCCCATGCCCACATACACATAACTTAAATTTCAACAGGGTTCCGGGTTAAAGTTTTATGGCCCTTTAACATTATCTACCTCCCCCCTTATAAACTCAGGCTTAGATGAGTATTATTTTATATTAAGTCATATCAGTCATTTATACCTTGGTGTGAATGAATGAATGAGCTTATTAGCTTCTTTCCACAGAGTAGATTTTAATAGTAGGGAAGAAGAAAAGGCCAGGAAGGCATTGGCTCCTTGAGGGGAGTAGGAAATGTGGCACCATGCAAAAAAAAAAAAAAAAAAAGAAGGGCACAGATTAGTTCTTTAAGAGAGGTGAAAGAAGGTAGTTTGAAGTCAATCATCATAGTGTATAGTGCAAGAGAGAGTGATTATGAGGACAGATTTCATTTTATTATGTTATTTATTTATTTATTGGTTTGTTTTGGAGACAGGATTTTACTAGCCCAGGCTGGCCTCAAACTCACGATTCTATTACATGATAAGTCAACACAAGAGAAGAGATTGTGGAGACTACCTAAATGAAGACTACCAACTCTGCCATTTACCAGCTATGAGCCATTCAGCCAATTACTTCAGTTCTCTATAGATCCATTTGGTCATCCATAAGTGGAGATAATAAACTACCTAACTCAGGACTGCTTTGAAGACTAATGTTTTTTAGTATTTGGGACACACTTAGAACAATATCTACATGCAGTTAGCTATTTTTGTTTCTTTTCAATCATTTTTATGTCAATTTACTTTCTACCACAAAGAGTGGTGCTTTACACCTCACCAAAATATCTCGTCATATCCTGCATCATCTTACTTATGTTAATTCTCCTTAGCTGAATCCTCCTTGACTCAATGCAAAGACCTGTTTGTTGCTGGACAGCAGCAGCTTGCTTCTTCCCAGCAGTCCTGCCAAAATGAGCATTTCTCCAGTGATGTTGCTTTTCCTTGCTACAGCACATATATCCACTATGCTCTTCTCTGAAATACTCATATGCTCCAAACCCAAACTTATCAAATGGTTGTAATGCACCAATCACCTTAATCAACTCTAAATGTGTTATTATACATTCCTTAGTTCATTCTCAGTTTGCTCAAGGCAAAGAATCATTTGTTGCACTCTTGGGTGTGGTGGCACACACTTTGATCCCAGCACTTAGGAGGCAGAGGTACGTGGATCTCCATGAATTCGAGGCCACCTTGAGACTACATAGTGAATTCCAGGTCAACCTGGACCAGAGAGAAGCCCTACTTCGAAAAACTAAAAAAAAAAAAAACCAAAAAAAAAAAATATATATATATGTATAATATATATATAATATATATATCATTTGTTCTATTTTTTTGTATTTAAATGTTTCACATTTTTATGTACTTAAATGTTTCTTATGGTTTTTCTTTTGTTATCTTATTTGTACTTTGAAATTATTGTTACAATATGTCTCTTCCAAGAAACAATATTCCTTTAACAAACCTACAATCTCAATAATTCTACTGTACTATGCTCCAACCTACCTTGGGTATTGCAAAGTATAATACAATTAAAGATATATTAAAACAGGAAGATTCTAAATGGAAAATAATAAAACTGGCCAGAAAGCCAGGCGTGGTGGCACATGTCTTTAATCCCAGCACTCGGGAGACAGAGGTAGGAGGATTACTGTGAGTTTGAGGCCACTACACAGTGATAAGCATTGTAAATGGTATTAAACTCTGTTAATTTTTTTTTTTCTTACTGCATGTTATGTTGAAATAAAAATAAAGTAAAATGAAAACAAAAAGACTACATAGTGAATTACAGGTCAGCCTGAGCTAGAATGAGACTCTACCTTGGAAAACAAAACAAAAATAAAGTGGCCAGGCAACTTGAAACTTTTATCTTACAAGGAATAGGAGATGAGTAGATTAAAGATAATATGGTAATTTCCAGAAACTATTTTAAGGTTCATTATAGGGGGAATGGTGTGAATTATATATGGTTCTAGAGGTGGAAGTTTTGACTTTGGATAAAAGAAGCATTTCCTAATTATTAAAAAATTGGCCAAAAATAAAACAGGCAAATCTAGGTTGTATTCAAGGAGAGAGTGATTATTCTTTAATACATGTTCTAAAGGAATTCATACATTCAAAAGGGTTTACAAAGATCAATTATTTTCCACTTTTTTTCTCCTTATCCCTCAGGTGCTAATCAAGTGAAGAAAAGAAATACAAAATAATTTTTAGACCAAAATAAACTCAAGATTATCAACATACGAAGTTATATATTTCTTGTTCACCCTAAAAGCCTTTGTATGCTATCTGTGACATGACAGAAGTTTAATAAATATTCAATAAATGAATGCTTGCTTTCATTAGTGCTCCCAGCCACCTAGGTTTAGCTCCATCATACTAGATCAGAAGTATAGAGTTTACATTTCTCCAAACAGAAACAGTTCTTATTCTCAAAGAATTTATAATCAATATGCATATAATCATGAGAGCCTCTAGAACCAACTTTCTTCATGCTTGAATTTCTTGAAGACCTTCAGTTTGCCTGCATATATAGCAAGTAAAGTGCTGATTTTACATTTAAAACTCTGGCTAACTTAAAGAATTTATGAGTATTTTTCTATGTGATTAGTAAGCATGGGCACCTTTACATTGTATAGTTATATTTATTTATCCTTATCTGCTAAACCATTGTTACATGTGTTGTTTTTTTTGGTTTTTATATTTTTTACATGTTAATATATTTTTATCTGTTTTATGTTTCATTTCTATCATGGACTAGTTATAGCCTTTGACCAAAATTCTTTACCAATCTAAGACACAAGTATTTTTCAGCTACAAAATATGGATCAGCAAGACTACATACATATCTTTAACATTTTTATGACTTTTATCTTTTCTACATCTGCCAGTAAAACTAGAAAATTCTAGTTTATATTCTCTCTTTGGATCTCTGAGTACCTGCACCTCATGCCTTCCTTCAAGAAGGTAGAAATAAAGAATTTTTGTTTTATTTTATGAGGCTTTTCCAATTTTCTTACATTTCTGTCTTTTTGTAGTAGTGTTGTTTCAGAACTGTTAAAAACTCAGACCAGCTTTTCTATTCTTATTTGTGTAAATATTATCTATAGAAAATATGCTTGCTAGCAGGGTGTGGTGGCGTGCACCTTTAATACCAACACTTGGGAGGCAGATGTAGGAGGATTGCTGAGTTTGAGGCCACCTTGAGACTACACAGTAAATTCCAGGACAGCCTGGACTAGAGTGAGACACTACTTCGAAAAAACAAAACAACAACAAAATATGTGTGTGTGTGTGCATTTACATATATGTCTGCAAGTTTTTTTTTAAGTTTTTATGTTTATTTATTTGAGACACAGAGGAGAAAGAATGAGAATGGGCGTGCCAGGGCCTCTAGCCACAACAAAGGAACTCCAGACGCATGTACCACCATGTGCATCTGTCTTATGTGGGACCCAGAGAATCAAACCGTGGTCCTTAGGTTTTACAGGCATGTGTCTTAACTGCTAAGCTATCTCTCCAGCCCTGAAAGTTCTAAAAATAAAAGTTTGGGGTGTGTGTGTGTGTGTGTGTGTTGTTTGTTTGTTTTGGTTTTTCAGGTAGGGCTTCACTTTAGCCCAGGCTGACATGAAATTCACTATAGAGTCTCAGGGTGGCCTCGAACTCATGGCAATCCTCCTATCTCTGCCTACCAAGTGTTGGGATTAAAGGCGTGCGACACCACGCCCAGCCCTGGGTTTTTTTTTTAAGAGCCCTAAAAATAGTTGCCTTCATCCTTCAAAAAATCTGTATTTAACTCTGAATAGGAAGGCAGGCAACTCAGCTTCCAACAAATGCCTCTTATTCCTCTTAGGGGCTTTTCCGCCTATTTAAATAGTAGTGAATATTTTGTTGGTTTGATTCTTGATACAGTCCTAGTGAGCAAAGGGGCTAGGAAGGAATGGTAGTCATTTTAAGTGGGTAATCACCAGGACTGCCCACAGTTTGTAGTCTCCATGTGAGAATGGGAGGATGCTTCCATAAACAGATACTTCTATAAACCGCCAATCTCTTAGGCAACGATTTTTTTTTCAAAATCTATATCCATTCATCTGATCCCTGTCTCTATTCAGCTACTGATGTTGTTACACAACTTGTTAATCCTGATGGGGTAAAGGATATGCATGCTGGAAACTTTATAATAATTTAAATTCTAACCATGTTTATGTTAGATCAGCTTGGTAGTAACAGAAGATGGGATGAAGATATAACAACATAAACAACTTACAACTTTAAGCAATATTCACCTAAATAAATTTTACAAGTTATAGCACTGAGAAATGTTATATGAGATAACAAGAAACTTAAATGGTGAATTGCCATTTAATTGCCACTGAACTACCAAAGCAATAAATTATGATGATTTACACTTGTCTTATTTCAGAAAAATGTGAAGAATTTGACTACATAAATTTTAATATATTTATCAGAAGAAAACAAGAATAAAATGTAAAAATAGAAGTTTATTAAGGTGTTTTTGTTGTTGTTGTTTTGGTTTGGTTTTTCGAGGTAGGGTTTCACTCTAGTCCAGGCTGACCTGGAATTCACTATGTAGTCTCAGGGTGGCCTTGAACATAAGGTGATCCTCCTACCTCTGCCTCCGGAGTGCAGGGATTAAAGGCATGCGCTTCCATGCCTGGCCTCCGTGCTGGCTATAAGGGTTTTTATTTTTTAATTTTTATTTTATTATTTATTTATTTATTTGAGAGCAACAGACAGACAGAGAAAGAGGCAGATAGAGGGAATGGGCGACCCAGGGCCTCCAGCCACTGCAAACGAACTCCAGATGTGTGCACCCCGTTGTACATCTGGCTAACATGGGTCCTGGGGAACCCAGCCTCGACCCAGGGTCCTTAGGCTTCACAGGCAAGCACTTAACCACTAAGCCATCTCTCCAGCCCCCCCCACCCATTTTCAATGCAAATTCCTAAGTAAAAGCTGAAATGCAAAAATTACCTAATGTAAGTGAAAACTTCAAAATTCAAACTTACTAGATAGTTAAAGAATGTAGAGTTTTAAGAAAAAAAAAGATTTTTTTCATAAAATTTTTTATTTTTACAAATTTTCAAAAAGTTTATAAGGCAAAAACAATTATTTAATCTGTTCATTATAGATACCACAAACAGGTAATTTAAAGTAAACTGTACATCTAAATCATTACAATATATTAATTCTACAATAGCAAATTATGCTGCATGCTACCTACCAGATAAACCTTGTTTCAAATTACTTGGTTTAAAGTTACAATTAAAAATTAAACAAGTTGGGCATGGCGGCGCACGCCTTTAATCCCAGCTCCCGGGAGGCAGAGGTAGGAGGATCGCCATGAATTCAAGGCCACCCTGACACTACATAGTGAATTCCAGGTCAGCCTGGGTTAGAGCGAGCCCCTACATTGAAAAACAAAACAAAAAATTATTATAAATGAAGAGTTTAAGACAGCATTTTATGCTGTATTCATGATTATACTTTAGAATTCATGTACATTCGTTTGTCTACTGCAGATTCTAAAGTTAGAGAAAACCACCAGACTTTAAAAACAATGAGGATGGGGAGATGGCTCAAGGCTAAATAAAAGTGCTTGCTTGCAAAGCTTGCTCGTCTGGGTTCACTTCCCCCAGCTGCTCACATAAAGCTGGACACAAAAAGTGACACATATGGCTTTCCACTTGCAGTTAGAAGGCACGCTGGTGTGCACTCATGCATGTGCATGCAAACACACACAAACATAAATAAAATTTACAAAAATATCCTAAGAATATTTCTTAGTTACATATTTTTATAAACATACGGTATGACAAATATACTTTGTCTCTTTTATTAACTTTTACTGATATGGCATGCAAGTATTTAAGTTCTTTCCCAAATATATTTATTCATTTTTTTGTTTTTTTTCCAAGGTAGGGTTTTACTCTAGCCCAGGCTGAGCTGGAACTCACTGTGAAGTCTCAGGGTGGCTTTGAACACACAGTGATCCTCCTACCTCTGCCTCCCAAGTGCTGGGATTAAAAACATGCACCACCATGTTCGGCCTTTCTTTCCCAAATAAATAAAACAGAAGTTCTTATATTACTATTATTTATTAACTATGTATTATTTGTTTATTTATTTATATTTTTGGGGGTTTTCAACGTAGGGTGTCACTCTAGCTCAGGCTGACCTGGAATTCACTATGTAGTCTCAGGATGGCCTCGAACTCATGGCAACCCTCCTACCTCTGCCTCTCAAGTGTACACCCGGCTCTTTTTATTAACTATAAACCAAAGATTCTGCAAGAAATAAGCATTACCATGAATTGTGTTGTTAGACCAGCAGCTAACTAATTTCTCAGGCTAGGAAGAAGCACATTAGTAATTTTCATTTCAAATAGAAAAATGTTAATAATGAGAAGAAAAGGAGAGACAAAGTACAAAGTAGGAGTCATTACCTTCTACAAATGATTAGGAAAAACAGTTCCGGTGTATGAATATAAAGTGGGTAGACTGCCTTTCTATTTTATAAACACCTGTGTTCTGAAATAAAACATATCTTCTGCAAAATTATGATCTTTTAGCCTCAAAATCTGCACACACTAAGCAGTCTTACATTTAATTCCAAACATTATGTTTATATGTTGGGAGTTTTCTAATAAGTAAAAATCTGGGGGCTGGAGAGATGGCTTAGCAGTTAAAGCGCTATTCTGAGAAGCCTAAGGACTCATGTTTGACTCTCCATGTCCCAAGTAAGCCAGATGCACAGTGACGCAAGCACACAAGGAGATCCACACGTCTGGAGTTTGATTACAGTGGCTAGAGGCCCTGGTGCACCAATTCTCAATCTCTCTTGCATTAAAAAAAATTCCACTCTGTTGGGCTCATCTCAAAAACGAAATGAAATGAAAAGAAAAGAGAGGAGAGGAAAGGAAAAGTAAAAAATAAAATAAAAAAAGAGAAAGAAAAGAAAAATCTGGGACTGGAGAGATTGCTCAGCGGTTAAGGTGCTTGCCAGAAAAGCCTAGGGACCCAGGTTCAATACCCTAGTACCCACATAAAGCCAGATGCACAGGGCGGAACAAGCATCTGGAGTTTGTCTGCAATGGCTAGAGGATCTGGTGTGCCTGTTCACTCTCTCAAATAAATATTTTTTTAAAATCTGTACAGCAGCAATTTAGTAAAATATAACTAGTTGCTAAATGTAAAGAATGAAAGGAAAATTGTCATACCTGTGGCCCTATTTTATTATTTGATCAAAAATGTCCCTATACTTCTTAGCTACAAAATACAATCGGAAACAATATATATTTCTGGAAATATATAAAAGTTCATATACATAGTGTTCTTTTTCTTTCTTAAAAATGCACTTGAGGGGCTGAATAGATGGCTCAGCAGTTAAGGCAATGCCTGCAAAGCCAAAAGACCTGGCATGAATTCCCCAGTACTCAGGCAAAGCCAGATTCATGGGGTGGCACATGCATCTGGAGATTGTCTGCAGCGGCTAGAGAGCTTGGTGTGTCCATTTTTTCCCTGTCTCTCTCTTTTTCTGTTTCTTTTATCTCTCAGGGCTTGCAAGTAAATAATTTTTAAAATGTCCTTGAATGCCATTAAAACAACTGAGTAATAAGTTCAGTACTCTTCTTTTGTACTAGTTATGTCTTTAATAATAGCAGACTAAATTTTTATTGCTTTACATCGGTCCTAAAGATAACCTATTTTCCCTTTTCTCAGTGTCTTGGAATTCTAATAAGCAAGATATGAGATAATTATAGAAATAAGCATCCAAATAACCTTAGAACTACTCTAAGTTAAGGTTAACATACGTATTATGAAGCATACAATGCATGTCAGCATTCAGATAACAGATCCAAGTTATTTCATGAATAATTAAATATAAAAGCATCTAATATTATATGAAAGGAGTACATTTTACCTGGATTAGATGAGGCAATGCTTTTAGTGTAAGACAAAACCAAATTCCAAGTTTGCATGGAAGCAAATCATGCCACTGTGGTTTTATTAGCAATCTAAAATTAGGGGAAACACAAACAACAAATCAGCAAGATAAAGTTGGGGAACAAAATATCTGTATGAATTCTTTCTGAATGTCTACTTCAACAAAAAATATGAAGAAAGTATCCAATAAAGTATTTATAACAGCTAACAATCTGATTTACTCAGTTATAAAATGAACTAGATCAACAAATGCAATAACAACAAGAACCTAGGCTACAATTTGGGGAAGAAGGTTCCTATCAAGATATAAAGATTAGGGTTGGAGAAATGGCTTAGCGGTTAAGCGCATGCCTGTGAAGCCTAAGGACCCCAGTTCGAGGCTCGGTTCCCCTGGTCCCACGTTAGCCAGATGCACAAGGGGGCGCACGCATCTGGAGTTTGTTTGCAGAGGCTGGAAGCCCTGGCGTGCCCATTCTCTCTCTCCCTGTATCTGTCTTTCTCTCTGTGTCTGTTGCTCTCAAATAAATAAAAATTAAAAATTAAAAAAAAAAAAAGATATAAAGATTAGGGGCTGGAGAGATGGCTTAGCAGTTAAAGCACATGCCTGTGAAGCCTGAGGACACAAGTTCAATTCTCCAGGTCCCACGTAAACCAGATACACATGGTGGCACATTTGTCTGGAGTTCGTTTATAATGGCTAGAGGCCCTAGTGCACCCATTCTCTCTCTCTTTCTCCTGTCTCTATCAAATTAAAAAGAAATAAAATCTTTTAAAAATCCACACAAGAGTTTTTTTAAAAAAGATATAAAAATTAAGCCAGGCGTGGTGGTGCACTCGGGAGGCAGAGGTAGGATCAGGATCACAGTGAGTTCAAGGCCACCCTGAGACAGTGAATTCCAGGTCAGCCCACAGTAGCACTCTATCTCGAAAAACAAAAACAAACAAACAAACAAAAGATACAAAGATTAAAAAAGAAAAAAACAAGCTAGGGCCCAGAGATGGCTTACTGGTTAAGGCACTTGCCTATAAAGGCAAAGGACTCAGGTGCGATTCCCTATGAGTCACATAAGCCAGATGTACAAGTTGGTACATGCATCTGGAGTTTGCAGTAGCTGAAGGCCCTGGCACACCCATTTTTTCTCTCTCTCAAATAAATAAAAATAAAAATAGATTTTAAAAATATTTTTTTTAAAAAGCCCTCTTTCTCACCTGGGCTTTCATTAATTCTGAAAAATAAATTCTTAAACCTTATGATTACTTCAACTGGAAAAGATGAACATCAAACTGTTCCCAAGTGCTGAAAACCGGATATGAAGACTATAGTATAAGCAAAGTAATACATAAAAATTAATGTTATTTGCAGTTCACTGAAGCATTACTCACTGATATCATCAGAATGGAAAACTGGCAGAATAGTCTCCGATCTCTATCACATATTGATCCAGGCCTGCCTTGCTGTGTGGACTATTTAAACCCTTTGTTTCTTTCTATGAATCAATAGATGAAATGGTGGTGGTATCTTTTTGAGTCTATTGTATATCACTCTGCCTTTCTACTTACCACTTCTAAGCAGAGACATACTCTTCTAGTGACACTTTCTAAAGTTCAGAATTTGAGAGTTTAATACTATTTTAATACATGTAAGTACTTTACAGGGAGAAAAAAAAACAGTGGAAATTTTGTTTAAGATTAGAATTTGGCTTATAAATGGTGTCACAAATGCCTTTATAAACCTACTACAGATGTGAAAGCTTATCTGAATGGACATGTGTATGAAGTTGAACCATATTAGAAACATTTGAAAAGCTTGCATTATGTAATATTTCTGTATGTTCCCACCTTTCATTTTTTTCTGAAGCACCAAGTTTTGATACATCCACACTCTTGCCACTTGTCTTTTTTTTCTTTTCTCTCTTTTTTCTACCAAGCAGTTCATCCTTCATGTGGAAAGAATTTTGGTTATACATTATCATGAACATGTACTCTTCAAATGTTGCCAAAACTCTTCTGTGAAGGGTAAACACTTTAGGGGAACATTTAGTTAAATGTACAAAAGGGCCCAACATGATTAAGGAAAATCATCAATCTTTCACAATAACTGCTGCCATGGTATCCGTCCTTAAACACATAAGAAGTCTGGTACTCTCAGGCATGTATACCTCCATGGCAAGCAAAGTTTTCTAAGAAAAGGAAGCATTCAACTTACCTTTTCTCTTCATGAAACTTTAATAATACCACTTTGAAAGGAATGAGTAAACAGATGCTAATTCATGAATGCTGATAAGTATATTTGATTATCTTTAGCATATAAATAAAACTCCGTAACAAAATTAGCTATATACCATAGTAGACCAATAATAATATTTTGAACAAATTGATCTCTGAAGTCATCTGTTCATCTCAAATCTTAACTTTATTTAATCAAGTTTTTTTTTTTTTTTTTTTTTTAAGGTAGGATACAGGCTGACCTGGAATTCACTATGTAGTCTCAGGGTGGCTTCAAACTCTTGGAGATCCTCCTACCTCTGCCTCCCAAGTGCTCAGATTAAATGTGTGTGCCACCATGCCTGGCTTCATGTGTGTTCTTGATTAAGAAATAAATCAAGCACTTAACTATTGAGTATAAAACTATAATAATAAGGCATGTATACAGAAAAATAGAAGTGTTTTATCACTTGAGAAATAAATGTCTAGAATTCCATATAAAATGAAGAAGGCTGGGTTACTTGACTTATCACCAGTACTTACCAGCTGCTTTTCCAGGTAGATTGACCAAACAACAGCATAGTGCCCCACTGTGAGAATGATGAACAAGAGTAATGCCAGCTCAGCATTGCTCATTTTTCTCACCCGCCTGTAGTAGAACACAGGCTGTCGCCAATCTGGAAGTCCATTGATCAGTATATCATCATACCTACAACAGTTGCAAATTAAGTTTTTCATGAGGTATTTAAGATAAAAAAAAATTAAAAACAAGAACCAAACAACAACAAAACTTTTATTTGTATCTATATTTAAAAAGAAAAGAATTTCTCCTGAGCAGGTAACATTTATACAGATTATAAGCATTATAGTGTCTAGTAAAGTCTAAGCATCATATGTGGCTCCCAAATTGACAACCTCCAGGAAGGCCCACTGTGGTAATACACTCTGGATACCAGTCTTGTTTTACAGCATCCAATGATGACTCCATAATGCATTTGCATTCTAAAAACTATATAGGTTCTACCTGTCTACCAGTGTCTATACAAAATTGCCCATCAGAGAAATCAGAAACAAAAGGTAGGATCTTAGAAGGGGATGGGAGAAATCAGAGTTATGCTTCAAGGATAACATGAACTGACTCAAACTCAGGATAATTGTTTTTTTTACTCAGCACTTTAAGTTTCTTTTTTAATATTTTTTAAACTGTATTTATTTACTTGAAAGCTGAGAGAGAGAGAGAGGGAGAGAAGAGAGGCAGACAGAAAGAATCGATGTGTCAGGGCCTCAAGCCACTGCAAACAAACTCCAGACACATGTGCCCCTTGTGCATCTGGCTTACGTGGGTCCTGGAGAATTGAACCTGGGTACTTTAGCTTCACAGGCAAACACCTTAGCGGCTAAGCCATCCCTCCAGCCCTTTAGTCAGCACTTTAATCTCTACCCTCAAAATAATGGTAGTTAAATGGTGAACTATACATATAATTTACATTATTTTATCAAAGCTTCTTCTTCCTCTTCTTCTTCTTCTTCTTTTTTTTTTTTGGAAGTAGAATCTCACTCTAACCCAGGTTGACCTGGAATTCACTCTAGTTTCAGGGCGGCCTGGAACTCACAGTGATCCTCCCACTTCTGCCTCCCAGTGTTGGGATCAAAGGCATGAGTTACCATGCCACACCCAGCTCTATCAAAGCTTCTTAATAAGGTCAGAGTCTATAACAGGAATGTCTTTCAATTTTGTATTGTTCACCTCACTTTAAAAAACAAACAGATCACAAATAAGAGAAGTGGGGTGGGGTCAGGAAAAGCTGTTTATTTGTAAACATGTAAGTAGCCATTTCCTCATCTATGTCTTTTGCTGAAAGGGCCCAATATTAGGAAATGACAGCCTTCTTTGTAATACATTAAATCATCATTCTTGGTACTATCAGGCTAAAAAACATTATTTTAAAATAAAATTTCATAGCACTTGGGAAGGGATCAATATGAGTTCAAGGCTAGCCTAGAGACTATATAGTGAATTCCAAGTCAGCCTGGGCTGGAGCAAGACCCTACTGTCCTAGAGAAACCAAAATAAATAAATAATAAAATAAAATTTCAGCTGAATTTAAATTTACCTGTCAGTTACTAAGGCAAATATTTTTAAGCTTAAAAATAAGGAGTAATATTTATAATTGTGAAATTCAAAATGATCACACACATAGTATGTTCAACATACCCAACCAGTTAATCTTACTGAACACAACTCAAACTCATTAAATATTCTAATCACACTATTTCTAGAATTAAGCCTTCACTGAAAGGCTTAATTTGGTGCAACACATTGACCAAAATGATTTAATTAAAAATATTCTGAGTTAGTCACAGGCCTAATTATAGGAACAGAAATAGGGCCTATTTCTGGAGGGTCAGTAGAGCTCAGTAGTAGGTTTTACTCAAGTAAATTGACCAACCTAGGAATAATAGCACAGCTGCTAATCTGCCAGTCTTGACATGTAAATCAATTTAAATGCAACAACTGCAGTAGTTACTTTGATAGTTATTAAGTTGATACCTTGGAGATATGCTTTAAAAAAGCAGAAGGTTGTTATATGAACTTTTTGGTACAAAACTACTGATTATTAATATAAAATATATTTTACTAGCAAATCTTTATTCCTGTAAAAGAAAAGGGCATCTTATAAAAGTCTAATTATAACATGGTCTTACAGTGGCAGAGACAAGCAAAATTTGGCGCTCAGTAATCTTTTATAGTATTTATAGTATTTCTTAAGTACTAACATCAAAATATGACTTCATAAAATTAGTATTTATGTTCTCAAAGTTTTTTCATTTAAACCTACCTTCTAAAACCTGCCTTGTTTTAATACACATATGCATTATAAAGGCTTCAATTAGTACAATACAAGATCATAACATTGAAATGAGGTCCAACAAATGTTAATCCCCCCATTCATTCTAAATTCTTATTCTACCTCAAATTTATGAGAACAAAAAAAAGGTGAATAAAGGTCATCATTTTCAGCAACTCTCTCTCAAGAAATAACTTTATCTAAAAAATATGGTTATTAGTACAGAAAGTGGAGACAATTCCTTGTAATAATTAAATCTATTCTGGATCAAAACTATATTGAGCAAGGCATAGTGGTGCACGCCTTTAATCCCAGCACTTGGGAGGCAGAGGTAGGAGGACAGCCATGAGTTTGAGGCCACCAAAGTGAATTCCAGGTCATCCTGGGTTAGAGTGAGACCCTACCTTGAAAAACAACAACAACAAAAACTATATTGAAAGAAAACACAGATGACATCATAAACTAAAAACCAATCAAATATTTCACACCTCTATCATTGCATAAGATGCTAATTATCGGCTAATAGCTACTCTTTTTCTAACTTGCATACAAATTGTATTTAGTATACAATTAAACTCAAGATGGCAAAATCTCATGCAATGAGCACATTAAATACACCAGGTATTTACTAGGCTAAGTCTGTCACTCTAAACAACAGTGTCTAAGGATTAAACTTAGAATCAATGCTCTATTGATTTTGCTATCAATGAACATTACAGCTCACATGACTGGCCACTTTAAGGGAAGATAGCATCTATTATAGCTCAATTTTCAAAATGTTTGCTACTAAAAGATAAATTATTACTTTCCTGATAGGAGCATTGAAAAGACAAATACACACAGACACTGTTTTCATAAATTATTCAAGAGAAGACATTTGTGTTGTCAACACAACTCATTTCATTATTTTTTATACTAAATGTAAAACACAACATTAAGATGCTCTGTAACTGAGATGGATACAAACTATTCAAGTGTGCAAATTTATATATGTATAATAAGATAGAAGCAAATCTCTAAAGCAAAAATATCACTAATGCAAAAAAGCCATATTATAAAGGAATTTTTTGGAACTTAATACACAAATTGAGCAATTCACCATAGCTAACATACTGACAAACATTTGTTTTTTTCATTTGATTTTTGTAAAATGTACATGATAAATATAAAAAAATGATTGTTGCAATGATCACTAATTAAGTTCTATACTAAAATTTGCATTCAAACATATTTGATCTATTATGAATACTGGAAAGAAAATCTTAAAAAAAATAATTACCAGTGGAATATGTTCATATAAACAGTAAAATGGTACAGAGGAGTTAGATAGCTCCTGGACACCTGACTGTGTGGCTTTCAGCTTTGGAGCTGATTTTCAAGAGGGATGTAGAAGGATTTGAAAATTTGGCCTAAGATATGCCTTACAGTACTCTAAGTACAGCTTGATGGACTATTCTGATCCGAGTATAAAGACCTAAATGCAGTAAGAACTATGGACTGTGAGGTTTGGCTTATGAGGGTGAGAACGAGCTTTGCTTAGACTGGACTAGCAGTTGGTGTGAGGCTTGCTGTTATGCCTATGTCCTGAGAAATTGTGCAGGGTTGCATTGCATAGAATGAACTGGGGTGAGCAGAGGGATGGCACAGAAAAAATGAAATCTTTGGGCCTAAACCGCTGCCCATTCACCTGCAAATTGTTTGACAGAGTACCACTTTTGGGGTTGGGCCATCTGACCTGCACTGGGGCAACAAGAAGAATGTAAACTCTTTTGAAGGGACCTGAGTGCTCAAGGAGTGTTCTATTCTTCAAAGTCTGCTTTATTCCCCCTGGATTAACAAACTGGCACCCTACCTGGTATTGTGGAGTATAAGAAATGCAGAAAAGACAGGATCATTGAGTTTGCAACATGGTCTTGTGTTTTGGAAATGGTTATGGGCAATGTGAAGGAGGTTTGGTGGATGCCTGCATGGACACCCCATGGGGCCATGAGGATGAACCATGGATTGCAATGGAGACCCAGTGGAGATTCTGGGACCACAGGATGGCTGCTAAGGAAAGCTGGTGGCCCCAGATGAAGTTTTCCAGGACTGTGAGTAGCATAGCTGGAGGGGCAGAATTGAAATTTCAGAGACTTGTTGCTGGTTAGAATTATAAGACTTGTCACTGTCACTGGCTAGAGTTGTTGGACTTGAACCTATAGAGCTTGGTATTTGCCCTGTTTAAATCATGTATTGCTTGAGTATTTCTATGCGATGCCCAATACCATGTTTTGCAGTGTGAATGTTTATTCTGAGCCATTATGGGTTTTTGAGGTTATTTTTTGGTATTATCGACTATGGAGACTTTAAAAGTTGGATGAATACATTGCATTTTACATCATGTACGGTTATCAGTTTATGGGGGCCAGGGGTGGGATGTGGTGGTTTGATTCAGGTGTCCCCCATAAACGTAGGTGTTCTGAATGTTAGGCTCCCAACTGATGGAGATTTGGGAATTAAGGCCTTCTGGAGGCAGTGTATTGTTGGGGGCAGGCTTATGGGCGTTATAGCCAGTTTCCCCATGCCAGTGTTTGGCACACCTGTTGCTATTTTCCACCTTATGTTGGCCAGGGGGTGATGTCTACCCTCTGCTCATGCCGTTGTTTTCCCTGCCATCGTAGAGCTTCCCCTCGAGCCCGTATGCCAAAATAAACCTCTTTTTCCCACAAGCTGCTCTTGGTTGGGTGATTTCTACCAGCAATGCGAACCTGACTGCAACACCCAGGTTGGCTGCCGACTCTTGATCCTCCTCACTGTACCTCCTAAATTCTGGGATTAAGTGCTAAAGATTACAGAGGTATGAACATCTTGTAGTAAAAATTCATCTCTTCCTACTTCCTTCTCCTTCTTTTCTTTTTCTCTCTTGATCTCTTCTTCCTTTCTTTTTTCCTTCCCCTCCTCTCAACAGGGTTTCAGGGATCCCAAGCTGGCCTTGGAACTCTGCAGGAGAGTATCTTTACCTTTGTATCCTCTTTCCCCCACCTCCTGAGTGCTGAGATTACAGGTAGGTACCACTAGGCCCAGTTTATTCAGAGATGGACTGAACCTAGGGCGTCGTGCACACTAGGCAGCCACTCTACAAAATAGCTACATCCTTAGCCCTTGACAGAATGTGTTTGAAATGATGGCAGTGTTCAAAAACAGGACAGTGACCTTGCTATATAAAACTCCTTACATTTATTAAAAATCCCTGAATTATACATTTAAAGCAGGAAGCTTTCGTGCTATGCAATTTATACCTAAATAAGGCTATTACCAAAGAAAACTTTTTTTTCCTGAAGACAAAATAAAGGCTATCCCTTTTATTCACTTCATTGCTATTCTCTTTCCCACCAAAATATAATGTAATTATTTACAAATGTAAACATTATAAATAAGGTATTTGATTATTATATATGTACGATTTTCAGTGAAAATAAAAAGGAAACATCTTCTGATAATTTTCCAAATGGTAGGTTATATCTATTTTTTATTTTGCTTCATTATTAAATTATATTTATTGAGGAAAGTACAAAGCCAAGGGAAATCACCCATGTGGCTAGAGATCTTGTGTGGACGGCCTGGAAAAATCGTGGAGAAAAAGAAATTCAAGGAGCTCCTGCCATGTGGGGAGCTAGAAGGCGATAAAGAACCCATGTGAAGAGTAAGGGCTAGAAACATAAACTCACCCATAGCTGGAAGTTCCCAAGTGGTAAGAGAGCCTGCCCTCCCCTTGCAATGGTATTTATAACCCTATAGTGGTGGGCTGTCTTCTAGCTCAGGTGAACCAGAGGGACAGCTGGTTGGTTAGGCTGTCTCAGGAAAAGACGAGCCCTGGCACCAAGTTCTGGGGGGCTGAACTTGACTAAGCACAATGTTTAAATCTTGTGAAAGACTTCCCTCCCAGGAGGGGTCCTAGTTATGGAGAAACAGGTCTAGGGAACTAGGCAAGAGGTAAGTGGGATCATTTTTGATTTCTAGCAAGTGCAAACTTTCTTGCCTTTTTAAAAAAGGTTATACAGTTTTTTAAAGTATTTTATTTATTCATTCATTCATTCATTTAGTAGACAGCAAGGGGGGCAGGACCTCCAGCAAAGGCAAATGTACTCCAGAGGCATGTGCCACCATGTGAATCTGGCTTAAGTGGGTTCTGTGAAACCAAACCTGGATCTTTAGGTTTCACAGGAAGGTGCTTTAACAGCTAAACCATCCTGCCAGTATGTTATATACTTCTGAAAATAAGTTGGTTTTTTTAAAAAATTATTTATTTTCAAGAGGAGAGAGAGAGAGATTGAGTGATTGATTGAGAGAATGGGCATGCCAGGGTCTCCTGCCACTCACTGCTAACAAACTCCAGGTGCATGCACCACTTTGTTGATCTGGCTTTACATGGGTATTGGGAAATCAAAGCTGGATCATCAGACTTTGCAAACAAGCACCTTTAACCTCAGAGCCATTCTGCAGCGTAGAAAACAATACTTTTTTTTTTCTTTTCAATTTTTTTATTAACAACTTCCATGATTATAAAAAATATTTCATGGTAATGCCCTCCTTACCCCCACTTTTCCCTCTGAAACTCCATTCTCCATCATATCACCTCCTCCTCTCAATCAGTCTCTCTTTTATTTTGATATCATGATCTTTTCCTCTATTATGATGGTCTTGTGTAGGTAGTAGCACTGTGAGGTCATGGATATCCAGGCCATTTTGTGTCTAGTGGGAGCATGTTGCAAGGAGTCCTACCCTTCCTTTGGCTCTTACATTCCTTCTGCCACCTCTTCCACAATAGACCCTGAGCCTTGGAAGGTGTGACGGATATTGCAGTGCTGAGAGCACTCCTGTAGAAAACTATTCTATAAACAAAAAGGTTTTGCTTATTTATTTGTGCATGTGCTCGTGTGTGTGTGTGTGTGTGTGTGTGTGTGTGAGTGTGCTCTTGCTGCTGGAAACAAACATCAGATACTTGTACCACTTTTAGCATTCCTCTTTACATGGATGCATTCTTCTGTGGGTGGTTATGGAATTGAACCCCAGCTGGCAGGCAAATGCCTTTAACTCCTAAGCCATCCTTCCAGCCCCCAAGTTTCCACCTTTAAGACAATTTAATAAACAAATGCTTATAATAAGCAACTGTGGCAGCAAAATGTATTCAGTTACCACTATGAGGTGATGCTGTAGAAGATAAAGCTAACTGTGCTCTTTCATTAAAAGAAAATTTTTTTCAAGGTACGGTCTCGTTCTAGCCCAGGCTGACCTGGAATTCACTATGTAAGTGCAGGATGGCCTCGAACTCATGACAATCCTGCCTCTGCTTCCCGAGTGCTGGGATTAAAGATGTATGCCACCACGCCAGGTATTTTTTTGTTGTTGTTGTTCTTGTTTTCTTTTTATTTATTTATTTTTTATTTTTTTAACTTTTAATTAACATTTTCCATGATTATAAAATATATTCCTGGTAATTCCTTCCCTCCCCACCCCCACACTTTCCCATTTGAAATACCATTCTCCATCATATTACCTCCCCATTACAATCATTGTAATTACATATATACAATATCAACCTATTAAGTATCCTCCTCACTTCCTTTCTCTACCCTTTATGTCTCCTTTTTAACTTACTGGCCTCTGCTACTAAGTATTTTCATTCTCACGCAGAAGCCCAGTCATCTGTAGCTAGGATCCACATATGAGAGAGAACATGTGGCGCTTGGCTTTCTGGGCCTGGGTTACCTCACTTAGTATAATTCTTTCCTGGTCCATCCATTTTTCTGCAAATTTCATAACTTCATTTTTCTTTACCATTGACTAGAACTCCATTGTTTAAATGTGCCACATCTTCATTATCCACTCATCTGTTGATGGACATCTAGGCTGGTTCCATTTCCCAGCTATTATAAATTGAGCAGCAATAAACATGGTTGAGCACGTACTTCTATGGAAATGTGATGAGTCTTTTGGATATATGCCTAGGAGTGCTATAGCTGGGTCATAAGGTAGATCAATCTCTAGCTATTTTAGGAACCTCCACACTGTTTTCCACAATGGCTGGACCAGATTGCATTCCCACCAGCAGTGCAGAAGGGTTCCTTTTTTTCCACATTCCCGCCAACATTTATGATCATTTGTTTTCATGATGGTGGCCAATCTGACAGGAGTGAGATGGAATCTCAATGTAGTTTTAATCTGCATTTCCCTGATGACTAGTGACGTAGAACATGTTTTTAGATGCTTATATGCCATTCGTATTTCTTCCTTTGAGAACTCTCTATTTAGCTCCATAGCCCATTTTTTGATTGGCTTGTTTGATTCCTTATTATTTAACTTTTTGAGTTCTTTGTATATCCTAGATATTAATCCTTTATCAGTTATATAGCTGGCGAAGATTTTTTCCCATTCTGTAGGTTGCCTCTTTGCTTTTTTTACTGTGTCCTTTGCGGTGCAAAATCTTTGTAATTTCATTAGGTCCCAGTGGTTAATCTGTGGTTTTATTGCCTGAACAGTTGGGGTTGTATTCAGAAAGTCTTTGCCAAGACCAATATGTTGAAGGGTTTCCCCTACTTTTTCCTCTAGCAGTTTCAGAGTTTCCGGTCTGATGTTAAGGTCTTTAATCCATTTGGACTTAATTCTTGTGCATGGCAAGAGAGAAGAATCTATTTTCATCCTTCTGCAGATATTTATCCAGTTTTCAAAACACCATTTGCTGAAGAGGCTGTCTCTTCTCCAATGAGTATTTTTGGCATTTTAATCGAATATCAGGTGGCTATAGCTACTTGGGCTTACATCTGGGTCCTCTATTCTGTTCCACTGATCTACATGTCTGTTTTTGTGCCAGTACCATGCTGTTTTTGTTACTATGGCTCTGTAGTATAGGTTAAAATCAGGTATGGTGATACTACCAGCCTCTTTTTTGTTGCTCAGTATTATTTTAGATATTCGAGGTTTTTTGTGATTCCAAATGAATTTTTGGATTGTTTTTTCTATTTCCATGAAAAAAGCCTTTGGAATTTTGATAGGGATTGCATTAAATGTGTAGATTACTTTAGGTAAGATTGCCATTTTCACGATATTGATTCTTCCAATCCAGGAACAAGGGATGTTTCTCCACTTTCTAGTGTCTTCTGCAATTTCTCGCTTGAGTGTTTTAAAGTTCTCATTGTAGAGATTCTTTACTTCCTTGGTTAGGTTTATTCCAAGGTACTCTTTTTTTTTTGATGCAATTGTGAATGGGAGTGATTCTCTGATTTCATCCTCTGTGTGTTTGTTGTTAGCATATATGAAGGCTACTGATTTCTGTGTATTTATTTTGTATCCTGCTACATTGCTGTAGGTTTTGATCAGCTCTAACAGCTTGCTAGTAGACTCTTTAGGGTCCTTTATGTATAGAATCATGTCATCTGCAAATAATGATAACTTGATTTCTTCCTTTCCAATTTGTATCCCTTTTATGTGTGTCTCTTGCCTTATTGCTATGGCTAAGACTTCCAAAACTATATCAAATAAAAGTGGGGACAGTGGACACCCTTGTCTTGTTCCTGATTTTAGTGGAAAAGCTTCCAGTTTTTCCCCATTTAGTAATATGTTGGCTGTAGGCTTATCATAAATAGCCTTTATTATATTGAGATATATTCCTTCCATTCCCAGTCTCTGTAGGACTTTTATCATGAAGGGATGTTGGATTTTGTCAAATGCTTTCTCTGCGTCTAATGAGATGATCATGTGATTTTTGTCCTTCAACCCGTTTATGTAATGTATTACATTTATAGATTTGCGTATGTTGAACCATCCCTGCATCTCTGGGATAAAGCCTACTTGGTCAGGGTGAATGATCTTTTTGATATACTCTTGTATTCTATTTGCCAATATTTTGTTGAGAATTTTTGCATCTATGTTCATGAGGGAGATTGGTCTGTAATTTTCTTTTTTTGTTCTATCTTTGCCTGGTTTTGGTATCAGGGTGATGCTGGCCTCATAGAAGGAGTTTGGTAGAATTCCTTCTTTTTCTATTTCCTGGAAAAGCTTAAGAAGCAATGGTGTTAGCTCTTCCTTAAAAGTCTGGTAAAATTCAGCAGTGAATCCGTCCGGGCCTGGGCTTTTTTTAGTTGGGAGATTATTGATAACTGTTCGGATCTCCATGTTTGTTATAGGTCTATTTAAGTGATTAATCTCATTTTGATTTAATTTAGGTAGGTCATATAGATCAAGGAAATCATCCATTTCTTTCAGATTTTCATACTTTGTGGAGTATATGCTTTTATAGTATGTCCCTATGATTTTTTGAATTTCTCTGGAATCTGTTGTGATGTTACCTTGTTCATCTCTGATTTTATTAATTTGTGTCTCTTCTCTCTTTCTTTTGGTCAGATTTGCTAAGGGTTTATCAATCTTGTTTATCCTTTCAAAGAACCAACTCTTTGTTTCATTAATTCTTTGGATTGTTCTTTTTGTTTCTATTTCATTTATTTCTGCCCTAATCTTTATTATTTCTTCCCTACTACTGATTTTTGCTTTGCCTTGTTCTTCTTTTTCCAAGGCTTTAAGGCGAAGCATTAGGTCGTTTACTTGCGACCTTTCTAATTTATTAATATAGGCACTCAAGGCTATAAATTTACCCGTTAGAACTGCCTTCATTGTGTCCCAGAGATTTTGGTATGTTGTGTTCTCATTATCATTTGACTCTATAAATTTTTTGATTTCCTTTTTGATTTCTTCATTGACCCGTTCATCATTTAGTAGTGTATTGTTTAGTTTCCGTGATTTTGTGTATGCTCTATAGCCTTTGTTGCTACTGATTTATAGTTTAATTCCATTGTGGTCAGATAGAATGCAAGGAATTATTTCAATTTTCCTGAATTTGTTAAGATTTGCTTTGTGTCCTAATATATGGTCTATTTTAGAGAATGTTCCATGTGCTGCTGAAAAGAATGTATATTCTGCAGCCTTTGGATGAAATGTCCTGTATATATCTGTTAGGTCCATTCCTTCTATGACCTCATTTAGTCCAGATGCCTCTCTGTTTATTCTTTCCCTGGATGACCTGTCAATTGATGAGAGTGGGGTGTTAAAGTCACCCACCACCACTGTGTTTGGTGTTATCTGTGACCTTAGTTATAATAGTGTTTGTTTGATGAATTTGGGAGCCCCCATTTTAGGGGCATATATGTTTAGGATTGTAATGTCCTCCTGTTGGAGTGTGCCCTTAATCAGTATAAAGTGACCTTCCTTATCTTTCTTGACTAACATCGGACTAAAGTCTACCCTGTCTCATATTAGGATAGCAACCCCTGCTTGTTTTCTAGGCCCATTTGCTTGAAACACCGTCTTCCAACCTTTCACCTTAAGATAATGTCTATCCTTTGTAGAAAGGTGAATTTCTTGGAGACAACAGATTGTAGGATCCTGCTTTTTAACCCAGTCTGCAAATCTATGTCTTTTCGTTGGGGCATTGAGACCGTTGATATTAAGAGATATTATTGAAAGGTGTGTATTTATGTTTGCCATTTTGTGTGTGTGTGTGTGTTTCTGGTTCTACCTGTGCTCTCTTCTTTTAACTGGTATTTGAGTATAGCTTGTTTTTTCTAGGTTCCTTATATGTGTGCTTTTGCTTTTGTTCAGCATGGAGGATTCTATCAAGTATTTTCTGTAGAGCTGGTTTTGCTTCAAATACTCCTTTAACCTGCTTTTGTCATGGAATGTCTTTATTTCTCCATCTATTTGAATGGATAACTTTGCAGGATAAAGTAACCTTGGTTGACAGTTGTTATCTTTCAGAACTTGGAATATATCACTCCAAGCCCTTCTGGCTTTAAAAGTTTGTGTTGAATAATCTGCTGTAATCCTGATGGGCTTGCTTTTGTAGGTAACTTGATTTTTCTCTCTAACTGCTTTCAATATTTCTTCTTTGGTGTGTGTGTTTGGAAGTTTGATTATAATATGGTGAGGAGAGGTTCTTTCTGGGGTTGTCTGGCTGGGGTTCTAAAGGCTTCCTGTATCTGCTTTGGCACCTCTTTCCCAATTTGGGGGAAATTTTCTTCTATGATTTTGTTGAAGATGCCTACTATGCCTCTGGAGTGGAGTTCTTCTCCTTCTACTATGCCCTGAATTCTTATATTGGATCTTTTCATAGTGTCCCGAATATCTTGAAATTCCCACTCATACTTTTCTATAAGTTTGTCTTTCTCTTTGTTGGACTGCATTAGGTCTGCCACCTGGTCTTCTAGCTTAGATATTCTGTCCTCTCCCTCATCCATCCTACTGGTGAGATTTTCTACAGAGTTTTTTATTTCATTAGCTGTGTTCTTCATTGGTAGTAATTCTGACTGGTTTTTCTTTATTATTTCTATTTCCTTATTTATGTCTTGTATTGCCTTCTTTATTTCATGAAATTGGTGTCCTGCATCTTCTTTGATTCCTTTGATTTCCTCTTTAAGTTCCTCTTTGACTCCTTTGATTTGTTCTCTGACTTCTTTGAACATATTTACAATCATTCTTTTGAACTCTTTCTCAGGCATTTCCTCTAACTCTTTCTCACTGGAGGACATTTCTGATGCATTAATACTTTTAGGTGGGTTTATATCGTCTTGCTTTTTAGTGTTTCTTGTGTTATAATGTATATATTTTTGCATCTTGGATTAAGTTAATGCTTGGATTTTCTAACTAGCTGTGTATTCTTAGCTGTATCAATTGATTTGATGTAATATATTTTCAGGGTAGGACCTTAAGGTGTTAGGTGTGGCTCTTAAGACTCTCAAGAGTATCTACAAAGATGTTCTTAGGGGTTGAGTTTCCCTGCTATAGGAGTATTCAAGCAGGCTGAGTGGAATAAAATACAGGTAGATTCTAAAATTTAACTAAACACTGTACACATTCAATCAAAAACAGCCCCAAGAATGTATGCAAGAGTAGTTATTATAACGACCAGATCCTCTATCAACAAAGAGGTTAAGATTTCTGGTCTGTTGAGGGATCCAAGTCAGCTTGCGACCAAGTGAGACCCTTCCCTGGTGCAATCCCAGTTACCTTGGATGCTTTTAGTCTCAGTCGAGTTGCTGCCTGGGTCGTTGGGCTGCTGTTCTGATTTCTGGAGCTGGGCACTTGCTTTTCCTGCAGGCCAAACCGAGCCTGGCACGTGTGGCCCTGCAGATCAGCACCCCTGCTGCTGAAACTGCTGCTGCTCAAGCTGCCCCTGCTGGGACTGTAGCCAGTGCTGCTGAAGGTGTTGCTGCTGGACCCACCGCTGCTGCTGCCTCTGCTGCTGCTGTAGCTGCCACTGCTGGAGCCACCACTGCTGCTGAAGCTGCTGCTGCTGTGTCCACTGCCACTGCTCCCCCTGCAGCTGCTGCTGCCGAGTCTGCCACTGCTGCCACTCCTGGGTCTGCTCCTGCTGGGGCTGCTGTTACCGGTGCTGGAGCCGCTGATGTTGCTGCCGAACTCTGCTCCTGCTTGGGTCCTGCTGTCAGCCCAAGTTGGCGTGGCCGGGTCCCGGGCCGCTGCTGTGTTCGCTGGAGCTGGGCTCAGGTGGTGGGGGAGGGGAGGGAGCCGCAGCTGCTCTGGTTCTCTCGCTGCTCCAAGCTTTCTTCTACCTCGCGGTCTGCTCCTCCGTTGCTCACTGCTGCTCTCCCCTCACGTTTCCCGAGTTGCGGAGAGCGTGGTGTGAGGGGAAGCTCCCGCACCTGGCTTTTCCGGCGGCTCAAGCCGAGCCTGGAGGCTTTCTGGTGCGCCGTGGCTGCGGCGGTTGGCCGAGCTGCTGGAGCCACTTTTCCCGCCTGTGCAGGCTCTGGATGCTCTGGAACTCTTCTACTTCTCTGCTGCCGCTTCAATTTGCTATACACCTCACTTTTTAGTAAAAGTGTGTATTTTGCTGAGTTTTTTTGGTCTTTTTTCCCCCCTAGGCTGCTTTGGCGTGGTACCTATGCCGCCATCTTAACCGGAAGTCTCTGTTTTTTTTAAATTTATTTATTTGAGAATGACAGAGAGAGAGAGAGAGAGAAAGAGGCAGATAGAAAGAGAATGGGTGCACCAGGGCCTCCAGCCATGGCAAATGACCTCCAGACGCATACACAATCTTGTGCATCTGGCTTACATGGGTTCTGGGGAATCAAACCTGGGTCCTTAGTCTTCTCAGGCAAGCACCTTAATGGCTAAAGGATCTCTCCAGCCTTGTGCTCTTTTGTTTCTAAGAATTAGGAACCTTTTTAGATGCCCTGCAGGGAAATCTTTCTCCCAGAAGTTTAAACACTAATAGATCACCTGGCCTCAGGGCATAAGCTTTATAGGAGTGATTCTTAGCTTGATTAGTTAAGACTTTCTGCCTCAAGGAAAACCAGTTACCAAAGAGTTACTTGTGCCTCAAGGGGTATAAATACTACTGATGTTTGTGTAACTGTCAGATCTATTTTTTTCTTCTAACATGCTAAAAGAAATGCAGAGGGAACTAATCTTAGAGAGATGTGAGATGATTTTATGTTAATGTAGAAATGATTTATATGCTAGAAGTTATTAACTCTGAAAAGGTAGGAATAATTGTAGTAGTTAAAAGAAATTTGTTAAAGTTTACTGCCTTCTAAGATAACAATAAGCAAAAATACAAAATTTGATGTCAAGAATGATGGAATAAATGAAACTATCTTTACAGACACATTTTTGATGTGGAAAACACAATAAGGTATTACTACAATTCACATTTAGAACTCTTTCAACACTGTAGATTATCTCAAATCAGAGGAATGCCTCCTATTGTATCTGGATCAATGCCAGCCCTTGTCATGAAGCAATGAACACTTCAAGACTATCCTGTTTTTCTGCTTTGCAAGCTCACAGGGTATTCAAATTGAAATAATTAAGATGAAAACCAGGAGTGCTAGCTAATATTTTAAGATATACGCTAATTCCAGACAATGCATTTGAAGAAAGGTTAAGAATGTCATATAGCATAATTTTGGGGGTTGTCTTAAAATCTCATTGATAGTTATTTAGGCTGAAGTTAGCTTAAATCTCAAATATATGAATATTTTGTTTAAGTAGTATGTTATTGCATAGCAGCATTTTCAAATTTTCAAAGTGATCCACTTTCATTATGTAGCCTTCAATCAGCATTAAAAAAAAGGGGGGGGGGCTGGAGGAATGGCTTAGCGATCAAGGCATTTGCCTGCAAAGTCAAAGGACTCAGGTTCGAATCCCTAGGACTCATGTTAGCCAGATATAGTATTTTCTCTCTCTCTCTCTCTCTCCTTCCCTCCCTCCTTCTTTCTCTTTCAAATAAAGAAATAAAAATAATTATAAATATATTTTAAAAAAGAAAGACAAAACCAAGAGCTAGCTCCAAATACAAAAATCAGTCTGTATCCCACATTAAATACTTTGTGAAACTTCTGTGTGCATGCATCCTGAGGGTGGATTTAAAATTTATTACAGTATAAATCTGACTCAAAAAACTTTAAAGCCCACAAAATTCTATCTATATTTCATATAGTCTATGAGGTGTAAGAAGACTGCAATTCCATCTACTTTAGAGGCATAGACAGAACCACTAGAGAAAAGCAAGGACAGGGAAGGAGGCAAAACAAATAAATTAGAGATAACTATTCTCCTATTCTGTGGCTTATCCAAATCTATTTTCTCATTTACTAGTTGGGCTAAGTGAAGAAACATCAGGAAAGTATAATGACTATCACTAACAGGCTAATTTTAGTCATTTAAGGAAGGAGTTGGGGGAGGGGGGCAACAAATCTGATAGAGACTATTACTGACACATCAAAGAGAATGGACATTTGTTTGAAGTAAAGTAGAACTTGTATTTCCCAGGGTATAAACACCCATGTTATGATTTATGGTCCTAAAGTTTAAAAGTACTGAATTAACCTAGCAAATACGTTCAACAGAAAATAACTTGGCTCTAAACATCCATTTGTGAAACTATGCATGTATTAGAAGGAACAAATATGATGGAGAATGGAATTTCAAAGGAGAAAGTGTGGGGGGGAGGGAATTAACATGGGATTTTTTTTTATAATCATGGAAAATGCTAATAAAATTTTTTAAAAAAAGAAGGAACAAAGTACTAATACAAATAAAATGAGACTTAATTCTTTCCTTTTAAAACCTGTGACATGAAACTTTAACAATTGAAAATTCAAATGCCCACTCACCTCTGTCTTCTTTCATCATCCTTTAAAACTTCATAAATGGCCACCAACTAAAACAGAAGCATTATTGTACAATAAAAATAGCTTCAACTATAAGAAATCACATAGGAGGGTAAAAGCTTTCTAGAAGGCATAAGCAGAAAATCCTGTGTACCCATCATGCAATAAACAGTCAAAATCTCAAGTATACATAGCATGTTTTGCTTTTAGTAGCATCTTACAAAGTTTAAAAAAATGCATCTTCATAAAAGGAAATCATTTACCTTAAAATTTACTTTTCAAAAGCAAAAGCTATAATTTAGGCAAAATATTATGACAATTATGACTAGCAACTTAAGAAATTTGAGGATCACAAATGTTGGTTTTTAAAAAAAGCATTCCATTTTAAAATGAATAAAAAATGCTGGGCATAGTGGCACTTTTATTCTAGCACTTGGGAGGCAGAGATAAGAGGATAACCATGAGTTTGAGGCCACCCTGGGACTATATGGTGAATTCCAGATTCAATCTGGGCTACAGCAAGACCTTACCTGGAAAAACCAAAAATAAATAGTCAAATAATTAAAAAAAATCTATGCCATCTATTCAGATTGCTTCATGTTCAAATGAAAATGTTCTACATGTAAGATAATATTTCTATCACAAATATTTATTATTACAACTGTCATGACACACACACATACTAGTACAGTCCACTTACTTGTCTAAATTGAGTTTCTGCATTGCCATCCTTATTCTTGTCTGGATGTAAGGACAGTGAACGCTTACGATAGGCTTTCCTGATGTCTGAGGATGAAGCTCCCTGTAGGGTTGGAAGCAAAGGGGAAGAAGAGGGGAAGACAAAGCAAGCTTAGTCAGACAAATTCCCAGAAACTTGTTAAGATGTGAGAAAATGGCCAACTAAGTGCAGGACCCCAGACAATGTAATCTGAGCAATCACACTAACAACCACACTAAATAGTTAGTTAGCCTGACTCACATGACTGAACAATTATTCAATTTAATTTGGTGCTTCTCTTAATTTTTCATTACCATACACTCATTTTAAAATTTTATTTATTTATTTATTTATTTGAGAGCGACAGACACAGAGAGAAAGACAGATAGAGGGAGAGAGAGAGAATGGGCGCGCCAGGGCTTCCAGCCTCTGCAAACGAACTCCAGAAGTGTGCGCCCCCTTGTGCATCTGGCTAACGTGAGACCTGGGGAACCGAGCCTCGAACTGGGGTCCTTAGGCTTCACAGGCAAGCGCTTAACCGCTAAGCCATCTCTCCAGCCCCATACACTCATTTTATTTTATTTTATTATTTTTTTTAATTTATTTTATTTTTTTATTTTATTTATTTATTTGAGAGCAACAGAGACAGAGAGAAAGCTAGATAGAGGGAGAGAGAGAGAGAATGGGCGCGCCAGGGCTTCCAGCCTCTGCAAACGAACTCCAGACGCGTGCGCCCCCTTGTGCATCTGGCTAACGTGGGACCTGGGGAACCGAGCCTCGAACCGGGTCCTTAGGCTTAACAGGCGAGCGCTTAACCGCTAAGCCATCTCTCCAGCCCCATACACTCATTTTAAAAAGACAGTATAGACAGTATTTGGCAAACTTTTCAAACACATGCCTCCATAAACTTAATCAATAAATCTTTTCCAGAAATTAGAGATCAAAAAGAAGCAAATTAAAAATGAATATATCTGTATGACTTCAAAGAAAGTCTATTAATCTGAAAATCTTAAAGCCAACTTCAGAATCCCAGGTTACCATGTGTAGTTTCTTTATTGTTATTTACAATAGATTTACCATCCAGCGACAATGCGTGGAATGTCAATTTCACAAGTCAAAAAATATGCCTATTAGAAGGCAGTTAATTTTGCACTGATCAAAAATGCTTATTTTTTAGCATTTTACAGGACATTTTCACTATTGTCCAGATCCCCCAGTCTGCTTTGTAGAAACAAGCCTGTCTATTAGTCATATAATAATAATAATGATAATAATACAGTTTATAAATACTATGGTTCAGTGCTTCAGATTAAGTGGATGTTAAAATTACATTTTATGTAATATTGTGTACATAGGTAAAGTATGAAAATGTCATTCTACATGGATAGAATAAATACTAATAAAAAAGAGCACATTCTCAAGTTAGGTTTAAAACTATCTCCACTATATTTCAAAAATATTCATGAGGCAAAATGAGTATAAAGTTGCTCTTAAATTTTGCTTGATGGCTACATATCTAATTTACTGCTAAAAATATTGTTAAAACATTCAGATAACTAAAAACCCAGACCTACAAAAAAATCTATATACCTGGAACTAAACAGTTGTCAAAAAATAGATTAAGAGAAAGAAAAAAAATAAGAGTATAATTATTCTGTTAAAGCTTTCCTGGACAGACCATTTTCTTTTTTTTTTTAAATTTTTTTAAATTAATTTATTTATTTGAGAGCGACAGACACAGAGAGAAAGACAGATAGAGGGAGAGAGACAGAATGGGTGCGCCAGGGCTTCTAGCCCCTGCAAACGAACTCCAGACGCGTGCGCCCCCTTGTGCATCTGGCTAATGTGGGACCTAGGGAACCGAGTCTCGAACCGGGGTCCTTAGGCTTCACAGGCAAGCGCTTAACCACTAAGCCATCTCTCCAGCCCCAGACCATTTTCATAGCGAGTTTTCCTGGGCTAGGTGAAAGAACTTTTGTGACTTACGGCAGCTGAGGAAATATAAAAAGAGGATCAAGTTTTACAGGGAAAACATTTGTAGTTTTTTCATTTTAGTTTGCTTCATGAAATGGATATACTTTCCACATTAAAAAGCAGGTAATATATGGTAGAAAGGGATAATCATTTAATAGAAATGTGTAATGAATCTTTTTGTCATGCAAAGAGCCCAAATGTCAAAGAAATAATTCTCTAGCTGGAATTTTAAATTTAGGGTTTGTTAAACTGGGACGATATCAGAGAAAAACCATTCCATTTATACATGTTTGTAACAAAATTAATAATGCATGTCCATCATGCAACATCTATGACTTACATAAAAATAACTATTATTTGTTTTCTTTCTCTTTATTACTTTCTTTCCTTCTCTGTTTCTTTCGCTCTCCTGTTTTATTCTCTCCTCTCTCTTTTTGTGGTAGGGAAGGTCTTATATAGCCTAGGCTGGCCTCAACTCACTATGTAGCCTTGAACTGCTGATCCTCCTGCCTCTACCCCCAAAGTGTTGGGATTACAAGCATATGCATCACCATGCCCAGTTTATGCTATGCTGAGGATCAAAGCCAGGGCTTCATGCACATTATGCAAGGGCTCTTACCAACTGAACTGTTCCCTATCCCTAATGCAGGCAAACCTGTTGTGTAAGTACTATTATTACCAGTTCCATTTTATGGGTTAATTTTGCCATTCTCACCACAATCCTCCATTTTTCTGCTGCAATCTACTCCCCACATATAAAAATGACCACCTGACTCTCTTGTTTCAACTACTCTAATAGCTACAAAACAGTGTCTTTTCTCATCCTTTTTAGACTTATCTCACTTGCTATATTCATCTCTTAGAGATGGCAGAATAGCTATTTTATCTCTTTGCCTTAAGGGGAAAAATTTACAGAGATATGAGTGAGTTGGCCATCTTTTTCCATCATCATCATTATTATTATTATTACTGCTGTTGTTTTGAGGTAGGGTCTCACTCTAGCCCAGGATGACCTGGAATCCCTCTGTAGCCTTGAACTCACGGTGATCCTCCTACTCAGCCCGAGTGCTGTGACTAAAGGTTTGAGGTATGACATCTGGCTGAGTTGGCCATCTTTAACACTGATGATAACAGATTTACTAGATCAATTTGCCAAGATTCTATTATTTCTAAATGTGATATCATTCTTTGGCAAGAAAAATAGGAATTACCTTCATACTTAGATAAATTCTGTAAAGAAAAGACATTATCATTCTTTAAAAAACTGAATGTAATATATGCTTGTCAAAATTGAAACAACTATGAGTTGGGGCTGAGCTGGGGGGGGGGGCGGTCATTCCCCAAGGGTAGAATCATCCCTGGGCAGCTGCCTAGGTAGGCAAGGCCAGCACAAGAGAGGCTGAGAACAGGGCCCAGACACACACCATTATGAGCACTGTGAGAAGAGGCTGAGCTTGAAGTGCCCAGATACTAAAAAAAAATACTCATGATACTAAAAAGGCCAAGTCTCCCAAGGTTGTACTAAGAATTGCCCGGAGGAGCCACATTCAAAGCAGATCTGGTTCAGGCTCAAGTGCCCTCATCCCAATCCAGTGAATAGTCTTCAATCCCACACCCACCTTGATCAATTTAGACCAGGCTACCCAAAACAGGCTATACAAGAGCTGCTATTGCTACATCCTGAATGAGATAACTGAACTCAAGATGGGCAGACTCCAATGGAAAGCAAATGACAAACACCACCCAGAAAAGGGAGCCCAATAAAGATTACCTGCTCCCACAAGGGAAGGCTTCAACAAAAGCTTAGAGGAAATCAATGACATAGAAGCCCAGAATGAAATCTCAACAAACATTTTAAATGAACTTAATGAAACCATGAACAAACGGCTTGTTGAATGGGAAGAAACAGGACAAAGAGAAAGCAAATAGGAACTCCAAGAATGATTGAAGGAAATGTAAGAAAATTGGCCAAAAGAATTCAAAATACAAATTAAAGGTCTGTTCAATGAATAAGAAGAAAGACAACAAAAAGAACAAAACAAAAAGAACTCAAAGAATGGAGGAAGAAAATGAAAGATACTCAACAAGGACATCTCAATAAATGGCTGACCAAGGAAAATCAGGAAACAGTACTCCATAGACAACTTAATGAAACTAAAGACAAAGAGATCAACAGAAGACTAAAAGAATTTGAGGAGAACCAACAAATCAATAAACTTATGGGCCAAAGGAACAAGCTCAATGAAGACATATATCCAAATGCAAGAAAGAACTCTAAATGACAATAAAAAGGCCAAATCAAGAAATGAAAACAGAATTCAAGCAAGAGATGACAATACTCAAGAAAAACATAACAGAAAACACAAATGCAATAACCCTCTTAAAAAGCTCCTAAGAAACCCTCACCAACAGAATAGACAACATGGAGGACAGAATTTTGGAAATTGAGGATGAGAGAAAAGAATCAGACCTGGACTCCAAAAGTACTGCCAAGTTCAAAAAAGTATGTGAACAGAACATGAGGAAACCTCAGGACACCTTAATAAAAAAAACAAAATATTTGGATCACAAGCATACAATAAAGGGAAGAAATAAAAGCCAAGGGCATAGTAAATATCTTCACAGAACTACTGAGGAGAATTTTCCCAACCTAGTAAGAGAGACTGATCCACATACACAAGTGGCACAGCACACCAAGTAGACAGGACCAGAGAAGAGACACCACACATCATATAATAATGAAAACACTAGATACAGAAAACAAGCAGAGAGTACTGAAAGCTATTAGAGACTCTAAACAGCTCATAACATACAAATGTAAGCCCATCAGAATTACTTCATATGGGCTGGAGAGATGGCTTAGCGGTTAAGTGCTTGCCTGTGAAGCCTAAGGACCCCAGTTCGAGGCTCGATTCCCCAGGACCCATGTTAGCCAGATGCACCAGGGGGCGCATGCGTCGCACGCCCATTCTCTCTCTATCTGTCTCTTTCTCCCTCTTTCTCTGTCACTCTCAAATAAGTAAATTAAAAAAAAGTAAATAAAAAAAATTAAAAAAAAATTACTTCATACTTTCCAACAGGAATGCTTAAAGCCAGAAGAGCTTAAATGGTGTATTTCAAAAACTAAATGAGCATGGCTGCCAACCCAAACTACTATACTCAGCAAAATTATCCCTCATAATAGGTGGAAGAAAAACCTTTCATGATATATACCAACTGTGTGATTTCATGAGCACTAAACCACCCCTACAGATGATACTACATGGAATAGTCCACACTCAGGAGATACCCAACATGCCCAAGAGGGGAGAAAAAGAAACAATCAGATCAAGATTGATCATAAGAACATACAAAATTGAATAAAGAAGGCCACTTCATACTCATTAAAGGAACAATTTAACAAGATATTTCAACCATATACTTACATGCACCAAACACAGGAGCACCTAATTTCATAAAACAATTACCAACACATGATGTATCCATATGAAATATGTTGTTAATAATAATTTTAAAACATACAAAAAAACAAAATTTACTAGATAATAAAGCAGCTATTAATCCCGAAACAATAATAGTAGGAGATTTTACACTTCACTATCATCACTATGGATCCTCTAAGCAGAAAATAAACAAACAATGGAGCTAAACAATGCCATAGATCAAATGGACTTAAAAGACATCTATAGAACATTCCACCTTAATTCTAAACACACATTCTTCTCAGCAGCTCAGGGAACCTTTTCCAAAACAGACCACATATTAGGGCATAAAGCATGCCTCCACAAATTCATAATTCCTTCCATTATATCTGGCCAGAATACAGTAAAACTAGAAATCAACAACAGTAGTAACAACAGAAAACACAACAACTCCTGGAGACTGAACAACTCATTACTAAACAATGACTGGGTTGTTGAAGAAATCAAAAATCCATAAATTTATTGAACTGAATGACAATGAAAACACAATATACCAATTTTATGGGATACAATGAAGGCATTTTAAGAGGGAAGTTCATAGCACTAAATGCCTACATTATAAAAACAAAGAGACAGCAAATAAACAACTTAAATATGCATTTGAAGGTGCTAGAAAGGCAAGAACAGTCTAAGCTCAAAAATACCAGATGGAAACAACTTATCAATATCAAAACAGAAATAAATGAATGGGAAATAAAGCAATTAAAATAATTGATGAAATGAAGACATGGTTCTTCAAATAAAAAAATTAACAAGATTGATAAATCACTGGCCAATTTGATCAAAAAGAAAAAGTGAAGACTCAAATGAGCAAGATTAATGAAAATGGAGACATTGCAACTGATACTAATGAAAGTGGACGAATCATTAGGACATAATTCAAAAGCCTGTATTCCACAAAATTGGAAAACATGGTTGAAATGGATAAATTCCTTGATTCTTATCATCTTCCAAAACTAAATCCAGAAAAGATAGACATCCTAAACAAACTTATTACTTTCAATGATATTGAAAAAGTAATTAAAAATCTCCCAACAGAAAAAGTCCAGGCCCTGATGGATTCACTGGAGAGTTCTACCAAATTTTCATTCAAGAACTAAAACCACTTCTCCTCAAACTATTTTGCACAACTGAAAAAGGAGAGAATGCTTCCCAACTCCTTCTATGAATCCAGCATTACTCTAATACCTAAACCAGCAGAGAACCAACAAAAATAGAAAATTATAGACCAATATCCCTAATGAACTTAGACACAAAAATGTTCAATTAAAAAAAAAAAAAAGCTCAAGCCGGGTGTGGTGGCACACACCTTTAATCCCAGCACTCAGGAGGCAGAGGTAGGAGAATTGCCATGAGTTCAAGGCCACCCTGAGACTACATAGTGAATTCCAGGTCAGCATGGGCTACAGTGAGACCCTACCTTACAAAACCAAAAAAAAGCTCAATGAAATCCTTGCAAACCGAATTCAAGAACACATCAAAAGGATTATCCACCTCGATCAAGTAGGTTTCATCCTTAGGATGCAGGGATGGTTCAATATACAGAAATCAATCAATTTGCCACATAAATAAACTTACACAGAAGAATCACATAATTATTTCAACAAATGCAAATAAGTCCTTCAAAAAAATACAACACCTTTCATGATCAAAACAATGGAGAAACTTGGTATGGAAGGACCATACCTCAACATACTAAAGGCTATTTATAAAGCACCTAAGGCCCAGATCACACTAAATGGTGGAAAACTTGTTTGGAACAAGTCAGGGGTACCCATTCATTTTTTTTTTTTTTTTAACATAGTACTTGAAATTTTAGCTCAAGATATAAAACAAGAGAAACAAATAACAAATAAAAGGGATACAAATTGGCAAGGAAGAACTCAAACTAGCCCTATTTGCAGGTAATTTTACATATAAGTGATCTAAAAGATTCTACCAAAAACTTATAAAAATAATAAATTTATTCAATAAAGTGGCAGGAAACAAAATCAATACACAAAAATCAGTAGCCTTCCTATACACCAAAGATATACATATGGAGAAAGAGAAAAGCGAAGCCATCCAGTTTTTAATAGCCACAAAAAATATTAAATACCTTAGAATATCATTAAGCAAGAAAGTGAAAAGACCTATACAATAAAATATAAAAACCCTGAAGAAAGAAATAAAGGAGGATATGAGAAGATGGAAAGATCTTCCATGCTCATAGATTGGAAGAATTAATATTGTGAAAATGGTCATCCTACCAAAACTATTATATAGATTCAATGTAATTCCAATAAAAATCCTAGCAACATTCTTCACAGAGATAGAAAAAAATAGTCCCAAAATTCATATGGAAGAACAAAAGGCCTCAGATAGCCAAAAATATCCTCAACAAAAGAAATATGACTGGAGGTATCACCATACCTGATTTCAAGATATACTACATAGCTGTAGTAAATAAAATAGCATGGTACTAGCCCAAAAATAGTCATACAGAATGGAATAGAATAGAATACCCATCTCTAAATCTAAGCAAATAGAGCTATTTCATTTTTGACAAAAATATCAAAAATACACATTGGACAAAACACAGCTTCTTCAACAAGTGGTTTTAGATAAGCTGGATAACCATGTGTAGAAGAATGAAATTAGAACCACTTTTCTTGCCCTGCACAAAAGTCAACTCTAAATGGATCAAGGACCTAAATATAAGGCCTGAAACTATAAAACAACTAGAAGAAAAAAATAGTACACTCTATGATTCAGGTGTAAGAAAAGACTGCCTGAATAAGACTGCAGTAGCACAGGAAATTAGATCAACACTAAACCACTGGGAACTCTTGAAACTAAAAAAACTACTTAACAGTCAATAGATAACTCACAGAATGGGAGAAAACCTTCACCAGCTAAACCTCTGACAAAGGTCTAATATCAAAAATTTATGAGGGACTCAAAAAAGGAAATAAAAAAAAATCCCACTCAAAAAGTGTGGTAGAGATTTGAACAGAGAATTCTCAAAGAAATACAAATGGTCATTACACATTTAAGGAGATGTTCAACATCTTTAATCATCAGAGAAATGCAAATCAGAACACCTCTGAGATTCCATCTCACTCCAGTCAGGATGGCATTCACAAAAAGTCAAATAACAACAAATGCTGGCAAGGCTATGGGGAAAGACATGCCCCTACCCACTGCTGTTGACAGTGTAAACTTGTACAACCACTATGGAAATCAGCATGGAGACTCCTGAAAAAGATGAAAATAGAGTTATCATTTGATCTAGCAATACTACTTCTGGGCATAGACCCTAAAGACTCTGCTCTTTACCATAGAGAAACTTGCTCCACCATGTTTGTGCCTGCTCTATTCACAATAGCTAGGAATTGTAATCAGCCCAGATACCCATCAACAAATGAATGGTTAATGAAGATATGGTACATATACACAATAGAATTCTACTCAGTAGTAAGGAAAAATGAGTCAATAAAATTTAGCAGTGAATGGATGGAATTAGAAAAAAAAAAGTCATTCTAAGTGAGGTCACACAGGAACAGAAAGACAAACGCTGCATGTACTCTCTCATCTGAAGTTCCAAACTGGGATCAATTAGAAATGAAAGTAAACAGTAGCCAGCATGAGAAATATGGGCATAAAACTAAAATGAGACCAGTAGAGAGAACTAAGGAGAGAAGAGGACAGGAGTTACCTGACAAGTTAGGGGAGGGCAGAATATTAGAGGTGGAGTAGTCTTGGAGGGATAGGGGTAAGGAGGGCGGGTAGGGAATTACACAAAAGTTAAGACAACATGAATCAGCCCTATAAAAATCCTGATTTTTTAAATTAAATTATTATATTTATTGAGGGAATTACAGAGCCAAGGAAAGGCACCCACATGGCCAGAGATCCCACGTGGAGGGCCTGGAAAAACCATGGAAAGAAAAGACAGAAAAGAAAGTTCAAGGAGCTCCTGCCATGTGGGATGCTGGAAGGGGTAAAGGAGCCCATGTGGAGAATAAGGGCTGGGGAGCCCTCCAGGCTCAGCCTGGGCATGGGTCTAGATGTAGCTAGATCCAGGTTCAGCAGAAGGAAAAACTCACAGCTGGAAGTTCGGCTATCTTCTGGCTCAGGTGAACCAGAGGGACATCTGATTGGTTAGGTTAGGAGCTGTCTCAAGAAGAGGTTAGCCCTGACACCAAGTTTGGGGGCTGAACCTGACCAACCATGATGTTTACATCTGATGAAAGATGTCTCTCATAGGAGGAGTCCTAGTTGTTTGCAGAAAAACAGGTCTAGGCAACTAGGCAAGGGATAAAAAGTCAGATCATCTTTGATTTCTAGCAAGTGCAAACTTTCCTGCCTTTTTTACCTTTAGGGATCTAGTCACCCTAACTGTACTCCACTCCCTCACCTCCCTCTTTCATGAGTAGATACTCTAACTGCTGTCAGAGGACAGGGGACAATGATGTCAGATCTTGAACTACTTCTGGGGTGTAAAAATATGACAGTTAGAGAGTCTCTCCCAGAACGGGGAACTATTTTAAAGGACCCCAAAAGTATATTGATGGAGTACAGCTAGAAATCCTAATTCTGAGCCGGGCGTGGTGGCGCACGCCTTTAATCCCAGCACTTGGGAGGCAGAGGTAGGAGGATCGCCATGAGTTCAAGGCTACCCTGAGACTACAGAGTTAATTCCAGGTCAGCCTGGACCAGAGTGAGACCCTACCTCGAAAAACCAAAAAAAAAAAAAAAAAAAAAAAAAAAATAAATCCTAATTCTGACTAGCATTTTACAAGTTATAACCACCACCAAAAAAGGGAGAATAGGGATACTATGGACAGAAGGTGGAAAAGCTTAACCTTCTTAAAACCATGGACTCTGGCTGGTAACTCCCAAGTCAGATGGGTTGCTCTCCACAGTGAGCTGTTGGCCAGAGAGACCCATGAGGTCCCCAAAACAATATATGCCATTGCCAAAATACTTGATTATCTGCCAGAGACAAAAGGTAAGATATTGCTGAAGAAACAACAGGCTGTGGTCACAGGACTTCGGATTACCATGCTGGAACTGAAAGGGAAAGCAGATCCCTCCTGGCTATCCCCCATAGTATTGGAAAGCACTATGGGAGCAACTGGAAGAAAATGGTCACCAACAGCATGGATAAGTATGGGACCCTGAAGACTATGAAATCAATCAGCTGGACAAGAAGTACACACTTGTGCAATACTGGCACACAGCCTGTGTGGGTAACCAACTGTTCTCTGAATGAATGTGAAGCCTACTAAGTAGGAGAGGACTTATACCAGGCACTGGAAACCAAACCAGATTCCCATGTCAGGAAATTCATATTTCACAGAGAAGCCCCATTGCTCTCTGTTGAAGAAGATGGGGCTTGCACACCAAAAATCTCTCAATTTTGCATAGCACTTTTAACCCAAGCTACTTTCACTCTTAGTTGCAGAATTTGTTTTATTTTACAGATGGCAGAGAAAACAGGAGAGTTGAGACCTATCGATAAGACATGAAGATAACTGACTGCCCTCCATGAGACTTGCCACCTCTTCTACATCTGTCGAGGCCCAGGAGAACTTCCAGTAGAAACAGCACCATGAACACACTGCTAGCCTGGAAAGCAGCTCCAATATAATAGTGGCAGTCACAATGATCAAGCACAACCTATGAAAGCAGAAATCCAGAAGCTAACAAAGAGCTCAACACTAAATTAGACTGCCAACAGACCTTCCATGGCTCAGGGAACACTGTGAAAGAGGAAGCAGAAAAATTGTAAGAGCCACAGAGCGGGTGGGAATACCTAGAGGCACAGTCCCTGCCCCCTAGTATTCCATTGGGATTGACTGAGTCCTTCATGTCCCCACAGTAAATCCCATAACCCCATGGAAGAGGGCCCTAAGGAAATAGGAACAGAGGAAAGGGAAGAAAAGTGTAATCTGTTTTAAAAAAATTAAAATGAAATGAAATGTCAGTGAAAATAGCAGGACAGAAAACTCTTAAGGGCCTGACTCTACACAGTAATAGTGAATAACCTGGCAAAACTGTCAGAGTCAACTTTATCTGAACTTCAGAAGTCGAAGTTTATAGCAGTCAGACAAGCAAGAAGGATGATGCACACAGTGGATTCTCATAAAGGTTTTAAAGGTACCAACCTAGGTCCTTGGTGTGGGTTCCTGATGCCAGAAGTACAGCTGACCTTGCTCTTACGAACTGTGCTTGTTTTTTGCTGTCTGTCTGCTTCTTGGTATTGTGTAGAGGATTTGCTTTTATTTTGCCAAACTTATAATTCTTCTAATACACAGACATTTGTCAAACTCATTTAATGACAAATTGAATCAGGCATGGGATAATAATTGGGTCAAAGAATGGATAATCACAAAGCTTAATAGAAAAAAGACTGGCTATTAAGATAAACTGGAGGAGAGGGCTGTGACAAACTCCCTTGAATTCTTGGGGAACTCGAAGAGCATGTGCATGCCCAGAGCAGAGCATCAGCTCAGAAAGACCAAAGAAAGCTCTAAAGTTTTCACCTCTGGTGCATCAAGAAGCAAGTGAAAGTTAAGGAAGAGTTGTAAATTATTGGTTGAATGTTGAAGGCATGTGCTAGCATGCATCAAGTGGCAAAGACTGGAATGTCTATCTACTGGTTTCAAATATTTAAGGAAACTCTGACAAATCATTAGCAGACCAATAGGCTAAACAGTCTAGTGGCCATACAGCCAAGAATGGACACCATACATAGTAAGTTTAGAAAAGCCACTAGTCAAATAGCACAAACCACAATAAAAATATAAATTCTGGAGATGTAGGAAAATTTAGTTGTCACATATATCCTAAGTGTCCAATAGTCCACACATACATAAAAACGAGATTAAAATGAGCAAAAATGAGAGAATTTACTCTGCAAAGACAGAAAAAAATTAAATTAAAAGTAGATTTTAGTATTTTAATTAATTGATTTGAAAAAGAGAGAGAGGGAGGGGGAGAATGGGTACACCAGGACTTCTAACCACTGCAAATAAACTCCAGACACATGTGCCATCTTGTGAATCTGGCTTACACAGGTCTAGGCAATTGAACCTGGGTGGTTTGGCTTGGCAGGCAAGTGCCTTAACTTTAGCCTTAAAAGTATATATATATATTTTTTGACTATTTTTTTAATTTTTTTTTTAAATTTATTTGAGAGTGACAGACAGAGAGAGAAAGACAGATAGAGGGAGAGAGAATGGGTGCGCCAGGGCTTCCAGCCTCTGCAAACGAACTCCAGATGCGTGCGCCCCCTTGTGCATCTGGCTAACGTGGGACCTGGGGAACCAAGCCTCGAATCGGGGTCCTTAGGCTTCACAGGCAACCGCTTAACCGCTAAGCCATCTCTCCAGCCCTAAAAGTATATTTTTAAATGTACACATTGGACTTACTAGGTAAAGGCATTAAGTATTTCAACTTTTTGTTGCCTCTTTTTTGTGTTAGGGTCTTACTCAATACCAGTTTGACCTGGAACTCCCTAGCCCTAGGCTGGCCTCAAGTTCACAGTAATCCTCCTACCTCTGTGTTGGAATTAAAATCATGTACCATCAGGCCAGCCATATATATGTACTTTTTACATCTGATTTCTTTATTATTATTATTATTTTGGTTTCTCAAGGTAGGTCCAGAATGACCTGGAATAAACTATATAGTCTCAGGGTGGCTTTGAACTCACAGCGATCCTACCTCTGCCTCCTGAGTGCTGGAAATAAAGGCATGCGCCACCACGCCCAGCTTATTATTATTGTTTTTGGTTTCTCAAGGTAGGGTCTCACTCTGGTCCAGAATAACCTGGAATTAACTATATAGTCTCAGGGTGACCTCGAAATCATAGCACTCCTCCTTCATCTGCCTCCCAAGTGCTGGAAATAAAGGCATGTGCCACCACGCCCGGTTTATTATTTTTTTAATTGACAACATCCATAATTGTAATATCCCATGGTAATTCCCTTCCTCTCCCGCACCTTCCCCTTTGAAACTCCACACTCCATCATATCTCCTCTCCCTCTCAATTAGACTCTCTTTTATTTTCCTGTCATGATCTTTTCCTTCTATTATGATGGCCTTGTGTAGGTAGTATCAGGCCATTTTGTGTCTGAGGGGAGCACATCTTACATTCTTTCTGCCACCTCTCCCACAATGGACCCAAGGCTGGCTAGTTGGGAGATTTTGATAACTGTTTGGATCTCCATACTTGTTATAGGTCCATTTAGTGGCTAATCTCCATTTGATTTAATTTAGGTAGGTCACAGAAATCAAGGAAATCATCCATTTCTTTCAGATTTTCAAACTTAGTGGAGTATATGTTCTTATAGTATGTACCTATAATTTTTTGAATTTCTCTGGTATCTGTTCTGATGATGCTTTTTTTCATCTCTAATTTTATTAATTTGTGTCTCTTCACTTTTTTCTTTTCATCAGATTTGCTAAGGATTTATCAATCTTGCTTATCTTTTCCAACAACCAACTCTATGTTTCATTGATTTTAATTCTTTGGATTTTTTTTTTTGTTTCTATTTCATTAATTTCTGCCCTAATATTTATTATTTCTTCTCATCTGCTCATTTTCAATTTTCCTTGTTCTTTTTCCAAGGCTTTAAGGTGAAGCATTAATTTATTTACTTGTGACCTTCCAAATTTCTTTTTTTTTTTTAATTTTTATTAACATTTTCCATGATTATAAAATATATCCCATGGTAATTCCCTCCCTCCCCACCCCCACACTTTCCCGTTTGAAATTCCATTCTCAATCATATTACCTCTCCATTACAATCATTGTAATTACATATATACAATATCAACCTATTAAGTATCCTCCTCCCTTCCTTTCTCCACCCTTTATGTCTCCTTTTCAACTTACTGGCCTCTGCTACTAAGCATTTTCATTCTCACGCAGAAGCCCAGTCATCTGTAGCTAGGATCCCCATATGAGAGAGAACATGTGGCGCTTGGCTTTCTGGGCCTGGGTTACCTGACTTAGTATAATACTTTCCAGGTCCATCCATTTTTCTGCCAATTTCATAACTTCATTTTTCTTTACCGCTGAGTAGAACTCCATTGTATAAATGTACCACATCTTCATTATCCACTCATCTGTTGAGGGACATCTAGGCTGGTTCCATTTCCCAGCTATTATAAATTGAGCAGCAATAAACATGGTTGAGCATGTACTTCTAAGGAAATGAGATGAGTCCTTTGGATATATGCCTAGGAGCGCTATAGCTGGGTCATATGGTAGATCAATCTCTAGCTGTTTTAGGAACCTCCACTGTTTTCCACAATGGCTGGACCAGATTGCATTCCCACCAGCAGTGCAGAAGGGTTCCTATTTTTCCACATCCCCGCCAACATTTATGATCATTTGTTTTCATGATGGTGGCCAATCTGACAGGAGTGAGATGGAATCTCAATGTAGTTTTAATCTGCATTTCCCTGATGACTAGTGACGTAGAACATTTTTTTAGGTGCTTATATGCCATTCGTATTTCTTCCTTTGAGAACTCTCTATTTAGCTCCTTAGCCCATTTTTTGATTGGCTTGTTTGATTCCTTATTAGTTAACTTTTTGAGTTCTTTGTATATCCTAGATATTAATCCTCTATCAGATATATAGCTGGCGAAGATTTTTTCCCATTCTGTAGGTTGCCTCTTTGCTTTTTTCACTGTGTCCTTTGCGGTGCAAAATCTTTGTAATTTCATTAGGTCCCAGTGGTTAATCTGTGGTTTTATTGCCTGAGCAATTGGGGTTGTTTTCAGAAAGTCTTTGCCAAGACCAATATGTTGAAGGGTTTCCCCTACTTTTTCCTCTAGCAGTTTCAAAGTTTCCGGTCTGATGTTAAGGTCTTTAATCCATTTGGACTTAATTCTTGTGCATGGCGAGAGAGAAGAATCTATTTTCATCCTTCTGCAGATATTTATCCAGTTTTCAAAACACCATTTGCTGAAGAGGCTGTATCTTCTCCAATGAGTATTTTTGGCATTTTTATCGAATATCAGGTGGCTATAGCTACTTGGGCTTACATCTGGGTCCTCTATTCTGCTCCACTGATCTACATGTCTGTTTTGGTGCCAGTACCATGCTGTTTTTGTTACTATGGCTCTGTAGTATAGGGTAAAATCAGGTATGGTGATACCACCAGCCTCTTTTTTGTTGCTCAGTATTATTTTAGATATTCGAGGTTTTTTGTGATTCCAAATGAATTTTTGGATTGTTTTTTCTATTTTCATGAAGAAAGCCTTTGGAATTTTGATAGGGATTGCATTAAATGTGTAGATTGCTTTAGGTAAGATTGCCATTTTCACGATATTGATTCTTCCAATCCAGGAACAAGGGATGTTTCTCCACTTTCTAGTGTCTTCTGCAATTTCTCGCTTGAGTGTTTTAAAGTTCTCATTGTAGAGATTCTTTACTTCCTTGGTTAGGTTTATTCCAAGGTATTTTATTTTTTATAATGCAATTGTGAATGGGAGTGATTCTCTGATTTCATCCTCTGTGTATTTGTTGTTAGCATATATGAAGGCTACTGATTTCTGTGTATTTATTTTGTATCCTGCTACATTGCTGTAGGTTTTGATCAGCTCTAACAGCTTGCTAGTAGACTCTTTAGGGTCCTTTATGTATAGAATCATGTCATCTGCAAATAATGATAACTTGATTTCTTCCTTTCCAATTTGTATCCCTTTTATGTGTGTCTCTTGCCTTATTGCTATGGCTAAGACTTTCAAAACTATATTAAATAGAAGTGGAGACAGTGGACACCCTTGTCTTGTTCCTGATTTTAGTGGAAAAGCTTCCAGTTTTTCCCCATTTAGTAATATGTTGGCTGTAGGCTTGTCATAAATAGCCTTTATTATATTGAGATATGTTCCTTCTATTCCCAGTCTCTGTAGGACTTTTATCAGGAAGGGATGTTGGATTTTGTCAAATGCTTTCTCTGCATCTAATGAGATGATCATGTGATTTTTGTCCTTCAACCCGTTTATGTAATGTATTACATTTATAGATTTGCGTATGTTGAACCATCCCTGCATCTCTGGGATAAAGCCTACTTGGTCAGGGTGAATGATCTTTTTGATATACTCTTGTATTCTGTTTGCCAATATTTTGTTGAGAATTTTTGCATCTATGTTCATGAGAGAGATTGGTCTGTAATTTTCTTTTTTTGTTCTATCTTTGCCTGGTTTTGGTATCAGGGTGATGCTGGCCTCATAGAAGGAGTTTGGTAGAATTCCTTCTTTTTCTATTTCCTGGAAAAGCTTAAGAAGCAATGGTGTTAGCTCTTCCTTAAAAGTCTGGTAAAATTCAGCAGTGAATCCATCCGGGCCTGGGCTTTTTTTAGTTGGGAGATTATTGATAACTGTTCGGATCTCCATGTTTGTTATAGGTCTATTTAAGTGATTAATCTCATTTTGATTTAATTTAGGTAGGTCATATAGATCAAGGAAATCATCCATTTCTTTCAGATTTTCATACTTTGTGGAGTATATGCTTTTATAGTATGTCCCTATGATTTTATGAATTTCTCTGGATTCTGTTGTGATGTTACCTTGTTCATCTCTGATTTTATTAATTTGTGTCTCTTCTCTCTTTCTTTTGGTCAGATTTGCTAAGGGTTTATCAATCTTGTTTATCCTTTCAAAGAACCAACTCTTTGTTTCATTAATTCTTTGGATTGTTCTTTTTGTTTCTATTTCATTAATTTCTGCCCTAATCTTTATTATTTCTTCCCTACTACTGATTTTTGGTTTGCCTTGTTCTTCTTTTTCCAAGGCTTTAAGGCGAAGCATTAGGTCGTTTACTTGCAACCTTTCTAATTTCTTAATATAGGCACTTAAGGCTATAAGTTTACCTCTTAGAACTGCCTTCATTGTGTCCCAGAGATTTTGGTATGTTGTGTTCACATTATCATTTGACTCTATAAATTTTTTGATTTCCTTTTTGATTTCTTCATTGACCCACTCATCATTAGGTAGTGTATTGTTTAGTTTCCATGATTTTGTGTATGCTCTATAGCCTTTCTTGTTACTGATTTGTAGTTTAATTCCATTGTGGTCAGATAGAATGCAAGGAATTATTTCAATTTTCCTGAATTTGTTAAGATTTGCTTTGTGTCCTAATATATGGTCTATTTTAGAGAATGTTCCATGTGCTGCTGAAAAGAATGTATATTCTGCAGCCTTTGGATGAAATGTCCTGTATATATCTGTTAGGTCCATTCCTTCTATGACCTCATTTAGTCCAGAAGCCTCTCTGTTTATTCTTTCCCTGGATGACCTGTCAATTGATGAGAGTGGGGTGTTAAAGTCACCCACCACCACTGTGTTTGGTGTTATCTGTGACCTTAGTTCTAATAGTGTTTGTTTGACGAATTTGGGAGCCCCCATGTTAGGTGCATATATGTTTAGGATTGTAATGTCCTCCTGTTGGAGTGTGCCCTTAATCAATATAAAGTGACCTTCCTTATCTTTCTTGACTAACGTCGGACTAAAGTCTACCCTGTCTGATATTAGGATAGCAACCCCTGCTTGTTTTCTAGGCCCATTTGCTTGAAACACCGTCTTCCAACCTTTCACCCTAAGATGATGTCTATCCTTTGTAGAAAGGTGAGTTTCTTGGAGACAACAAATTGTAGGATCCTGCTTTTTAACCCAGTCTGCAAATCTATGTCTTTTCGTTGGGGCATTGAGACCATTGATATTAAGAGATATTATTGAAAGGTGTGTATTTATGTTTGCCATTTTTGTGTGTGTGTGTGTGTTACTGATTCTACCTGTGCTCTCTTCTGTTAACTGGTATTTGAGTATAGCTGGTTTTTTCTAGGTTCCTTATATGTGTGCTTTTCCTTTTGTTCAGCATGGAGGATTCTATCAAGTATTTTCTGTCGAGCTGGTTTTGTCTTCAAATACTCCTTTAACCTGCTTTTGTCATGGAATGTCTTTATTTCTCCATCTATTTGAATGGATAACTTTGCAGGATAAAGTAACCTTGGTTGACAGTTGTTATCTTTCAGAACTTGGAATATATCACTCCAAGCCCTTCTGGCTTTAAAAGTTTGTGTTGAATAATCTGCTGTAATCCTGATGGGCTTGCTTTTGTAGGTAACTTGATTTTTCTCTCTAACTGCTTTCAGTATTTTTTCTTTGGTGTGTGTGTTTGGAAGTTTAGTATAATGTGGCGAGGAGAGGTTCTTTCTGGGGTTGTCTGGCTGGGGTTCTAAAGGCTTCCTGTATCTGTATTGGCACCTCTTTCCCAATTTGGGGGAAATTTTCCTCTATGATTTTGTTGAAGATGCCTACTATGCCTCTGGAGTGGAGTTCTTCTCCTTCTACTATGCCCTGAATTCTTATATTGGATCTTTTCATAGTGTCCCGAATATCTTGAAATTCCCACTCATACTTTTCTATAAGTTTGTCTTTCTCTTTGTTGGACTGCATTAGGTCTGCCACCTGATCTTCTAGCTTAGATATTCTGTCCTCTCCCTCATCCATCCTACTGGTGAGATTTTCTACAGAGTTTTTTATTTCATTAACTGTGTTCTTCATTGCTAGTAATTCTGACTGGTTTTTCTTTATTATTTCTATTTCCCTATTTATGTCTTGTATTGCCTTCTTTATTTCGTTAAATTGGTGTCCTGCCTCTTCTTTGATTCCTTTGATTTCCTCTTTGATTTCCTCTTTGATTTCTTCTTTGATTGTTTTCATGTGTTTTTGACCTCCTTGAACATATTTATAATTATTCTTTTGAACTCTTTCTCAGGCATTTCCTCTAACTCTTTCTCACTGGAGGACATTTCTGATGCATTAATACTTTTAGGTGGATTTATATCATCTTGCTTTTTAGTGTTTCTTGTGTTATAATGTATATATTTTTGCATCTTGGATTAAGTTAATGCTTGGATTTTCTAGCTAGCTGTGTATTCTTAGCTGTATCAATTGATTTGATGTAATATATTTTCAGGGTAGGACCTTAAGGTATTAGGTGTGGCTCTTAAGACTCTCAGAGTATCTACAAAGATGTTCTTAGGGGTTGAGTTTCCCTGCTATAGGAGTATTCAAGCAGGCTGAGTGGAATAAAATACAGGTAGATTCTAAAATTTAACTAACCACTGTACACATTCAATCAAAAACAGTCCCGAGTATGTATGCAAGAGTAGTTATTATAATGACCAGATCCTCTATCAACAAAGAGGTTTAGATTTCTGGTCTGTTGAGGTATCCAAGTCAGCTTGTGACCAAGTGAGACCCTTCCCTGGTACAATCCCAGTTTCCTTGGGTGATTGTGGTCTCAGTCAAGTTGCTGCCTGGGTCGTCGGGCTGCTGTTCTGATTTCTGGAGCCGGGCACTTGCTTTTCCTACGGGGCAAACCGAGCCGCTGATGCTGCCTCTGCTGCTGTTGTAGCTGCCACCCCTGGAGCCACCACCGCTGCTGAAGCTGCCGCTGCCGTGTCCACCGCCGCTGCTCACCCCGAAGCCGCTGCTGAGGGATCTGCCGCCGCTGCCGCTCCTGGGTCCGCTGCTGCTGGGGCCGTTGGTACCGGTGCTGGAGCCACTGAAGTTGCTCCCGAACTCTGCTCCTGCTTGGGTCCTGCTGTCAGCCCAAGTTGGCGTGGCCGGGTCCCGGGCCGCTGCTGTGTTCGCTGGAGCTGGGTTCAGGTGGTGGGGGAGGGGAGGGAGCCGCGGCTGCTCTGGTTGTATCGCTGCTCCACGTGTGCTTCTACCTCGCGCGTCCCTTCGTTGCTCGCTGCCGCTCTCCCCTCACGTTTCCCGAGTTGTGGAGAGCGCGGTGTGAGGGGAAAATCCCGCACCTGGCTTGTCCTGCGGCTCGAGCCGAGAGTCCGGCGGCTTTCTGCTGCGCCGCAGCTGCGGCGATTGGCCGAGCTGCCCTGGAGCCGCTTTTCCGCCTGTGCAGGCTCTGGATGCTCTATAACTCTTCCACTTCTCCGCTGCCGCCTCAATTTCCTATACACCTCGCTTTTTAGTAAAAGTGTGTATTTTGCTGAGTTTTTTTGGTCTTTTTCCCCCCTAGGCTGCTTTGGCGTGGTACCTACGCCGCCATCTTAACCGGAAGTTCCCCAAATTTCTTAATGTAGGCACTTAAAGCTATAAATTTCCTTTTTAGGACTGCCTTCATTGTGTCCCATAGGTTTTGGTATGGTATCTATTGACTCTATGATTTTTTTTTTATTTCATTGACCCATTCATTACTTAGTAGTGTATTGTTTAGTTTCCATGATTTTGTATGCTCTATAGCTTTTCTTGGTATTGATTGTTAGTTTGATCCCATTGTGATCAGAGTGCAGACAATTATTTCAATTTTCCTATATTTGTTAAGATTTGCTTTGTGTCCTAATATATGGTCTGTTTTAGAGAATGTGCCATGTACTGCTGAAAAGAATGTATATTCTGCAGCATTTGAATAAAATAACCTGTACATATCTGTTAGTTCCATTTGTTCTATGACCTCATTTAATCCAGATGCATCTCTGTTTTTTTTGCCAGGATGACCTGTCAACTGATGAGAGTGAGGTGTTGAAGTCACCCACTACCACTGTGTTCAGTGTTATCTGTGACCTTCTAATAGTGTTGGTTTGATGAAACTGGCAGCCCCCATGTGAGGTGCATATATGTTTAGGATTGTAATGTCCTCCTGTTGGAGTGTGCCTTTAATCAATATAAAGTGACCTTCCTTATCTTTCCTAACTAATGTTGGACTGAAGTCTAACCTGTCACATATTAGGATAGAAACCCCTGCTTGTTTTCTAGGTTTGTTTGCTTGAAACGCCGTTTTCCGATCTTCCACCCTACAATAGTGTCCATCATTTGTAGAAAGGTGATTTTCTTGGAGGCAGAAAATTGAAGGATCCTGCTTTTTTTTTTTTTTTTTTTTTTTTTTTTTTGGTTTTTCGAGGTAGGGTCTCACTCTGGGCCAGGCTGACCTGCAATTAACTCTGTCATCTCAGGGTGTCCTTGAACTCATGGCAATCCTCCTACCTCTGCCTCCCAAGTGCTGGGATTAAAGGCGTGCGCCACCACGCCCGGCTAGGATCCTGCTTTTTAACCCAGTCTGTAAACCTATGTCTTTTGGTTGGGGTTTTGAGGCCATTGATATCAAGAGTTATTATTGAAGGGTGTATATTTATTTTTACCATTTTTCTTGTTTTGTAGTTCTTCCAGTTTTACCTTTGTTCCCTTGTATTAACTAGTATGTGAGTATGATTTGTTTTATCCAGGTTCCTTATATATGTGTGTTTTTCTTTCTCTTCAGCATGAAGGAATCTTTCAAGTATTTTCTATAGAGCCAGTTTTGTCTTCAAATATTCCTTTAGCCTGCTTTTTAGGTAGAATGTTCTTATTTCATCATCTATTTGAATGGATAGCTTTGCAGGATAAAGTAACCTTGGTTGACATTTATCTTTCAGAACTTAGAATACATCATTCCTAGCCCTTCTGGCTTTTAAAGTTTGTGTTGCGTAATCTGCTATGATCCTGATGGGCTTGCCCTTGTATGTGACTTGATTTTTCTAACTGCTTTCAATATATTTTCTTTGATTTGTATGTTTGGTAGTTTAATTATAATATGGTGATAATATAAAGGCTTCCTATATCTGCATTGGCATCTCCTTCCCAATTTGGAGGAAGTTTTCTTCTATGATTTTGTTAAAAATGCCTACCATGCCTTTGGATTGCTTCTTCTACTATACTCTGAATTCTTACATTTGACCTTTTCATAGTTTCCCAAATATCTTGAAATTCCCATTCACACTTTCATATTAGTTTGTCTTTCTCTTTGTTGGCATGTGTTAGAACCGCCACCTGGTCTTCTAGTTTAGATATTCTGTCCTCCCCTTCATCCATTCTACTGATGAGATTTTCTACAGTTTTTTATTTCACTGACTGTGTTCTTCATTGCTAGTATTTCTGACTAGTTTTTCTTATTTCTACTTTCTTATTTATGCCTTGTATTGATGGACCTCCTCATTTCATTAAATTGGTTTCCTGTGTCTTTGATTCCTTTCATTTCCTCTTTCATTTCTTTGATTTCCTCTTTGGTTTATTTGAGCATATTTATAATCATTCTTTTGAAATCTTTCTCAGGCATTTCCTTTAAATCAGTCTCACTGGAGGTCATTTCTGATGCATTAATACTTTTTAGTGTATTTATATTGTCTTAATTTTTTGTGTTTTTTGTATTATAATGTAGCAATTTTTGCATCTTGGATTAATTTAATGCTTGGATTTTCTAATTATTTGCAATATTATTAGCTATATCAGTCAATATGATGTTACATATCATCAAGGTAGGAGCTTAAGGTACTAGGTATGACTCTTAAGACACTGAGAGTATCTATAAAAGTGACCCTTGATGTTGTGTTTGCCTGCTATGAAGTATTCTAGTAGGCTGAGTGGGACAATATATTGGTAGATTCTAAAATTTAACTAAACAATGTACACATCCAATAAAAAACAGCACAGAGTACTTATGCAAGAGTAAGTATTATGACAACCAGATCCTCTAACAAAGTCACAGTCCCTAAGCATGTGTGTTGCCCCACACCCTTAATCCTGTCAACTGTGAGGGTAAGATTTCTGGTCTGTTGAGGGTTCCAAGTCATCTTGTGACCAAGTGAGACCCTTCTCTAATGAACGACAGAAAAGGAAACAAAGGAACTATAAATGAGAAAGCTATACATGACAACCCCAAAATATAGCTTATTTAAGAATGGCCAATCTGACCATCCATCAGATTTAACATATAATTTACCCTGACACAGAAGTTGCAATTAGCACTTATGCCAGGCTTATTTGGTTGGTACTGACCTGGTGTAATCCCAGTTACCTTCTGGGATGGTCTTGGTCTCAATTACATTGTGCTCCCACTTGGGTCCCTCTTTGCTGTGCTGTGGGCTCAGGTAGGCTGGCTGAGTCGCTGCTCTGATTGCCTGTGCTAGGTGCTATGTAAGTGACCTCCCTTCCTCAGGTCTCTGGTGCTTTCTGGCATTTGCACTGGTGGAGGGGGAGAGGAGGCTGTGGATGGTGGCTGAAGTTCTCCTGCTCTGTTGGTCCCTGTCATCCTTCCTTCACATTTCCTTAGTTTAAAAGCAGGCCAGTGTGAGTGGAGAATCTCCTCACCTGGTTCTTCCTGCAGCTCAGGCCGAGCCTTGTGGCTGTGGCCATGTGGACCTGGTTCCGCCACTGCTGGAGCCACATCTACCTGCTTCTGTGGGCTCTAGATGCTCGGGGTCTCTCTTATGTCTCTGCTGCAGTTGATAATTTCTTATACACCTCACTTTTTAGTAGAAGACTGTATTTTGCTGGTTTTTTGTTTGTTTGTTTGTTTTGGTTTTTTCTCTCGTAGGCTGCTTTGGCATGGTTCCTATACCACCATCTTAACTGGAAATCCCATACCTGGCTTTTAACTATTTAAATATGCTCAAAAAGCATGCACAAACAAGTAAAGGAAAATATGAAAATGAAGTCCCACCAGAGTTAAATTATCAACAAAAAAGAAAAAATTTTCTTTTTTTCTTTTCTTTTTTTTTTTTTTTTTTTGTTTTCTTTTTGAGGTAGGGTCTCACTCTGGTCTAGGCTGACCTGGAATTAACTCTGTAGTCTCAGGGTGGCCTTGAACTCACGGCGATCCTCCTACCTCTGCCTCCCGAGTGCTGGGATTAAAGGTGTGCGCCACCACGCCTGGCTGAAAAAATTTTATTTTTTTAAATATTTATTTATTTGAGAGAGGGATAGATAAGAGGTCAACGAGGAGATGTACCACAGCCTCCAGCCTCTGCACACAACTCCAGACACACTGGGGAATCGAATGTAGGCCATTAGGCTTTGCAAACACGTGCCTTTAACTGCTGATCCATCTCTCCAGCCCCAACAAAAAGAAATTTTAAAAGGACCTAAATAGAACTTTGAAACTTCAAACATTCAATAACTGAAATGAAAATTAAAATTATGCTCAAAAGCAAATTTTCATGGATAGAAGAGAGAATCATGAGGATTAAGTCAACTGAGAGTACCTGGTCTGGGAAGCAGAGAGAACAATGAAGAAAAGCAAGCAGAATTTAGATATCTATAGGACTTCATCAAGACTATCAACATAGGGCTTGGGTAGACGGCTAGGTGTGGAAAAGCACTTGCTGTCCAAGTATGAAGACCAGCAAACAACTCCTAGCCAGGCATGGTCACACATGCTCAACACCAGTGCTGAGGAGACTGGACATTAGAGATCACTGGGGATTGTTGGGCCCTTAGTCTGACTAGAAAATAGTAGCTCTAGTTTCAGTGAGAGACTCGTCTCAAGGTAGAAAAGTGACAGAGGAGGACACCTGATGTTCTCCTCTTGCCTCTGCACACATAGCCGAGACAAAGACACAACTAAGAGTCTCAGGAAACTCTAAATCAGAGATCCACACCACAGAAATATTATCAACAAAACTGCAAAAGTCAAAGACAATGAGAATTCTAAAAGCAGTAAGGAAGAAAAAGATTTTACAATATTATAGATAAGATTAATAAGTACTTTCTCCTAAGAAAGTTTAGAGGCAAAGAATAGTGGAAGGCTGGAGAGATGGCTTAGTAGTTAAGGAGCTTGCCTGCAAAGCCCAAGGGACACAGGTTAGATTTCCCAGTAACTATGTAAGCACAAGATGCATGCCTCTGGAGTTCATTTGCAGTGGCTAGAGGCCCTGGTGCACCCATTCTTTCCCCCTCTCTCTATCTCTCAAATAAATATCTTTTTTAAAAGGTAGTGGAATGAAAGTCAAAGCGCCAGAAAGTCAGTCAACTAAGAATTCAATATTAACCCAGGCATGGGGGCACACATCTTTAATCCCAATCCTACACTTGGGAGGCAAAGGTAGGAGGATCACCACAAGTTCAAGGCCACCCGGAGACTACATAGTTAATTCTAGGTCAGCCTGGGCTGGAGTGAGACCCTACCTCAGAAAACCAAAGGGGGGTGGGTGGGAAGATTTCCATATTAAATAAAATTATCCCTCAAAATGAAAGGAAGAAAAATTAAGTTCAACAACAACAAAAAAGAACATTCACAGCAAGAGATATAATATACTATACCAAAAATGTAACACAGAAAACTGAAAAGAGAAAGTACTAGACAGTAACATAAATTGGCACAAAGAAATGTTTGTCCCTCCAAAATTCATGTTTTGCAATTAAGTCACCAATGTGACGGTATTAGAGGCAATCACACTGGGGTGTGTGGGGGGGAGGTGATCAGAGTGTTACAGTCCAGTTCGCATTGCTGGTAGAAATCACCCAACCAAGAGCAGCTTCTGGGAAAAAGAGATTTATTTTGGCTTACAGGCTCGAGGGGAAGCTCCACGATGGCAGGGGAAAACGATGGCATGAGCAGAGGGTGGACATCACCCCCTGGCCAACATATGGTGGACTACAGCAACAGGAGGGTGTGCCGAACACTGGCATGGGGAAACTGGCTATAAAGCCCTTAAGCCCGCCCCCAACAATATACTCCCCCTCCAGGAGGCATTAATTCCCAAATATCCATCAGCTGGGGAGCTAGCATTCAGAACACCTAAGTTTATGGGGGACACCTGAATCAAACCACCACATTCCGCCCCTGGCCCCCATAAACTGATATCCATACATGATGTAAAATACAATGTATCCAGTCTGACTTTAAAAGTCCCCATAGTTTTTATCAATCCCAATGATGTTCATATATCCCCATAGTTCAAGATCTTTTAACTGAGCCATAATACCAAAATAATAACCTTAAAAAAACCCAGAATGGCACAGAATAAATACTCACACTGCAATAGATGGCATTGGGCATAGCAAAGAAACATTCAACCAATACAAGATTTAAAACAACCAGGGCAAATATCAAACTCTGTAGCTTCAAGTCCAGCAACTCCAGCCAGTGACAAATCTTCAAGTCCAATAATTCTAACCAGCAACAAGTCTCTGGCATTCCAATTCCGCCCCTCCAGCTAGGCTACTCACAGTCCTGGGAAACTTCATTGGGGCCGGCAGCTCCTTGGCAGCCATCTCATGGTCCCAGCATCTCCACTGGGTCTCCACTGCAAGCCACGGTTCATCCTCATGGCCCCAAGGGGTCTCTATGCAGGCAACCAGCAAACCTGCTTCACACTGCCCATGGCCATTTCCAAAACACAAGACTGTGTTGCAAACTCAATGACCCTCTTTCCAGCATTTCTTATACTCCACAATACCAGGTAGGGTGCCAATTTGTTAATCCAGGGGGGAACAAAGCAGACTTTGAAGAACAGGATTCCTTGGGCACTCAGGCCCCTTCAAAAGAGTCTACATTCTTCTTGTTGCCCCAGCGCAGGTCAGCTAGCCCAGTCTCAAAGGTTGTAATCTCTCAGTTGCAGCTGAACGGGCAAGAGTTCACCCAAAGATTTTTCTTTCTGTGCCATATCCCTCTGCTCATACCAGTTCATTTCTATGCAAAGCAACCCTGCACAACTTCTCAGGACACGGGCATAAGAGCAAGCTTCTCACACAAACTGCTAGCCCAGTCCAGGCACAGCTCTTTCTCACCCTCATAAGCCAAACCTCACAGTCCATAGTTCTTACTGCATTCAGGTCTTGGAGCTCAGACCAGAATAGTCCTTTAAGCTATACTTACAGCACTGCAAGGCATCTCTTAGGCCAAGGTTTCAACTCCTGCCACATTCCTCTTGAAAATCAGCTCCAAAAGGCCGAAGCCACATAGTCAGGTGTCTATCAGCAATCCCACTCCTCGGTACCACTTTACTGTTACAGTCCGGTTTGCATTGCTGGTAGAAATCACCCAACCAAGAGCAGCTTCAGGGAAAAAGAGATTTATTTTGGCTTACAGGCTCGAGGGGAAGCTCCACGATGGCAGGGGAAAACGATGGCATGAGCAGAGGGTGGACATCACCCCCTCGCCAACATATGGTGGACTACAGCAACAGGAGGGTGTGCCAAACACTGGCATGGGGAAACTGGCTATAAAGCCCTTAAGCCCACCCCCAACAATATACTCCCTCCAGGAGGCATTAATTCCCAAATATCCATCAGCTGGGGAGCTAGCATTCAGAACACCTAAGTTTATGGGGGACACCTGAATCAAACCACCACAGAGTGTAAGCAGGCCATTATTATGAATGGAAATTGGTTCACTTCTAACTAGCCCAAGAGAGGTACCCTTTTTTGCCTTTTTACCATGTGAAGACACATAGATGGTGCCATTCATGATCATCAGATGGTGAATCTATGGTCACTTTATATTGAGCTGCCCAGCATATATAAATGAGTAATATTTTTTCCATTATGCACAAATTACCCAGTGTAAGATATTTTGTTACAGCACCTCATATACAAAGCAAAATATCACTGTATAATTATAAGGCCAATGGTAACAAATATTGGTAACTTCCATATTTTTTCCATGATTAAAAAGCCAACTACATAAGGCAATACATGCAAGTCTATGTTACAAGTAAAACAGTAATATAAATTTATATCTATGACACAAATGCATAAAGATGGAATCTGTTACAATGACAATACAAGAAGAAAGGAACAATTCTTGCTACAATGGCAATGTTTATATGATTGAAACCAAACTGTTATTAATCCAAACTGGACTTCTATAAAGATGTTAGCAAGAAAACAGAGAAAGTGGGGAAAAAAAGGACAAATCAAAGTTTGCTAGATAAAATAAATTAGCTAACTTAATTTTTTTAAGTTAAAAAAGATTGCTAGACAAATTCTGACACAAAAGAAGGCAGTTGCGGTAGTTTGAATAAGATGTCCTTCATAAACTCATGTGTTATGAATGCTTGGTCCCCAGCTCGTAACAGTCTGGGAGATGAAGCCTTGATGGAGGAGGTGTATTGCTGGAGACTGGCTTATAGGTGCTATAGCCAGTTTCCCCTTACCAGAGTTTGGTTCACTCTTACTAGAAGTCATTCTCTATTTCGGTATAGAACAAGGAGCTAATGAGTAAGTAACTTTCATTTCAGCATTAGTTTTCCATGTTTGGTAATGTACAAATTGCAGTTCATCTTATAGTATGAAACCAAGATTGTAAGCCGTTTGTGTAAGAAATGCTCATTTAACTGAACTAAGCTTGACACAGACACAAGAAAAGCCAAAAATGTCAGGATTTTATCATCAGTGGGAACTTTTGGACTGATGACTTAAGGAAGATTTTTATTCATTAATGTTAAAAGTTATTATTTTGCTTTCTTTTTATTTTTTGTTAATTTACTTGTGTGTGTGTGCGTGTGTGTAGAGAAAGAGAGACCGTGTGTGTGTGTGTGTGTGTGTGTGTGTTTGTGTGTGCGTGTGTGTGTCAGGGCCTCTTGCCATTGCAAACTCCAGATGCCTGTAGCACTTTATGCATCTGGCTTAACTTTACAAGAATAATGGGGAATTAAACACAGGGCAGCATATTTTGCAAGCAAGTGCCTTTAATAGCTGAGACATCTTCCCTATCTTGTGCTTATTTTCATGATCTCATGTAGCTCAGGTTGCACTTAAACTTGCTGACCTTGAACTCCTGATTCTCCTGCTTTCACCTCTTCACTGTTGAGCAAGCAGATTGGCAGATAAATTATAGCATATTGCTCCTGTGACCATTTTGAACAAAACAACAAAAGATTACATCAAAAGACATGGCAAACAAAATCTATGAGGCTGCTGCTAGCATTAATAAAGCATACTCTTTTAAAGAGATGTGTGGTGGTTTGAATCAAATGTTTCCCATAAACTCATATGCCTGAAGGCTTGGTCCCCAGCTGATAGCATTAATTTTTTCTTAATAAAGAGATGTGTGGTGGTTTGAATCACATGTTCCCCATAAGCTCATGTGTTCTGAAGGGTTAGACTCCAGCTGATGGCAACTTGGCAGATGGAGCGCTGGAGGAGAAGTGTCCCTAAGAGTAGACTTTGAGGTTTATTAGCCCTAGCTTGCTGGTGTTAGTCAGTTCCCTCTCATGCTGCTGTCTTCCACCTGCTGTGGCCAGGAGGTAATGTTTAGCTTCTGCTCATGGCATCCTTTTCCCTGCCATCATGAAGCTTTCCCTAAAATAAATCCTTTCCTCCCATCAGATGCTTTTGGTCAGGTGTTTTGTTCCACCAATGTGAAGGTAACTGCAACAAGGAGTATAGTCTAAAATGACAATAAAAAGTAAATATTCAAACCAATAAATAACGAGGTAGCCTACTATTAAGCATCATGCATTGTACACAATCATATAAAGTATCCTTTAAGATACCTGGCACGGTGGGAGGTTCGTCTTCACTAGCATCACCACAAACCTCTGAATAATGCACTGCACTGACATTATGAAGATACTGAGCAATAGCAATAGACTACTGGCATATATGTGAGCCACAGTTGACGAAAGTCTCATTATGACATGCAAATGTGCTAAAACCAGAAATTAAACTAGGGACATTACTGCCAACTTTGCAGAAATAAAAATACAATTGTAAAAGTACACTATGGCCAAGTGTGGTGGTGGCCATTTTTAATACCATCACTCTGGAGTCAGAGGTAGGAGCATCACTGTAAGTCTGAGGCAAGCCTGAGACTACATAGTGAATTCCAGGTCAGCCTAGGCTACAGAAAGATCCTACCTCAAAAATCAAAACAAAGGGTGGAGAAATGGCTTAGTGGTTAAGATGCTAGCCTGCAAAGCCTAAGGACCCATGTTGAACTCGCCAGATCCCATGTAGGAAGACACACAAAGATGAAGCAAGCACAAGGTCACACATGTCTGCTAGGTGGCACAAGTGTCTGGAGTTTGATTGCAATGACTGAGGCACTGGTATGCCAATTTCTTTCTCTTGCTCTCTCTAAAATAACAAAACAAAAGCAAAACAAAACAGAACCTAATAAGGCTACTTACTAAAGTTGGACCTATTTCAAAGACATTTTACTCATATTCTAAATTACATCCGTTTCTTTTTAAAATAGTTTATTTATTTATGAGGGGGGGGGGAGGGAGGGAGGGGGGGGAGAGAATGGGTATGCCAGGGCCTCTACCCACTGCAAATGAACTCTAGACACATGTGCCACTTTGTGCATCTTGCTTTACATGGGTACTGGGGAATCAAACCTGGATCCTTTTTGGCTTTGTTGGCAAGCACCTTAACCACTAAGCCATCTCTCCAACCTGAGTTAGTTTTTTTTTACATAGTGAATTGCTTACAGTGAAGAAGGTTACAACACAGCCACTTAGTAGTTATCCAGCTTTGGACAAATTACTTGCTTCCCCAAAATTTCTGTTAGTCACTGGTAAATGGGGGTACTAATGTATCTAAAAAGACTATAGTGGTGTGTGCTTGCTACAGTGTCTAATATATGGTTATGCTGAATAAACACCAGAATGTAACCATTTCTCCTTCTCTTTAACACTTGTCAAATATGATTTGCAGTTCATCTGGATTTACTTTTTAAACCACGAGGACTAGGGAATTGAGGAAAATAAAACTGATTTGGAGCTTTTTTGAAAAAAAAAAAACAAACCCTGACCTTACAGTATCTATTGAATATTTACTATATGCTAACATTGGGGATTTAATGATGCAGACATAGTTTATATAAAACTTACCTGCTGAAAGTAATTCAATGTTTATTTCACAGAACTGTACAACTATTAATACAATCTCTTCTTTTTTATTTTTTGATAGGGTCTCACTCTAGCCCAGGCTGACCCAGAACTGACTTTGTGTAGCTTTGAACTCACAGCAATCCTCCCACCTGTCAGCCTCCCAAAGTGCTGAGATTAAAGGCATGCACCACCAAACTCGGCTTAGATAAATTCTTTAAAATATAAGTATTATTCTTTGATAGAGACAGTAAGAGAGAGAGAAGGAGAGAGAGAGAAAGAAATAGACAGTGTGTGTGTGTGTTTGTGTGTGTGTGTGTGTGTATGGGCACACCAGGCCTCTTGCCACTGAAAACAAACACCAAATGCACATGCCACTTTGTGCGTCTGCCTTTACATAGGTACTAGGGAATCAAACCCCAGGCCAGCAGGCTTTGCAAGCAAGCACTTTTAACCACTGAACAATCTTTCCAACCCATAGATAATTTTTTTAATATTTAAAAATATTTTTATTTATTTGAGTGAAATGGGCAGGAGGGAGGGAAACATGAATGGTCAAGCACCAGGACCTCTTGCCACTGCAAATGAACTCCAGACACATGGGCCATTTCATGTATCTAGCTTTAAGTGAGTACTGAGGTATTGAACCAGATCATCAGGTTTTAAAGCAAGCGCCTTTTTAACCACTGAGCCATCTCTACAGCTCCATAGATAAATTTAAATAATATGTTTGAGTTTGATACATTTATGCCCTTCCCATACTTTAAAGCTAAGCATTCTTTAAAATATAGATAAACAAAAGGTTACAGCCTTGAGAGATAATTGTTTCTGCTATCTAATTACTGGGAGGCAGAGTTGGACGATTCAACTACTCACAAAAACAAAACAATCATTTCTGTAATCCAGTAATTAGATTAGTTTTCTTGAGCTATATTTTACAACTAATTTATCCTGAAGATTTCTTTAACAAGTCAATGAGGTGGGGGAGGACAATACAGCTCTATATTCAAGAGATTTAAGTGATAGAACCACCAAATGTAATATATGGAACTTGTTTGGTCCCTGATTAGCCACCAAATGTAATATATGGAACTTGTTTGGTCCCAGGTGTAAATAGATATTTTTGATTGTTATCATTGTTTTTCAAGGTAGGGTCTCACTTTATCCCAGGATGACCTGGAACTCACACTGTATTTTCAGTTTGACCTCAAACTCAAAGTGACCCTCCTACTGCTGCCTCCCCAGTGCTAGGATTAAAGACATGTGTCACCACATCCTGTGTAGATAGATGTCTTTGAGACAAATGGGGACCCATGAATAGGAACTGGATGCCAGATGCTGTTAAGGAATAAGTATTAATTATACTTGGTTGGATAACAGTATTATGATTACTTTTAAAACGTGTTTATTGGGCTGGAAAGATGGCTTAGTGGTTAAGGCACTTGCCTGCAAAGCCTAGAGGCCCAAGTTCAACACCCCACAACCCATGTAAGCCAGATGTATAAAGTCATGCATGTGTACCAGATGGCACACATATCTGGATTTTGAGTGCAGTGGCTAGAGGCCCTGGCATGCCCTTTTTTCTCTCTCTCATTCTCTTTCATAAAAACAAAAATCTTTAAAAAAAAAAAAAAAGTGTTTATCCAAAGAGATGAACAGTGAATACTGAATAGTAAAATGTCATGTTTGATATTCATGTTAAAATACTCCAGGAAAATGTAGCAATGATAACATAAAAAAGTAAAGCAGAATAACAAAATTACTTAAAAGTCAGTTAAGAGAAGAAACATAAGCATAAATGCTGAGATTAATGAAACAGAAAGGGATAACACTAACTTTTTGAAAAAATAAAATCTCTGGAGTTGATTCTCTAGCAACCATGATTAAAATAAACATATCAAGCTGGGCGTGGTGGCACATGCCTTCAACCCCTGCACTTAAGAGGCAGAAGTAGGAGGACTGCCTTGAGTTCAAGGGCACCCTGGGACTACAGAGTGAATTACATGTTAGCCTGGGCTATAGCAAAACCCTACCTCAAAAAGCCAAAACAAACAAACAAACTTATCAGATGAAGAGTACCTCATTAGTCACTTAAACCTCAGTTTCCAATATGCTAAGTGGTCACTTAACCACTTCACCTTCCTTTCTTCTGCTTCTGCCTACTGTACCTGCCAAGGGCAGGGACAAAGTAGTCTGAACATTCAGCCCAGACAGGTACAGGTAAAAGAACAATTAAAGTCAGACGTTCATCTCATGCAATTATGTATTTATTTCTCTCAGAAATAGACTGGTCCCTTAGCCCAGAACTTCAGGTCTATTTACAGAGCTTCTTTTTCTGCTATGGCTCTGCCAGACTATCTTTATTCTTGACAGTCTCCTTCCCCAGGACAAGAGCCCAACTTCTGAATGAGAATCAAGAGCATTGACCACCATGCACACAGCTGCATTTCTTAACCTCTCAACTAAGTGCTACTGTGAAATGTCCTAGTCCAGTTTCCTATTAATGGGTTTCTATTCTGCATAGTCAGAAAAGTGGGAAAGATGGTTACAATCATTACAAATGTTTGTTTCAAATCCATGTCACACCAACAAAAAATAGGCCCTCAGGCTACAAAGACAGAGAGTAAAAGCAAGCACTGCTTCCACCTGCTTTCTATCCTCCAAAGCTTAGAAAAGTACATCTTAGTAGCCAATGCTTGGCAGCCATGACATACAGAACACATGCTGCAAGCAAGTGAGAAATGTAGTTACTTGCTTTCCATACTGTGCAATATTGGAAAGCACATCAGTGTGAAGAAATAAATGTTGAAAGCAATTTACTCACTAGTCTTACCATATAGATTGTTTTCTCATAGTATTTTTGTATTTTAATACAAAAATTTGCCAATACACTTGTGACTCAAGAAATGCAATAGAATTGAGGGAGAAATTCCCCACTTCTGGGAATTGAATATTTAAGAAACTTAGAAACTTGGCTTGGAGACTGAGAAACTACATGGATGACTGGGGACAGACTGGGGCTCTGGGAGTTCATCCAGAAACATTGTGCTCAGCCAACAGTTAATCACTGCTTCTGAGATCACCCTGCTCTGTTTTCCCTGTTCCCTCCTCCACACAAAAGACCTCCTGGTTACCTCTAAACGTTCAATACACAACCAGCCTAGGACACTCTCAATTGTGGATAGAGACAGCCCCAACATACGTAACCCCCTGAATCCAGCCCATATTTGAGTTTCCAACTTTTGGGAGCTCCTATCCATGACAATGGATGGGTTCTTGCTTATCTGATGTTTCTATCTTTACTGTATCTCTAAATATTTTTTTTTTAATTTATTTGCAAGAAGAGGGAGAATGAATGGGAATGCCAAGGCCTCTACCCGCTGCAAACGAATTCCAGATGCATCTACCAGTTTGTGCATATGGCTGAATACTGTTTAATGAAGCCTATTACATACATTCCTATACTAGCCTGTGATTGTCTTGCAGGGCTGAGGATGGCTAGTTCTTTACCACCTTCTGGGCAAGGACTCATTGGATCACAGCTCACTGAGAACAAAGCTGCTCTCCATCCTGTTTCAGAATAATATTGCATGTTTCTCTTTAGATGTCTGAGTTTAGGGGGTATAATATACTACACATTAAAATTCCTCTTCTAGGATTGGCACGGTGAATTTCCAAACTATTCATAATACAAAATGTAATTCCTTTGAAGATAGCAGCCAACTCCTTCTTTTTGTTTTAGTTCCTGCTGGAAAGTATAAATAACCAATCTTGGAAGCTCCCCCAAATTTGCTGTGTCCCTAGTCTATCTTCTAAATAAATATCATCAGTTCCTATTCAGCAGCACAGGTCAAAAACCTAAGTTTAAACCTCAATTCATTCATTCCTCCCTTCCTTCCTTCTTTCCTCCCTCCCTCCCTCCATTCTTTCTTTCTTTCTTTCCTTCTATCTCTCTTTCTTTCCTTTTTTTCTCTCTTTCCTTCTTTCCTGTCTTCCTTCCTTCCTTTCTTTCTTTCATAGTCCAGACATTTCAAGATTCTAGCCCAAGTCACTTATATTCTTGGCCTTCTATGGGAACAGAGCCTATTTCTAACCCTTAGGATACAGCTTCTAAGACAGATAAAGTGAGTATTCATTTCACCTTCCTTCTAGTTGAGTTCTGTTCAAAGAATCCTCCAAAATGTGGGAAATATTTGTACAAAATTTGATTTGAATAGAAGGTGTCCCCCAGAAGGCTCAGGTTAAAAGCTTGGTTATTAACTGGTAACTGAATCATGAGGGTGCTAACTTCATCAATGAATAAATCTATGGATGAGTTCATAACTGAACAGGATATTAGGAGGAGGGACTTCAGCAGGAAGAAATAGGTCATTAGGGGTGTGTCTTGGAAGGGTATCTGGTCCCCAGCCACTTTCTTTCTGTTTACCATACTCTATGAACTTTGCTTCCCCATATGCTCCTTGCCATGATTAAGTCTAGAATATTCACAGGGAGATAGAACTATAGCACTGCAAGAATGGCAATGATTCTGTCTTGGGTAATCACTTGGACAGACAGAATCAGGAATCTGATAACTCATTGCATGACCCTTGAATATATACAATATTTTTGTCAAATGTACTCAGTAGTGTTGGGGAAAATAAAAGGCTAATTAGAACTTTTGCTGAGGAATCCTATTGGAATTAAGGTTGGTGTTGTCTCTTTGCTATGCTCTATGGAGGTAAGTCAGTTTCACGTGGACTCTGTAAGCATGAAATAAATCCTGTCTTCCCAAAAGCTGCTTCTAGTCAGATGTTTGTCCAGCAATGAGATGGTAACTCCAACAGGAATGAAGTCTTCTCATCTTCCAAAAGATAAAAGCATGGGAGATAGTAAAGGCCTACTATATTCTTTCTCTTGACTGATGAGTTTTAAAGTTGCAGCCAGACAGAGGTTTAGGGCCATAGAGATGGCTTAGTGGTTAAGGTACTTGCCTGCAAAGACAAAGGACCCACAATTGATTCCCCAGGACCTATGTAAGCCAGATGCAAAAGGGGGTGCATGTATCTGGAGTTCGCTTGCAGTGGCCCATATTCTCTCTCTCTCAAATAAAGAAAAATGAAATAATTGAAAAAATGAAAGGTTTACAATAACTCTTTGTCCCTTTCAGGGTAGCTCTAATTTATAAAAGTTCAGAAACAAATCAGCAAGTAACAAAAAAAATTAACATCAGAAGAGTATAAACTATGATAACTTTAAATATATTTATCAGCTGTAATCAGATTTAACTATACAATTGTTGTTTATAGATTATTTCTTGATCATTAGGCTTGAGAAAGTATTTGATCACTTTTATTTCTTACAAACAGAAAATATTTTCCAAAAAAAAGAAAAAGAAAATATTTTCCATAAGTACATCAGTCCAATTGACATGATGATCAAAATTTTAGTTAAATTTATTTGTAATAATCTGAAAGCTTACTTTTACATAGAGCATAAAGGGAGCAAATGTACATCATTAAAATTTAAATTCTTTTTCATTTGTGTTATAAAGAGTAAGTATAGCTGGGCATGGTAGTGTCACATCTTTAATCCCAGCATTTGGGAGGCAGAGGTAGGAGGATCACCATGAGTTCAAGGCCATCCTGAGACTACATAGGGAATTCCAGTTCAGCCTGAGCTAGAGTGAGACCCTACCTCAAAAAAAAGTAAGTATAGAGCCTGAATGCAGTGGGCAATTATGACAACATGTAAAGCAGAGAATGATAATGAAAAGTAATGAGGAATTGTTCCAATGTACTTGGGCAAGTAAGAGTTTGACTAGAAGTTAGATGTAGTCTGGAAGCAAGGTGAAAATATGCAGATGCGGGAGACTGAAGATTTTAATAATGCTGGTTGCTATGGAAGGAGAATAAGGCAACTAAAATGATTGTTTCAATGAACAATGAGGGAAGTCAGTATTTCAAACCTTACAAAAATGATTTAATGTAATATAATGTTACTATATTATAATACAAGAAACACAAAGAATCAAAATAATACAGTCCCACTAAAAATTATAAATCCACCAGAAATTATCACCAATGAGACTGTTTTACATGAAGTGCCTGACAAAGATTTCAAAAAAAAAAAAAAAAAGATTGTATCTATACTCAAAGAAATCAAAGAAGAAATTAAAGGAATCACAGGGAAAAAAAAGAAGTAAAGAAGAAAACAAACTCCTGAAAGAGAAGCAAGATATCTGGGACACTATGAAAAGATCAATCATGAGTATTCAGGGTATAACAGAAGGAGAAGAATTTCAATCCAGAGGCTTAGTAGGTGTTTTCAACAAAATCATAGAAGAACAATTTCCCCAAACTGGGGAAGAAATGCCAATAGAGACAAAAGAAACTTTTAGAACAACAGGCAAAACTTGGAAAAAACTCTCCCCACCATGTTATAATTAAACTACTAAACAACCAAACCAAAGAAAAAATATTGAAAGCAGTTAGAGAGAAAAAGCAAGTCACCTACAAAGGCAAGCCTATCAAAATAGCTGCATATTACTCAACACAAACTTTAAAAGCTAGAAGGACCCGGCGTGGTAGCACACATGTCTTTTATCCCAGCACTCAGGAGGCAGAGGTAGGAGGATTGCAGTGAGTTCAAGGCCACCCTGAGAATCCATAGTGAATTCCAGGTCAGCCTGGGCTACAGTGAGACTCTATCTTGAAAAATCAAAAAACAAACAAATAAAAGCTAGAAGGGCTTGGAATGATGCATTCCAAGTTCTAAAAGATAACAACTGTCAACCAGGATTACTTTATCCTGCAAAGCTATCTATCCAAGTTGATGGAGAAATAAGGACATTCCACAACAAAAACAGCTAAAGAATTTATGATAACTAAAGAGCTCTACAGAAAATACTTGAATGAATTCTTCATGCTAAAGAGAAAGCAAAATACACACAAGAGGAAACAGGAAAAAATAAACCACACTCAAACAACAGTTAAAACAAGATAGCAAGAAAAAATACATACCTTTCACTAACAAGACTTAATATCAATGGCCTCAATGCCCCAACCAAAAGACACAGGCTTGCAGATTGGATTAAAAGGCAGGATCCTGTCATTTGTTGACTCCAGAAAACTCATCTCTCAATAAAAGATAGATACTGTCTTAAGGTGAAAGGATGGAAAATGTTATTTCAAACAAATGGGGCTAGGAAACAAGCAGGGGTTGCTGTTCTAATATCTGACAGGATAAGAGTTCAAACCAACATTAGGGAGGAATGATAAAGGTCATTTTATACTGATTAAAGGAACACTCCAACAGGAGGACATGATAATCCTAAACACAATATGCACCTAATATATAACATCACAGATACCATCAAACACAAGTTTAGTGGGCCTCTTCAATACCCCACTTTCATCAATCAACAGGTTATCCCGACAAAAAATAAACAGATATGTGAATTAAATGATGTCATGGAACAAATGGACGTAACAGATATCTACAGAACATTCCATTCAAATGCTGCAGAATATACATTTTTCTCAGCAGCACATAGAACAGTCTCTAAAATAGACCATATATTAGGACACAAAAGAAATCTCAACAAATATAGGAAAATTGAAACAACCCCTTGTACTATCTGACCACAGTGGGATTAAACTGCAAATCAGCAACAACAAAAGATACAGGGCATATAGAAATTCATGTAGACTAAACAGTATGCTATTGAATGATGAATGGGTCATTGAAGAAATCAAAAAGGAAATCAATAAATTCATATAAGCAAATGATGATGATAATACAACATACCAAAACTTTTGGGACACAATGAAGGCAGTAATACGAGGACAATTTATAGCGCTAAGTGCCAATATTAAGAAATTAGAGAGTTCACAAGTAAACAATTTAATGATTCACCTTAAGGCCTTGGAAAAAGAAGAACAAGGTAAACCAAAAATCAGTGCATGGGAAGAAATAATAAAGATTAGGGCAGAAATTAATGAAATAGAAACAAAAAAAAAAATCTAAAGAATCAATGAAGCAAAGAATTGGTTCTTTGAAAGGCTAAACAAGATTAATAAACCCTTAGCAAATCTGACCAGAAGAAAGAGAGAAGAGACAAAGATTAATAAAATTAGAGAAGAAAAAGGCAGTATTACAACAGATACCAAAGAAATTCAGAAAATTATAAGGACATATTTTAAAAATATGTATGCCTCTAAGTGAAAATCTGAAAGAAATAGATGATTTTCTTGATTCATATGACCTATCAAAATTAAACCAAGATGACATAAACCATTTACATAGACCTATAACAAGTACAGAGATCCAAGCATTATAAAAAGTCTCCCAACTAAAAAAAGTACAGGCCCAGATGGATTCACTTACGAATTATACCAGACATTCATAGAAGAACTAACACCATTGCTTCTCAAACTTTTCTATAAAATAGAAAAGGAAGGAATTCTACCAAACTCCTTCTATGAAACCAGCATCACCCACATACCAAAACCAGACAAAGACAAAAAAATAAAAAAAGAAAATTACAGACCAATCTCCTTTATGAATATAGATGCAAAAATTCTGAACAAAATACTGGCAAACAGAATATAAGAATATATCAAAAAGTCAAGGGCTGGAGAGATGGCTTAGCGGTTAAGCGCTTGCCTGTGAAGCCTAAGGACCCCGGTTTGAGGCTTGGTTCCCCAGGTCCCACGTTAGCCAGATGCACAAGGGGGCGCACGCGTCTGGAGTTCGTTTGCAGAGGCTGGAAGCCCTGGCGCGCCCATTCTCTCTCTCTCTCCCTCTCTCTGTCTTTCTCTCTGTGTCTATCGCTCTCAAATAAATAAATAAAAATTAAAAAAAAAAAGTCAAAAAGATTACTAAAAGCTGGGCGTGGTGGCACACGCCTTTTATTCAGCACTCCAGAGGCAGAGGTAGGAGGATCGCTGTGAGTTTGAGGCCACCCTGAGACTAAGAGGGTATGAATAAGTCATATGGAAACCTACTTTTTTTTTTTTTTTTTTGAGGTAGGGTCTCACTCTGGCTCAGGCTGACCTGGAATTCACTATGTAGTCTCAGGGTGGCCTCAAACTCTCAGCAATCCTCCTACCTCCGCCTCTTGAGTGCTGGGATTAAAGGTGTGTGCAAGCACAGCCAGCTTTGGAAACCTACTTTTTTGGACAATAAAACACTCAAAAGGGCTGGAGAAATGGCTTAGCGGTTAAGCGCTTGCCTGTGAAGCCTAAGGACCCCGGTTCGAGGCTCGGTTCCCCAGATCCCACGTTAGCCAGATGCACAAGGGGGCGCACGCGTCTGGAGTTCGTTTGCAGAGGCTGGAAGCCCTGGCGCGCCCATTCTCTCTCTCTCCCTCTATCTGTCTTTCTCTATGTGTCTGTCGCTCTCAAATAAATAAATAAAAATTAAAAAAAAAATAAAAAAATAAAAATAAAAAATAAAACACTCAAAAGCTGTAGATTGTTACTAGAAAATTTTCAGTGCCAAGGATAGGATACCTTCCAGTAAGCTGTTGGCCAGGGAGGTCTCTGATGCCCCTAAAACATTATAGGCCATTGCCGAGGCCCTTGGCTTCCCACCAGGAATAGATGGTAAGATCCTATTGCTGAAGACTCCACATACTTGGGCTGCAAGGCCACTGAAAAATCCTGCTGGAACAGAGCTAAAAACCTCCTCCATGTAGACCAGCTGACAGAAAGCTGGAAGAAGCCATTCTGCATGCAGTTCAATGGGAAAGAGAGAAATCACCAGTGAAGATACTCAACAGTAGACACTGCAAGTAGACACAGCCAGGCCAAATGAGCCAATGGGTGCAATAGTGGCATGTCTGTCATGATGGAAACCAACTGCCCTCTAATTGGACTGAAGGCCCGCTCCATGGGAGGGAATATATCCCTGATATTGAAAACCTACAACAGGGGTAGTCATGAGCCCTAGGGGTAAAACATCTGCTGCTGTCTGGCTAAATATATATACTATGCTCATCAAACTGCCTGCCCAAGTAAGCACATTTCTTAATGTTCATACCCACATATTAATGCTACTTTCACTTTTGATAGAGAACCTGCCCTTTTCAGATGGCAGTGACCTTGGAATGACTCAGAAGGCAACATGGTGCTGGGAAAAAATGACAGAGAAGTGCTCAGCACTGCAATATCTCTATCACACCTTCCAAGGCTCAGGGTCCACTGCGGAAGAGGTGGTGGAAAGAATCTAAGAGCCAAAGGAAGGGCAGGACTCCTTACAACATGCCCCTACAGACACAAAATGATCTGGACATCCATGGCCTCACAGTGCCTGATACTACCTACATCATAATAGGAGGAAAAGATCATGACATCAAAAGAAAAGAGACTGATTAAGAGGGGGAGGGGATATGATGGAGAGTGGAGTTTCAAAGGGTAAAGTTGGGGGAGGGAAGGCATTACCATGGGATATTGTTTATAATCATGGAAGCTGTTAATAAAAAATAATTAATAAAAAGATTACTCAAAGCTGGGCACTCGGGAGGCAGGGGTAGAAGGACTGCCATGAGTTTGAGGCTACCCTGAGACTACATACTTAATTCCAGGTCAGCCTGATCCAGAGACCCTTCCCCACCAAAAAAAGAAGATTAATCATCCCTACCAATTTGGCTTTATCCCAGGGAAGAAGGACAAAAATCACACAATCATCTCAATAGTTGCAGAAAAGGCATTTGACAAAATCCAACATCCTTTCATGGTAAAAGTATTACAGAAACTGGGAATAGAAGCAACATATCTCAACATAATAAAAGCTACTTATGACAAAGCTACAACCAACATAATACCAAATGGAGAAAAATTTGAAGCTTTTCCACTAAATTCAGGAATAAAACAAGGGTGCCCATTGTCCCCACAGTTATTTAATATATTACTGGAACTCTTAGCTATAGCAATGAGGCAAGACACACACATAAAATGGATATAAATTGGAAAGGAAGGGATCAAATTACATTATTGGCAGATGATATGATTCTGTACATAAAAGACCCTAGCTGGGTGTGGTGGTGCATGCCTTTAATCCCAGAATTCGTGATGCAGAGGTAGGAGGATCACCCTGAGTTCCAGGCCACCCTGAGACTACATAGTGAATTCCAGGTCAGCCTGGGCTAGAGTGAAACCCTACCTCGAAAAGCAAAAAAAAAAAAAAAAAAAGAAAAAAGACTCTACCAGCAAACTGTTAGAGCTGATAAACACTTTTAGCAATGCAGCAGGATAAAAAATATATGCACATAAATCAATAGCTTTCCTATATGCTAACAACACATGTGAGGAGGATGAAATCAGGGAATCTCTTCCATTCACAAGTGCCTCTGGGGGAAAAAAAAATGAAGTACCTTGGAATAAACCTAACCAAGGAAGTCAAGGAAGCAAAGGATCTCTACAATGAGAACGCTAAAACATGCAAGCGAGAAATTGCAGAAGACACAAGGAAATGGAAAGACATTCCTTGCACTTGGATTGGAAGAATCAATAATACTGTGAAAATGTCAATCTTAAAAAAGCAATCTACACATTTAATGCAATCCCCATTAAAATTCCAATGGCATTCTTCACAGAAATAGAAAAAAAAATCTTAAAATTCATTTGGAAGCACCCAACAAACTCAAATAGCCAAAATAATTTTGAGCAACAAAAATATGGCTGGTGGTATCACCATACCCAATTTTAAACTATATCAAAAAGCATAGTAACAAAAACAGCATGCTATTGGCACAAAGACAGGCAGACATATAGATCAATGGAACAGAATAGAGAACCCAGATGTTAATCCAGCTACAGCCATATGATTCTTGATAAAAAAATATTCATTGGACAAAACACAGCCTCTTCAACAAGTGGTGCTGGGAAAACTGTATATCTATATGTAAAAGGTTAAAAATAGATCCTTGTCTTTCTCCATATACAAGAAGCAAATCCAAGTGGATCAGGGACCTCAATATCAGACCTGAAACTCTGAAATTGCTAGAGGAAAAAGTAGGGGAAACCCTTCAACATACTGGTAAAGACAATGACTTTCTGAATACAACCCCAATTGCTTAGGAAATAAAACCACTAACCAACCACTGGGATCTCATGAAATTACAAAGCTTTTGTACAGCAAAGGACACTGTGAATAGAGCAAAGAGACAACCTACAGAATTGGAGAAAATCTTTGCCAGCTACACATCTGAAAGAGGATTAATATCCAGAATATACAAAGAACTCAAAAAACAGAACAATAAGAAATCAACCCAATTAAAAAAAATGGGCTATGGAAATAAATAGAGAGTTCTCAAAGGAAGAGACACAGATGGTATATAAACATCTATATTTTTTGTTTGTTTTTATTTGAGAGTAACAGAGAGAAAGAGGCAGAGAGAGAGAGAGAGAGAGAGAGAGAGAGAGAGAATGGGCATGCCAGGGCCTCCAGCCACTGCAAACGAACTCCAGATGCATGTGCCCCCTTGTGCATCTGGCTAAAGTGGGTCCTGGGGAATTGAGCCTCGAACCGGGGTCCTTAGGCTTTATAGGTAAGGGCTTAACTGCTAAGCCATCTCTCCAGCCCGGTATATAAACATCTAAAAAAGTGTTTTACATCCTTAGCCATCATGGAAATGCAAATTAAAACTACCTTGAGATTCCATCTCTCTCCTGTCAGAATGGCTACCATCAAGAAAACAAATGACAATAAATGTTGGCGAAGATACACTGTTGGTGGGAATGTAATTTGGTACATCCATTGTGGAAATCAGTGTAGAGGTTCTTGAGACAGTGAAAAATATATTTACTATATGATCCAACTATAGCACTCCTAGGCATATATCCTAATGACTCTTCTCACTACCTTAGAGATACTTGCACAACCATGTTTATTGCTGCTCTGTTCACAATAGCTAGGAAATGTAACCAGCCTAACTGTCTATCCACAAAAGAATGGAAAATAAACATGTGGTACATTTACACAATGGAGTTCTATTCAGTGAGAAAGAAAAATGAAATTATGAAATTTGCAGGGAAATGGATAGATCTGGAAAAGATTATACTAAGTGAGGTATCCCAAGCCCAGAAAGCCAGAGGTCACATGTTCTCTCTCATATGAGGATCCTAACTACAAATGTATGGGAGAGGGTTAATCAAAATTCAAGATATTCAGAGTAAGACATATGAAAATCTATTTTCTTCAATAATGGCACACCCAGAAGCCATTGATTATCAGTATAATGGCAAAATCACTGAAAATTCAAGTTGGTGCTGAGCTGAAAACCTTCTCCCTATAGACCAGCCAACTGAAACCTGGAAAAAGGTGAACTATATGCAGTCTTATGGGAGACAGATGTCACCAGTGGTGAAAACAGTGGACACTGGAAGCCTCGAGTTTGGCCAGACAGGCCAAATGATTGAATGAGTACAGTAGTGGCATGTCTTCTGTGAAGGAAACCAACTGCTCTCTAATTGGACTGAAGGCCCACACTATGAGAGGGAATATGTGCCTGGTGCTGAAAACCTAATCAAAGCCTATGGCAGGGGAGGTCAGTCACTTTAGAGGTATAAAGCCTGCTCTTGTCAAATGCATATATTATCCTCACCAAATTTCCCTGAAAGCACTACACTTAATGTTCATATTCATATATTAATGTTACTCTCACTTCCAGTTAGAGAAGCTTCTCTTTTCAGATGGCAATGACCACTGGGATGACCTAAAAGGTAACACCGTGCTGAGAAGAAGGGACAGAGAAGTGTCCAGCTCTGAAACATCTTACACCCTCCAAGGCTCAGGGTCCATTGTGGAAGAGGTGGCAGAAAGAATGTAAGAGCCAAAGGAAGGGTACCCTTCCTTACATACAACCGTCCAGACAGAATTTGGCCTCTATATCTATGACCTTGCAGTGCCTAGCAATACCTACATGAGACCCTCATAATAGAAGAAAAAGATGATGATATCAAATTAAAAGACAGACTAATGGTGAGAGGGAGGGGATATGAAGGGAAGCAGAGTTATAAAGGTGAAAGGGAGGGAAATACCATGGTTTGTTGCCTGTAAGTAAAAAAGTTGTCAATAAAAATATATTTGTTTTAAAAAAAGAATATACACAGTGAGGAACACTTATTTAAGCAAAAGTAAAGTAAGTTTGACTGAAATGAACTCTGTTCTATAATGGTTTATCATGCAACTACCACAGAAGCATATGACTAGATTAAAAAGTATGCTATATATATTTCCATAAAACTTAATTCCTCCTTTATTTTTCCAATTATCAAGGTAACTCCAACAGTCTAAAGAACTGTTTTACCTAGTATGATATTAGAAGGCACTCATTTCATTGAGGAATAGGGTATTCTAAACAGAACAGTACATAATCATTAAATCTGAAAATGATTTGATTAATAAATCAATTAGGAGCAGAGAAAGAACAAGAACATAAAGAAATAATTTCAACAATCTATTCATAGTTCTAATACACACGTGACATGAAGAAAAATATTTGAATCTTTACTCTTAAGCTACTGGGGTATATTTCACTTCCTTTTCTGGAATCTTTCTAAGTTTTGATTGTTCTATAGTAAACAGAAAGGATTCAATTTAAACACCCATAATACAAACTTTAAAACTTTTAACAACTATACGTGAAGCCAAAGGATTAAAAATAAATTACCTGTGATAAAACTGGTTAAGTTGTACCTCCTGCTGGAACAGGATACAATTTGTCTGAGCTACTCTTCTCCTTAATTGTAACATTTCCTCCTTACAAAGTCTCCAGTTGGGAAAAGTATGAAGAATGAAGTCACATCAGAGGCATGCATTTTAAAGAATGGGTAGTTTAACCTTGTCCTAAGCTTCTTGGGATTCCTGATGCATGCTCCAAGTTACCAAACACAGTCTGCCTGTAATTAAAAAATTTTTTGAAGTATTTTATTTATTTGTTTGGCAGAGAAAGAGAGAAGGGGTGTGCCAGGGCCTCCAGCCACTGCAAATGAACTCCAAATGCGTGTGCCCCCCCCCCGTACATCTGGCTAACATGGGTCCTGGGGAATTAAACCTGGGTCCTTTAGCTTTGCAGGCAAATGCCTTAACCACTAAGCCATACCTCCTGCCCTGTAATTAAAATTTTTACACAACCATTTTATCAGCACTGATTTTGATGATCACCTAAATGATTTTTAAAGTCACTTTGCTTTTCATTTTCCTTTGTTCCTAGAATTAGTTTGTGTAATGGTTTCTGACTTACTTAAAAATTAACCAATGTGGGCTGGAGAGATGGCTTAGCAGTTAAGCGCTTGCCTGTGAAACCTAAGGACCCCGGTTCGAGGCTCGGTTCCCCAGGTCCCACGTTAGCCAGATGCACAAGGGGGCGCACACGTCTGGAGTTCGTTTGCAGAGGCTGGAAGCCCTGGCGTGCCCATTCTCTCTCTCTCTCCCTCTATCTGTCTTTCTCTCTGTGTCTGTCACTCTCAAATAAATTAATTAATTAATTAATTAACCAATGTGCTGAATTTCAAATGTATGTAGTTGACAGAAAACTTAAACATTAAGGACTTGAAGTTGGGCTAGGGAGATGATTCAGTTGGTATAGTGCCTGCCATACAAGCATGACGGACTAAATTCAGAGCCCCAACTCCCACAAACCGGGCCCAGCTCTGAGAGCCTTTAAACTTAGCATCAAGTAGGTGGAGACAGGAGGATATTGGGATATTGGTGGCTAGTGAAGTCTATATGCAGGTTCAGTGAGAGCACCTATCTTAATAAAAGTAAAGCGAAGCACGACTAACACCCAACATTGATCTCCAGCCTATCTACCTATGTGTGTATACACACACACCACCACTACCACCACCCTGAACCCGGAGGACCCTGCTGCTTGGCACAGGCCCCTGCTTTGGCCTCAAATGGACCACCTGGAAACAGCGCAGACCCAGGCCCTATGAGTTTGTACTTCAAATGTGTTTGTTACTGGAGCAGATCTGGACTAGACCACCCTGTGTTCCCCACTGGAGCTACTGTTGCTACATTCTTCTCAAGACAAAGGGATTATCTCCAAATGGGCAAACCCCAACAACCCCCCCCCAAAAAAAACAAGTAACACAAGAAACCAAGGCAAGATATTCCTAACCAAGAATGCCAATGCAAATTATTTAGAGAAAACTCCAGACAAAAATTCCAAAACACATTATGAAAGAGAGAACATCAACAACTGAATGAAATGCAAGAGGATCAACTAAAAGAGCTCAATAGACACATGAATGAGTTCAACAAGGACACAACTAAATGTAATGACCCAAGAAATGAAAATGGAACTGAATAAAGAGAGAGGCTGAAGAAAAATCAAGTGGAAATCAAAATGTGCTAACTCAAAAAGCTCCAAAGAAAGTCACTGCAACAGAATAGATCATGTGACAGAATTATCAGGACTTGAGGACAAGGCAGAAGTAAAAAATCAGGGAATAAAAATCAATGACAAGTTCAAAAAATTTTGAGTAGAACATGAGAGAAACGTGGGACACCTTAAAAATCAAATGGTCTAATCATGGGCATACAAAAAGAACTTGAAATCAAGGGCATGGAAAATATTTCCAATAAAATTATAGAAGAAAAATTTCTAAATCTTATGAAAAAGAAGCCCATCCAGATATAAAAGGAATACAGAAGCCAAATAGACAAGACCAGAAAAGAAATTTCCCACATCACATTATAATTAAAACACTAAACACAGAAAATAAAGACTAATAAGAGATTACAATAGGACAGAAATAGCTTAATATCCAAATTTTATATTTTGTAAAGAAAAATGAATTTATAAAATATAAAGAAAAATGGATGATCTAAGTGAGGTAACCCAGGCTCAGAAAGACAAACGCCAAATGTTCTCTCATACACAGATCCTAGTTTGGAACAATTCAATTTTTTTCCCCAAGGTAGGGACTCTAGCCCAAGCTGACTTGGAATTCAATTCACTACATAGCTGGCCTTGAACTCATGGTTATCCTCCTACCTCTGCCTCCCAAATAGTAGGATTAAAGGCGTGCACCACCACACCCAGCTTAGTTCAATTTTTTGTAAGTTGTACTTAGTAGTCAGAAATGAGGCTAGGAGAGAAAAGAAGCAGGAATGGGTTACAGGAGGGCACAGTAGATCAGTAAGTGAAGGGACAACAGAGGAGAGTGTAGAAGGATAGGGAGAGGGGGAAGAATACACAAAACTAAAGACAGTGTCAATAAGTACTATAGAAGCCCACTTGTTTGTAAAGTAATTACAAAATATAACTTTATTAAAAATGGACAGAGGGGGCTGGAGAGATAGCTTGGTGGTTAAGGCCCTTGCCTGCAAAGCCAACGGACTGTATACCTGCATTAAGTGGCGCATGAGTCTGGAGTTCATTTGCAGCAGCTGAAGATCGTGGTGCACCCATTCTCTCTCTCTCTCTCTCTCTCTCTCTCTCTCTCTCTCTCTCTCTCTCTCTCTCTCCATGTGCCTTTTTTCTCTGTCTCTCACAAATAAAAATGAAATTTAAAAAAGTTTTAAAAAATGGAGAGAGGGCTAGAGACATAGCTTAGCAGTTAAGGAACTTGCAGGCACAGCCAAAGGACCCAGGTTCAATTCCCTAGTACCCCCATAAGCCAGATGCACATGCATCTAGAGCTTTGTATGCAGTGGTTAGAGACCCTGGCATGACAGCTCTCTCTGTTTCTCTCTGCCTTTCCCTCTCTGTCTCTCTCTCTCTCTCAGATGAGTAGATAAATAAAATTTATTTTTTAAATATGGAGAGAAAGAGAGATAGTTTAGGCAGAAATACCCTGCTGGGATAGAAAAAGTTTTATCCTGAAACTATAGGTTGTTGCAGATAAATCCAAGTGACAGAGATCAGTTCCCACACCATAGTGAGCTGTTGGCCAGGGAGGTCCCCAAGACCCCCAAAACATTGTCATTGCCAAAATGTTTGGTTACCCACCAAAATTAGATGGCAAGACCCTATTGCTGACAACACCATAGGCTATGAGCACAGGACATTCAGAATGGAAACAGGAATCAAAATAGAAGCCATCTTATGCTGGCTAGCTGTCAGTCCTACAAAGCACTATGCAACCTGCTGGAGGATAAAAGCCATCAACAATGTGAATGAACATGGATCTTGCAAGCCACAAAATCAGTTAGCCAAGATGTACCCAAAGGTACAACAGCGGCACATAGGTTATGGGCAATCAACTGTTTTCTGATTGGACACGAGTAGTGTGAGGGAATTTATAGTGGGTGCTGAGAATCCAATCAAAAGTCATAAAGCCTAGAGGAAAGTTATCACTGTTCTTTGACTAAATGGAGACAGTATGCCCATCAAAAAGTCTTCTAAATGTCTATGTTTATCTCTTTTGATTGATGAGGCTCTCACCCTTGGATAGAGAATCTAATTTTTATAGATTGTGGTAAATACTGAGAAGACCTAAGACTTATCAAATTCACAAACTGAGTGCGTATCACTGGATAAGTCATGTCTCTCACACTTGTCAGTGTCCAGGGAACATTTGAGAGGAAGTAGTGCATTGAATGTGAGTGCTGCTCTCACTGCTAGCCAGAGAACCATCTCTATGGAGACAGGAGTTGACGATGAGAAGACTCAAAACTCATCCAAGCTGCCAAGAGCTCAACATTAAGGGAACAGTGTTGCACAGTATGCCTATACAGACACCCTGTGGCTCTGACATTTTTTCCTCAACCTCTTCTGTAATGTTCCCTGAGCCTTGGAGGGCATATTCTAGAGTCTCCTTTAGTGCTGACCACGTGGAATCTTTGATGACTTCTGCTTTTACTTATGCAACAGCAATCCCACTCCTCGGTATCACTTTACTATTGTAGTCAAGTTCACATTGCTGGCAGAAAATCACCTGACCAAGAGCAGCTTTTGGGAAAAAGAGGTTTATTTTGGCTTACAGGCTTGAGGGGAAGCTCCACAATGGCAGGGAAAATGACAACATGAGCAGAAGTGGACATCACGCTCTGGTCAACATAAGGTGGACAGACAATAGCAACGGGAGAGTGTGCCAAACAATGGCATAGGGAAACTGGCTAGAACACCCGTAAGTCAACCCCCAACAATACATTGCCTTCAGGAGGCATTAATTCCCAAATGTCCATCAGCTGGAAACATAGCATTCAGAACACCAAAGTTTATGGGGGACACCTGAATCAAACGACAATAAGTTTTCTTAAAAATACACACAACATACACACACACACAGAGAAAGAGAGAAAGAAAGAGAGAGAGAGAGAGAGAGAGACGTGCATATATAAACTGAGAAATTTAGATATTATTCAACACTAAATGTTGTAGTGTACCTAACTTAAAATGACACTGGGAAAACTTAAAGCTTCTGAACAAGCACTTAGGGTCATTATTTAGAAGCAATGTAACCCAAATCTTAGATTTATGTGTTGGTAAATTTAAAATTCATTGTGCACTTGAATTCTTATTATTCCAAACCATATAATTCTATGAGCTATTATGAAGTACCACATTAATTTCACTTGCTTACTTAAGTACTCTTAGTGGTTAGTAGTAAGATTTTTAGTGCAAAAGTTTTAATTATGACTTTTCATACCAAAACATCATAAAAATTGAAAAAATAGTTAATAGTATTTAACAGCATTTAAGCAGTATTTATTTCATTTATAAGAAAATAACTGAGACTTCTGGTTAAGATGGCGGTGTACCACGCCAAAGCAGCCAGGGGGGAAAAAGACCAAAATAACTCAGCAAAATACACACTTTTACTAAAAAGTTAGGTGTATAGGAAATTGAAGCAGCAGCAGAGAAGTAGAAGATATCCAGAGCATCCAGAACCCGACAGGCCGGCAAAAGCGGCCTCCAGAACCTCCGCCAACCACGGCGGCGGAGCACAAGAAAGCTGCCAGGCTCGGCTCCAGCCACAGGAAAAGCCAGATGCGGGGAGCTTCCCCTCACACCGGAGCTCTCCACAACTCTGGAAACGTGAAGGGAGAGCGGCAGTGAGCAAAGGAGGAGCAGACCACCAGGTAGAAGAACACGTGGAACAGCGAGAGAACTAGAGCAGCTGCGGCTCCCTCCCTTCCCCCAATGCCTGGGCCCAGCTCCAGCGAACAGAGCAGCGGTCCCAGGACCAGCCGCGCCAACTTGAGCCAACAACGGGACCCAAGCAGGAGAAGAGTCTGGCAGCAACCTCAGAGGCTCCAGCACCGGTAACAGCAGCCCCAGCAGCAGCAGACCCAGTAGCGGCAGCAGCAGCAGCGTCAGAGGCAGCAGCGGAAGATCTCATAGCAGCAGCTTCAGTGGCAGCAGGGGAGGTGTACCCAGCAATAACACCTTCATCAGCAGCGTGGCTCCAGCAGTGGCAGCTACAGCAGCAGCAGCACAGGCAGTAGCAGCAATGGGCCCAGCACCAGCAGCTTCAGCAGCAGTGGTGACAGACCCAGCAGAGGCAGCTTTAGCAGCAGTAGTTCCAGTAGCAGATGTGCTGATCTGCAGGGCCACACTTGCCAGGCTCGGTTTGCCCCACAGGAAAAGCCAGTGCCCAGATCCAGAAATCAGAACAGCAGCCCGACGACCCAGGCAGCATCTTGACTCAGACCAAAATCATCCAAGGTAACTGGGATTGTACCAGGGAAAGATCTCACTTGGTCACAAGCTGACTTGGATCCCTCTACTGACCAGAAATTTTAACCTCTTTGTTGATAGAGGATCTGGTTGTTATAATAACTACTCTTGCATACATACTTAGGGCTGTTTTGGATTGAAAGTGTACAGTGCTTAGTTAAATTTTAGAATCTATCTGTATTTTGTTCCACTCAGCCTACTTGAATACTCCCATAGCAGGGAAACTCAACCCCTAGGAGCACCTTTGTAGATACTCTGAGAGTCTTAAGAGCCACCCCTAACACTTTAAGCTTCTACCCTGAAAATATATAACATCAATTCAATTGAAACAGCTAAGAATACCCAGCTAGCTAGAAAATCCAAGCATTAACTTATCCAAGATGCAAAAATATATACATTATAACACAAGAAACACTAAAAAGCAAGACGACATAAATCCACCTAAAAGTATTAAAGAATCAGAAATGACCTCCAGTGAGAACGAGTTAGAGGAAATGCCTGAGAAAGATTTCAAAAGAATGATTGTGAATATGTTCAGAGAAGTCAGAGAACAAATCAAAGGAGTCAAAGAGGAATTCAAAGAAGAAATCAAAGGAATCAAAGAAGACTCAGGACACCAATTTAATGAAATAAAGAAGGCAATACAAGACATAAATAGGGAAATAGAAATAATTTAAAAAAACCAGTCAGAATTACTAGCAATGAAGAACACAGTTAATGAAATCAAAAACTCTGTAGAAAATCTCACCAGTAGAATGGATGAAGGAGAGGACAGAATATCTAAGATAGAAGACCAGGTGGCAGACCTAATGCAGTCCAACAAAGAGAAAGACAAACTTATAGAAAAGTATGAGTGGGAATTTCAAGATATTCGGGACACTATGAAAAGATCAAATATAAGAATTCAGGGCATAGTAGAAGAATAAGAATTCCACTCCAAAGGCATAGTAGGCGTCTTCAACAAAATCATAGAAGAAAATTTCCCCCAAATTGGGAAAGAAGTGCCAATGCAGATACAGGAAGCCTTTAGAACAGCAGCCAGACAAAACATGGGAAGAACCTCTCCTTGCCATATTATAATCAAACTTCCAATCACACAAACCAAAGAAAAAATATTGAAAGCACTTAAGAGAGAAAAATCAAGTTACCTACAAAAGCAAGCCGATCAGGATTACAGCAGATTATTCAACACAAACTTTAAAAGCCAGAAGGGCTTGGAGTGATGTATTCCAAGTTCTGAAAGATAAAAACTGTCAACCAAGGTTACTTTATCCTGCAAAGCTATCCATTCAAATAGACAGAGAAATAAGGACATTCCATAACAAAAGCAGGTTAAAGGAGTATTTGAAGACAAAACCAGCTCTACAGAAAATACTTGATAGAATCCACCATGCTGAAGAAAAGGAAAAGCACACATATAAGGAACCTAGAAAAAACAAGCAATACTCAAATACTAGTTAACACAAGAGAGCACAGGTAGAACCGGAACCACAAAAAAAGAAAATGGCAAACATAAATACACACATCTCAATAATATCTCTTAATGTCAACAGCTTCAATGCCCCAACCAAAAGACACTGGTTTGCAGACTGGGTTAAAAAGCAGGATCCTACAATTTGTTGTCTCCAAGAAACTCACCTTTCTACAAAGGATAGACATTATCTTAGGGTGAAAGGTTGGAAGACGGTGTTTCAAGCAAATGGGCCTAGAAAACAAGCAGGGGTTGCTATCCTAATATCTGAAAAGGTAGACTTTAGTCCAACGTTAGTCAAGAAAGATAAGGAAGGTCACTTTATATTGATTAAGGGCAACACCAACTGGAGGACATTACAATCCTAAACATATATGCACCTAACATGGGGGCAACCAAATTCATCAAACAAACACTATTAGAACTAAGGTCACAGATAACACCAAACACAGTGGTGGTGGGTGACTTTAATACCCCTCTCTCATCAATTGACAGGTCATCCCAGGAAAAAATAAACAGAGAGGCATCTGGACTAAATAAGGTCATAGAAGGAATGGACCTAAAAGATATATACAGGACATTTCATCCAAATGCTGCAGAATATACATTCTTTTCAGCAACACATGGAGCATTCTCTAAAATAGACCATATATTAGGACACAAAGCAAATCTTAACAAATTCAGGAAAATTGAAATAATTTCTTACATTCTATCTGACCACAATGGAATTAAACTACAAATCAGTAGCAAGAAAGGCTATAGAGCATACACAAAATCATGGAAACTATACAATACACTACTAAATGATGCATGGGTCAATGAAGAAATCAAGAAGAAGAAGGAAATCAAAATATTTATAGAGTCAAATGATAATGAGAACACAACATATCAAAATCTCTGGGACACAATGAAGGCAGTTCTAAGAGGTAAATTTATAGCCTTAAGTGCCTATATCAAGAAATTAGAAAGGTCGCAAGTAAACGACCTAATGCTTCACCTTAAAACCTTGGAAAAAGAAGAACAAGGCAAACCAAAAATCAATAGACGGGAAGAAATAATAAAGGTTAGGCCAGAAATTAATGAAATAGAAACAAACAAACAAAAAAAAAATCCAACGAATTAATGAAACAAAGAGTTGGTTCTTTGAAAGGATAAACAAGATTGATAAACCCTAAGCAAATCTGACCAAAAGAAAGAGAGAAGAGACACAAATTAATAAAAATGATAATAATCAGAGATGAAAAAGGTAACATCACAACAGATTCCAGAGAAATTCAAAAAATCATAGGGACATACTATAAAGGCATATACTCCACAAAGTATGAAAATCTGAAAGAAATGGATGATTTCTTTGATTTATATGACCTACCTAAATTAAATCAAAATAAGATTAATCACTTAAATAGACCTATAACAAACATGGAGATCCGAACAATTATCAATAATCTCCCAACTAAAAAAAGCCCAGGCCCAGATGGATTCACTGCTGAATTTTACCAGACATTTAAGGAAGAGCCAACACCATTGCTTCTTAAGCTTTTCCAGGAAATAGAAAAAGAAGGAATTCTACCAAACTCCTTCTATGAGGCCAGCATTACACTGATACCAAAACCAGGCAAAGATAGAACAAAAAAAGAAAATTACAGACCAATCTCTCTCATGAACATAGATGCAAAAATTCTCAACAAAATATTGGCAAACAGAATACAAGAGTATATCAGAAAGATCATTCACCCTGGCCAAGTAGGCTTTATCCCAAAGATGCAGGGATGGTTCAACATATGCAAACTATAAATGTAATACATTACATACATGGGTTGAAGGACAAAAATCACATGATCATCTCACTGAACGCAGAGAAAGCATTTCACAAAATCCAACATCCCTTCATGATAAAAGTCCTACAGAGACTGGGAATAGAAGGAACATATCTCAATATAATAAAAGCTATTTATGACAAGCCTACAGCCAACATATTACTAAATGGGGAAAAACTGACACTTTTCCACTAAAATCAGGAACAAGACAAGGATGTTCACTGTCTCCACTTTTACTTAATACAGTTTTGGAAGTCTTAGCCATAGCAATAAGGCAAGAGACACACATGAAAGGGATACAAATTGGAAAGGAAGAGGTCAAGTTATTGTTATTTGCAGATGACATGATTCTATACATAAAGGACCCTAAAGACTCTACTAGCAAACTGTTAGAGCTGATCAAAACCTACAGCCATGTAGCAGAATACAAAATAAATACACAGAAATCAGTAGCCTTCATATATGCTAACAACAAATACACAGAGGATGAAATCAGAGAATCACTCCAATTCACAATTGCATCAAAAAAATTAAAGTACCTTGGAATAAACCTAACCAAGGAAGTAAATAATCTCTATAATGAGAACTTTAAAACACTCAAGTGAGAAATTGCAGAAGACACTACAAAGTGAAGAAACATCCCTTGTTCCTGGATTGGAAGAATCAATTTTGTGAAAATGGCAATCTTACCAAAAGCAACCTACATATTTAATTCAATCCCTATCAAAATTCCAAAAGCATTCTTCATGGAAATAGAAAAAACAATCCAAAAATTCATTTGGAATCACAAAAAAACCTCGAATACCTAAAATAATACTGAGCAACAAAAATAAGGCTGGTGGTATCACCATACCTGATTTTAACCTATACTACAGAGCCATAGTAACAAAAACAGCATGGTACTGGCACAAAAACAGACATGTAGATCAGTGGAACAGAATAGAGGACCCAGATGTAACCCAAGTAACTATAGCCACCTTATATTCGATAAAAATGCCCAAAATACTCATTGGAGAAAAGACAGACTCTTCAGAAAATGGTTTTGGGAACACTGGATATATATCTGCAGAAGGATGAAAATAGATTCTTCTCTCTCTCCATGCACAGGAATTAAGTCCAAATGGATTAAAGACCTTAACAACAGACCTGAAACTCTGAAATTGCTAGAGGAAAAAGTAGGAGAAACCCTTCAACATATTGGTCTTGGCAAAGACTTTCTGAATACAACCCCAATTGCTCAGGCAATAAAAGCACAGATTAATTACTGGGACCTCATGAAATTACAAAGATTTTGCACTGCAAAGGACACAGTGAAAAAAGCAAAGAGGCAACCTACAGAATGGGAAAAAATCTTTGCCAGCTATATATCTGATAGAGGATTAATATCTAGGATATACAAAGAACTCAAAAAGTTAAATAATAAGGAACCAAACAAGCCAATCAAAAAATGGACTATGGAGCTAAATAGAGCATTCTCAAAGGAAGAAATACGAATGGCATGTAAGCATCTAAAAAAATGTTCTACGTCACTAGTCATCAGGGAAATGCAGATTAAAACTACATTGAGATTCCATCTCACTCCTGTCAGATTGGCCACCATCATGAAATCAAATGATCATAAATGTTGGCGGGGATGTGGAAAAAGAGGAACCCTTCTACACTGCTGGTAGGAATGCAATCTGGTCCAGCCATTGTGGAAATCAGTGTGGAGGTTCCTAAACAGCTAAAGATTGATCTACCATATGACCCAGCTATAACACTCCTAGGCATATATCCTAAGGACTCATCTCATTTCCTTAGAAGTACGTGCTCAACCATGTTTATTGCTGCTCAATTTATAATAGCTGGGAAATGGAACCAGCCTAGATGTCCCTCAACTGATGAGTGGATAATGAAGATGTGGTACATTTATAGAATGGGTGGTAAAGAAAAATGACGTTACGAAATTTCAGAAAAATGGATGATCTGGAAAGGATTATACTAAGTGAGGTAACCCAGGCCCAGAAAGCCACGTGCCACATGTTCTCCCTCATATGTGGATCCTAGCTACAGATGATTGGGCTTCTGCGTGAGAAGGAAAATACTTAGTAGCAGAGGCAAGGAAGTTAAAAAGGAGATATAAAGGGAAGAGAAAGGAAGGGAGGAGGGTACTTAATAGGTTGGTATTGTATATATGTAAGTACAGTGATTGAGATGGGGAGGTAATATGATGGAGAATGGAATTTCGAAGGGGAAAGTGTGGGGGGAGGGAGGGTATTACCATGGTTTTTTTTTTATATTTATGGAAAATGCTAATAAAAATTAAAAAAATAACCTTTAGGATATTCTTAAAGTTTATGTTATTGTTACATGATTGTATTGTATAGTTATATTATTGTTTTTACCACTCCTTTTTATTTTAAACATTTTTATTTATAATTATTTATTTGACAGATAAACAGAGAGACAGGGAGAATGGGGATGCATGGGCCTCCAGACAGTGAAAATGAACTCTAGATGCATGTGCCCCCTTGTGCATCTGGCTAAAGTGGGTCCTAGGGAATCGAACCTGGGTCTTTTGGCTTTGCAGGCAAATGCCTAAATCACTAAGCCATCCTGCCAGCCCTCCTTTTTATTATTTATTTACTTATTTATTTTTGGTGTTTCAAGATAGGGTCTTGCTATAGCCCAGACTGACCTGGAATTCACTTGGTAATCTCAGGGTGACTTTGAACTCATAGTGATCCTCTCCCTCCCAAGTGCTGGGATTAAAGGCATGCACCACCACACCCAGCAAATTTTGTTTTGTTTTGTTTTTGGAGGTAGGGTCTCACTCTAGCTTAAGCTGACCTGGAATTCACTATGTAGTCTCAGGTTGGCTTTGAACTCACAGAGATCCTCCTACCTCTGCCTATCCACTGGTATTCAAGGAGTATGCCACCATGCCCAGGAACCACTCCTCTTTTTTTAAAAAAAAAATGATCTTAGTTTTATTGATTTATTTTTTTTTATTTTTTATTTATTTATTTGAGAGCGACAGACACAGAAAGAAAGACAGATAGAGGGAGGGAGAGAGAATGGGCGCACCAGGGCTTCCAGCCACAGCAAACGAACTCCAGATGCGTGCGCCCCCTTGTGCATCTGGCTAACGTGGGACCTGGGGAACTGAGCCTCGAACCGGGGTCCTTAGGCTTCACAGGCAATCACTTAACCACTAAGCCATCTTTCCAGCCCAGTTTTATTTGTTTTTTTTTTTGAGAGAGAGAAAGAGGCAGAAAGAAAGAGAAAGAGAATCACATGCCAGGGCTTTCATCCATGCACTGCAAATGAACTCCAGCCACATGTACCTCCTTATATGCCCAAGTTGATCTAAAATTCACTATGGAGTCTCAGACTGACCTTGAACTCACAGTGATCCTCCTAGCATGGCCTCCCTGAATGCTGGAATTAAAGGTGTGTGCCACCATGCCCAGCCCCACTCCTTCTTTAATTACGTATCTAAAACAAAACAACAACAAAAAAACTTATAACATTACAAATAAAAATTAAAGTTCTAAAAATAAATTTTTTAAATCTTAGAAACTCATTTTATTTTTTTATAAAATATTTTGTTTTTATTTATTTATTTCAGAGAGGGAGAGGGAGAGAGAGAGAGAGAATAGGTGCACCAGGGCTTCCACCCACTACAAACGAATTCCACACACATGTGCCACCTTGTGCATCTGGCTTATGTGGGTACTGGGGAATCGATCCAAGGTCCTTTAGCTTTGCAGGCAACCACTTTAACCACTAAGCCATCTCTCCAGCTTCCATAAACTCACTTTATATTCAAAGCTCAATAAGCTACCATCAAAACAAAAAGAAATAAAATGAGCAGAAAGTACATGAAAATCTATTACTGATTCAAGTATTTAATATAAAATCTAAGATAAGTTCTTAAACTGCAAATTAAGTATTTCTATGCTTATATAACTCATATCATAAATTTAAAATACTTTATTTATTTATTTGCAAGGAGGGGGTAGGGAAGAAGGGAGTGGGAGGGAAGAAGGAAGGGGGGAGAAAGAGAAAATGAATGTATGCATGCCAGGGCTTGTAGCCACTGCAAACAAACTCCACATATGCCACTTTGTGCATATGGCTTTACGTGAATACTGAGGAATCAAATCCAGGTTGTAAGGCTTTAGGCATCAGGCAAGCGCCTTAATTGCTTAGCCATCTCTGTAGCCTCTTGTGCTTTTTTTTTTTTTTTTTTGGTTTTTCAAGGTAGGGTCTCACTCTAGCCCGGGCTGACCTAGAATTCACTATGTAATCTCAGGGTGTACTTGAATTCATGGCAATCCTCCTACTTCTGCCTGGGATTAAAGGCGTTTGCCACCACGCCCGACCTCTTATGAATTTTTATATCACAATAGTTTAGCACATATATACCATTATTATCTACTGAAATTTTCAGTTCACAAAACATCTTGAGTTTCATAGACTTACTTACTATTTCTATGCTAAAGTTGGATGAAAACACTAGAAAGTAGGCAAAATCAACTCAGATTTCTTTAAGGTTGTGTGAAAATACTTAAAAGAATTGTAATAAAGTACTATCAGTTGACATTTATAGAGTAGACAAGTAGAAGAGGTACAAATTTCCCACATAGTTTCTAATATTTATTTTTATTTATTTACTTATCTTTTGTTTTTGTTTTTTCAAGGTGGGGTTTCACTCTAGCTCAGGCTGACCTAAAATTCACTATGTAGTCTCAAGGTGGCCTTGAACTCCCAGTGATCCTCCTACCTCTTCCTCCCGAGTGCTGGGATTAAAGGCATGCACTACCATGCCTGGCTAAGTTTCTAATATTTTATATTGCTCATTTTTAAAAAAGATTCCCATTGACCTCAGCCAAGTTTATTTATTTATTTTTAATATTTTATTTATTGATTTAAGAGAGAGAGATACAGAAGAAGAGGCAGAGAGAAAGACAGAATGGATGCACCAGAGTCTCCAGTCACTGCAAATGAACTCCAGATGCATGCACTCCCTTGTGCATCTGGCTTACATGGGTCCTGGGGAATTAAGCCTAGGTCCTTAGGCTTTGCAGGCAAACACCTTAACTACTAAGCCATTTCCCCAGTCCTTATTGCTATTATTTTAACTAGCAAGCTGTTGTAGTAAGGTTCACGTTGCTGTCAGATAACACCCAACCAAGAGCAGTTTGTAGGGAAAAGAGGCCTATTTTGGCTTACAGACTCAAGGGGACATTCCATGATGGCAGAGATAAATGATGGCCTGAGCAGAGGATGAACATTGTCTCCTAGCTAACATTAGATGGACAACAGCAACAGGAAAGTGTGCCAAAATTTAATGAGACTATTTTAGTTTTCAAGGTATTAATAAAAGAACATCTGAATATATTTTTAAATCTTTTTTGTTTATTTATTTATTTGAGAGTGACAGACAGGCAGAGAAAGAAGGAGAGAAAAAGAGAAAGAATGGGTGCACCAGGGCCTCCAGCCACTGCAAACGAATTCCAGATGCATGCACCCCCTTATGCATCTGGCTAACATGGATCTTAGGGAACTGAGCCTCGAACCGGGGTCCTCAGGCTTCACAGGCAAGCGCTTAACTACTATGCCATCTCTCCAGCCCACATCTGAATATTTTTGAGATGCTTCTGAAATGTGTTTCCAAGGGCTGGAGAGATGGCTTAGCAATTAAGACGCTTGACTGCAAAGCCAAAGGACCCAGGTTCAATTCTCCAAGACCCATGTAAGCCAAATGCACAAGGTAAAATGTATTTCCATCTTACTAGAGTCTCAGAGACTAAATAAATAACGAATAAAGTAACATTACATTTTGGGTTACTAATAGTAATGTTAACATAACATAACATTACATAGCATAACAAAAGGTAAGTATAACAATCAAATTATGTTGTAAATATAGCTGATTCTATATGAAATAAATTTCTGGCACATATGCTTAGCTAAAATAGAAGCCAACTGTTACTAACAGAATTATAAAAAGTTGCTGACAACTACTGTTTCAGTGAACATTAAGATTTTTTATGAATTTTGTTCAAGAAAATGTAATAAGACCACTACAAACTATTAATCATGCTTTTCATAAGGATCTGAATCATACACTTTCTATAAACCAAACACAATTATCTAAGTAACAAAACATGATAGGAGGTTTTCTTCAAATATTCTGATTCCTAAAACTCCTACTTGTGAAACACTAGAACTGTTCACTTGTGAAGAAGCCCTATGACCTGGACATGGCACTGCTTCATGAGACATCAGAATTAAACTAGATAATGATAGAATAAAAGAACAGTTTACTTCAAATATTCTTATTATGTATAAGAAACAGACATTAAAATAAATGGGAAACAGAACATTATATCAATTTTTTCCTAATGAAAATGACAACTTCTCTTCAACATAGACTCTGACTATAAAAAGAAAACGTTCTTGCAGAGAAAAGATTTACTCATTAAAGAATATCCTACATATGAATTCTTAAAATTTTTTAAAGAAGAAAACTGGGAAAGTATTTATGTTTTAAGAGCTCAACTGCTGAATGGTAGCAGGCATACCAGCAACATAGGTAACTTTTTTTTTTTTTTTTTTTTTTTTCGAGGTAGGGTCTCACTCTAGCCCAGGCTGACCTGGAATTAATTATGTAGTCTCAGGGTGGCCTTGAACTCATGGCAATCCTCCTACCTTTGCCTCCTGAGTGCTGGGATTAAAGGCGTGTGCTACCATGCCCGGTTTAAGGTGACCATTTTTGTTAATGGTACAACATTAATTTTAAGCATCTTTTTTCCCATTAATTATCTTACTAATTTATTACAGATAAAAGCTAACTTTAAATATTTTCTTACAAATATAGTACCATTATTGTTTTCCAGGTACAAGGTTGCAGCACAAGATAATATAGTAATGTCTAAATCAATAAAGTGCTAACTTGTTGGATATTCAGATAAATCCTAAAACCTAAAAACATCTTAGACACAAGGAAACATCTGTTGAGAAGCAGAAACAAGGTGAGGAGATTTTCCATTCACATCAGCCTCCTCGCAAAGGCAAGAAACCTGAAAAGGAAGACAGCAGAGACCAGCTGAGCAGCTCTGGTATGATTCCAGGCACACTGCAAAGCCTCCCATGCCCCAACCATCAGGGCCATGAATGTCCAGAGAAATCATCTACCCCCTGCAACCCAGCACCCAGAGTGATCAAGGTGAGCACTCAGCATTGGTGACACTGGAAGCCATCCCAAAAGGTAACAGGGTCTACTTATTCAAAGCCAGATACATAGGCCTGCACAGGAAGTGCTAATCTCTCTTTCCATGTGAGGAAAGGTTATGTATTACATTTGAATGATAGATACTTGGTTGGCTTTACCCTTCTCAAATAAGCTACATTTTGGTATTGACTATTATTGCCTTTGATGTTTCCTGATTTTTAGGGCCTTTGTCTTTTTCTTATATCATTATTGGGGGCAGGGACTAACTGGCCCCAGGATAATTTGAAACCCATTTAAGACTAGAAATCTCAAACTCCTAGTTAACAGGATTAAGGGTGTGGGAAAATACATACCCTTAGGGAATTTGGCTTTATTAGATTATCTGTTTAGTTTAATCCCCACTCTGCTCTGGTTTTGATTGTATGTCTATATTGCCCAGTCAAATTTTAGAATTTGCCAGTAATTTTCTTCACCTAGCCTACTACATTTCTTGAATAGCAGGAAAACTCAACACCTAGGGTCACTTCTGCTGTTTCTCTTGGAGTATAAGAACTACACTTGGCACCTTAAATTCCTACACTGAAGATATATAAAGTTAGATTTACATGGCTAAGAGCACAGCAGATAATTAGAAAACCCAACCATCAAATTAACTCAAGATGCAAAAATCTCAACATTCTAGCACCAAAACACAAAACAATCAAGACAATACAATTACACCAAAAAGTATAAATCCATCAGAAATGACCTCCAGTAAGACTGCTATAAATGAAATGCGTAACAAATATTTCAAAAAAATGATTATGGAACCAGGAGTGGTGGCACAAATCTTTAATCCCAGCACTTTGGAGGAAGAGATAGGAGGATTACCATAAGTTCAAGGGCACCCTGAGTCTACACAGTGAATTCCAGGTCATCCTGAAGTAGAATGAAATGCTACCTAGAAAAACAACAAAAAAGATAATGATTTATGTTTGAAGGAATCACAGAAGAAAATCAACTCCTGAAGTAATCCCAAGAAAACACAGGAAACAAACTTAATGAAATAAGTAGATCAATACAAAACATGACTAAGGAAATATAAATAAGGAAAAAATGTCAGAAATAACAAACTAGAAATAAAAAACAGAGTAAGTCAAATAGAAAACTCTGTAGAAAGACTCACCAGTGTAATGGATCAAGGAGTGGACAGAATATCTAAATTAGAAGACCAGGGGCAGAACTAATACAGCCAAGAAAGAGAAAGACAAACTAATAGGAAAGCATGGATGTGAATTTCAAGATATATGGGACACTATGAAGAGATCAAACATAAAGACTGAGGGCATAGTAGAAGGAGAAGAATTTCACTCCAAAGGGATAGTAGGTGTTTTAAATAAAATCACAGAAGAAAACTTCCCCCAAGTAGGGAAAGTGATGCCAATACAGACACAGGAAAACTTTAGAATGCCAAACAGACAAAATCAGGAAAGAATCTCTCACAGTCATATTATAATTAAACTACAAAACACACAAACCAAAAAAATCATATTGAAAGCAGTCAGAGAGGAAAATCAAGTTACATACAAAGGCAAGACCATCAGTATAACAGCAGATTCAGCAACATAAACTGTTAAAGTCAGAAGGGCATGGAGTGATATATTCCACATTCTGAAACATAACAGCTGTCAACTAAGGTTACTTTATCCTGAAAAGCCATCCATTCAAATACATGGAGAAATGAGAACATTCCACAACAAAAGCAAGTTAAATGAATATTTGAAGACAAAACCAGCTCTACAGAAAATACTTGAAAGGATCCTCCTTGCTGAAGAGAAAGAAAAGCACACATATAAAGAACCTGGAAAGAACAAACAATATTCAAATGATAGTTAACAAAGAGAGCAAAGATAAAACCAAAAGAAGAGTAAAACAAGAAAATTGGCAAAATACACACCTTTCAATATTAACTCAATATCAACGACCTCAATGCCCCAACCAAAAATTGCAGGTTATCAGACTGGGCTAAAAAGCAGGATCCTTTAATTTGTTACCTCCAAGAAGCTCATCTTTTTACAAAAGATGGACACTATCGTGGGACAAAAGTTTGGAAAATGGCATGTCAAACAAACAGGCCTAGGAAACAAGCAGGGGTTGCTATCCTAATATCTGACAGGGTAGACTTCAGACCAACATTAGTGAGGAAAGAAAAGGAAGGTCACTTTATATTGATTAAAGGCACACTCCAATAGGAGGACATTACAATCCTAAACATATATGCACATAACATGGGGGCTCCCAACTTCATCAAACCAACACTATTAGAACTAAGGTCACAGATAATACCAAACACAGTGGTACTGGGTGACTTCAACACCCCACTCTCATCAATTGACAGGTCATCCAGGGAAAGAATAAACAGAGAGGCATCTGGATTAAATGAGGACATAGAACATTTCATCCAAATGCTGCAGAATATATATTCTTTTCAGGAGCACATGGCACATTCTCTAAAGTAGACCATATATTATGACACAAAGCAAATATTAACCAATATAGGGAAATTGAAATAATTCCTTGCACTCTATCTGATCATAATGGGATCAAACTACAAATCAATAGCAAGAAAAGCTACAGAGCATACACACAGAAAAATCATGGAAACTAAACAAAACACTACTAAATGATGACTGGGTCAATGAAGAAATCAAAAAATTCATAGAATCAAATGATAATAAAAACACAAAATACCAAAACCTCTAGGACACAATACAGGCAGTCCTAAGAGAAGTTCATAGCTTTAAGTGCCTATATTAAGAAATTAGAAAGATTGCAAGTAAAAAACTTAAGAAACAGAAGAAAAGACAAACCAAAAATTATTAGATGGGAAGAAATAATAAAAGATTAGTGCAAAAATTAATGAAATGGATACAAACAGACAAAAAATAATCCAAAGAATCAATGGAACAGAGTTGATTCTTTGAAAGGATAAACAAGATAAACCCTTAGCAAATCTGACCAAAAGAAAGAAAGAAGAGACACAAATTAATAAAACTAGAGGTGAAAAAGGCACTATCACAACAGATATCAGGGAAATGTAAAGAATCAAAGGGACATATTATAAGAACATACACTCCACTAAGTTTGAAAATCTAAAAGAAGTGGATAATTTCCTTGACTTATATGAGCTACCAAAATTAAATCAAGATGAGATTAACCACTTAAATAGACCTATAACAAATATGGAGATCCAAACAGTTATCAAAAAAAAAAAAAAAAAAAAAAACAGCTCCCAATTAAAAAAAGTCTAGGTAGCTGGATATGATGGTGAATGCTTTTAATTCCAGCATTCGGGAGGCAGAGGTAGGAGGATCGCTGTGAGTTCAAGGCCACACTGAGCTAGAGTGAAACCCTACCTAACCAAAAAAAAAGTCCAGACCCAGGTGGATTCATTGGTGAATTTTACCAGATTTAACACCAATGCTTCCCAAATTTTCCCACAAAATACAAAAGGAAGAAATCCTACCAAACTCCTTCTAACAAACCAGCATCACCCTAATACTAAAACCAGACAAAGATAGAACCAAAAATGAAAATTACAGACCAATCTCCCTTATGAACATTGATGGAAAAATTCCAACAAAATATTGGCAAACACAATACAAGAATGTACCAGAAAGATTATTCATCCTGACCAAGTGTGCTTTATCACAGACATGCAGGGATGGTTCAACATACACAATCAATAAATATAATTAATACATTATATAAATGGACTGAAGGACAAAAAAACACATGATCATCTCATTAGATGCAGAAAAAGCAATTGACAAAATCCAACATCCCTTCATGGCAACAGTCCTACAGAAACTGGGAATAGAAGGAACATATCTCAACATAATAAAGGCTATTTATGACAAGACTACAGCCAACATAATACTAAATGGAGAAAAACATGAAGCTTTTCCACTAAAATCAAGAACAAGACAAGGGTGTCCAGTGTCCCCACTTTTATTTAATATAGTACTGGAAGTCTCAACAATAGCAATAAGGAAGAGACACACATAAAAGGAATACAAATTGGAAAGGAAGAGATCAAGTTGTTATTTGCAGTTTATGATTTGATACATAAAGGACCCTAAAGACTCTACTAGCAAACTGTGAGAGCTGGTAAACACATATAGCAATGTAGCAGGATATAAAATAAACACATAGAGCCAGGCATGGTGGCACACGCCTTTAATCCCAGCCCTCTGGAGGCAGAGGTAGGAGAGTATCTGTGAGTTTGAGGACACCCTGAGACTATATAGTAAATTCCAGGTCAGCCTGAGCTAGAGTGAAACCCTACCTTGAAAAACCAAAGGAAAATTATAATTTAAAAAATAAACATACAAAAATCAGTAGCCTTCCTATGTGTGCTAACAACACACATGCTGAGGATGAATTCAGAGAATCACTCCCATTCACAATTGCATTGAAAATAATAATAATAATAATAATAAAGTACCTTGAAATAAACCTAACCAAGGAAGTGAAGTATCTCTACAATGAGAACTTTAAAGCAGTCAAGCAAGAAATTGCAGAAGACATCAGGAAATGGAAAGACATCCCTTGTTGTTGGATTGGAAGAATCAATATTGTGAAAATGGCAATATTATCAACAGCAAGCTACACATTTAATACAATACTCATCAGAATTACAATGGCATTCTTCACAGAAATAGAAAAAAAATGCAAAATTCATTTGGAAGCACAAAAATTCTCAAATAGCTAAAATAATTTTGAGCAACAAAAATAAGGCTGATGGTATCACCATACCTGATTTTAACCTATATTACAGAGTCATAGTAACAAAAACAGCATGGTACTGGCACAAAAATAGACATGTAGATCAATGGAACAGAACAGATGTAAGTCTGGGTAGCTACAGTGAGCTGTTGGCCAGGGAGGTCTCTAATGCCCCCAAAGTATTACAGGCCATTGCTGAGGCCCTTGGTTTCCCACCAGGAATAGATGGTAAGACCCTATTGCTGAAGACTCCACATACTTGGGCTGAAAGGCCACTGAGAAATCCTGCTGGAACTGAGCTGATAAACTCTTCCATGTAGACCAGCTGACAGAAAGCTGGAAGAAGCCATTCTGCATGCAGTTCAAAGGGATAAAGAGAAATCACCAGTGAAAATACTCAACAGTGGACACTACAAACCTTATAAATGGCCAGCCAGGCCAAATGAGCCAACGGGTGCAATAGTGGCACATGTGTCATGATGGAAACCAACTGCCCTCTAATTGGACTGGAAGGTCCGCTCTATGGAAAGGAATATATCCCTAATACTGAAAACTTACAACTGGGGTAGACATGAGCTGCAGGGGTGTAATGCCTGTAGCTAGTGTCTGGCTAAATATGTATACTATGGTCATCAAACCTCCCAGTAAGTACTTCTTTTAATGTTCATACCCATATACTAATGCTACTCTTACTTTTGGTTACAGAAGCTTCTCTTTTCAGATGACAATGATCTTGGAATGACTCGGAAAGCACCATGGTGCTGAGAAGAAGTGCCACAGGAGTGCTCAGAACTGAAACATCTCTATCACACCTTCCAAAGCTCAGGTTCCATTGTGGAAGAGGTGGCAGAAAGAATGTAAAAGCCAAAGGAAGGATAGGGCTCCTTACAACATGTTCCTCCCGACAGAAAATGGGCTGGATATCCATGACCTCACAGTGCCTGAAACTACCTACACAAGACCATCATAAGAGGAAAAGATGATGACATCAAAATAAAAGAGAGACTGAGAGGGGGAAGAAGTATGATGGAGAGTGGAGTTGCAAAGGGAAAAGTGGGGGTGGAGGGAATTACCATGGGTTATTGTCTACAATTATGGAACTTGTCAATAAAATTTTTTTTGAAAAATAGAAATATCTGTTAACAACTTTTATTGAGAAAATCATGACATTAATGAAAAATAGCTGCATTCAGGTTTATAAAATTACATTATACTAGACAAATATGAAAATATAGCATATTTCAGCCATAATTATATAGACTAATATTCTTGTTATAGTTAAGTTTCATTTCTTAAAACCTAAGTTATATTAAAACTAAAATCAGATCAAAGTTCTTAACCAGTTTAGCACTAACACGTTTTTCCTGGATTATAAAGAAAACTAAAGACTCAATACTATACAGATCTATCACTTCAAGCTAGAACTTAGTTCCAATACATAAATATATATGCATATATATACATATATTCACAAATGATATACATGTATATAACTCATAAGATGGGGGTACTATGTGAGTTATTAAGATAACAAGTGTTTAAAATTGATATTGCTCCATAAACAAAAGTATCTACATTTTTAAATGCTATAGATTGACCAGATGTTTTTAATTATGGGACAGTATCACATATATATAATTTCAGTAGTATACCAGAAGAGAAATGCAATGGTCTCTTAAGAACTAAACTGTAGCTGGGTATGGTGATACATGCCTTTAATCCCTGTACTTGGGGGCAAAGGTAGGAGGATTGCCGTGACTTCGAGGCCACCCTAAGACCACATAGTGAATTCCAGGTCAGCCTGGGCTAGAGTAAAACCCTACCTTGAAATACAAGCAAACAAACAACAATAAAAAAGAACTAAACTGTGAATAGATAATAGTTGTGTCCATAAAGACATAAAAATACTAATCATTTATGAGGCAATACCAATTGTAAGTATTTGATTTATTAATAATAAAATGTATTATACTAACATATTATATGCAAGCTCATTTTAATTCTAGATTTACACACTTAACACTTTAATATACCTTTTGAATAAATTAATAGCTATGAAGTAGAAATTAGTCAAATTTTCAAATTATTAGTGGCTTGGTGAATTAATTTCACTAGTTACAACTGACAAATTCATCCTTAAATATTATATTTTTAAAATTCCTTTCTAGATTCAACATGTTATGTAAGAATAATGCAAAGCCTGCATTTAGAAAAGCAAATGTTCTCCCTTGGAAAGTACTGAAGCTCCATCTAGAGGCTTCTCCTCCTATTACTGTCACTTGCAATATAAGTAATACCACTTAGAAGTGTGAATAATATCGCAATGCTAGGACTTCTTTGTACCTACCCTTTTGTTATTCATAATGAATTCTTGCCCCAACCTTCTCAGTAGCTCTAGCTCCATCACTGCCATCAAGTGGTACAAGAATAAAACTGAACCAAAAAACAGAAAGGGAAGAATACAAAGTAAGAAAATGTATGTTTTCCTTATCATTTATGTAGTCTCTTTAGTTCAAGAAATATGTTTGTTTATCTTTAGTCCCTTGAAATTGGTAAACGGTAATTGTTTTGTTGTACTGAGGTAGACTAATGATCAGTGTCAGTGCGACATCTTCCTGAGAAGAAATGACCTGAGTGTCCTATAATCTTAAGAGCAAGTTTTGAAACTTGGAATTATGGTTTTTTAGTTTGTGTACATTTGCCTTTGGAGTCATGTGCATTGCACGTTGGATGAGCCAGGAAAATTACTACATTAACAAATAGGTATTTTATGTATATGTAGTGGTTGCTTTGTACTGAGAGAAAAGCTTTGAGGTGTAATTAAATAGTAAACTATGATTTTATTTGGGAGGAACAGGAAAAGGGGCACTTAATCTCTAAAACTGAGCGTAGTTTTACAGCTTTTACCTTAAATTATAATTTCAAGTTGTTTGGACATACTGTATCTTGTGTTTGGTGTTCTCTCCCTCATCCCTTGATATTATGGTTTATCCCTTAATATCTTTCACACCTGGACACACAGGTTGTGCTTTAAATTTTGGTTGCTATCTTACCAAAATAATTGTTACTATATTTCAAGCTTGATTTTTACCTCCTTTATTGTCTTATTTAAAGAGAAAGTTAAAATCATACTTCTGAGCTGGGCGTGGTGGCGCACGCCTTTAATCCCAGCACTCGGGAGGCAGAGGTAGGAGGATTGCCGTGAGTCTGAGGCCACCCTGAGACTACATAGTGAATTCCAGGTAAGCCTGAGCTACAGTGAGACCCTACCTCAGAAAAAAAGAAAAAGAAAAAAAAAAAATCATACTTCTGAGTCAAAAAAAAAAAAAGTGCTTTCTCCTGTGTCATTTGTTGTCATAAGTCAATTTTTGGAAAAAGTAAAAGCTATATTTTTTGTCAAAAAAGGAGCATTACATATTGTCTTAAAATCTGAAGCTTTGAAGCCGGGCGTGGTGGCGCACACCTTTAATCCCAGCACTCGGGAGGCAGAGGTAGGAGGATTGCCGTGAGTTCAAGGCCACCCTGAGACTACAGAGTTAATTCCAGGTCAGCCTGGACCAGAGTGAGACCCTATCTCGAAAAGGAAAAAAAAAAAAAAAAAAAAAAATCTGAAGCTTTGGCTGGACATTTTTTAATTTGCAAAATATGTTTTAAAATACCTTGAATTAAATCTATTTATGATGTGTTTTCATGAATTACTTCACTGACAGGGATAGTAAGTAGTAAAAACCACAAAAATTACATGATTAATGAAATGTCACACTACAATATTTATTAGGAGGTCACCATGCATGGTGTGACTAAAATAAGTATTTTGTACTACCTATAAAAATAACCTACAGTTTAATATAGTAAATTATACCTTCAGGGTATAGTTAGAATAATGGCTTCCCAAAATGTCATCAAGAGCCTATGAAAGAAGAAAAATCAGAATAAGGATTTACTGCTGAGTAAAGTAAAAGAAACAAAAGAAAAGGAAGCAATAAGGAATTCAGATAAAAATTAAATATTTCCTTTTTAAATCAACACAAGCTTTTAGGATTATGTTATCAAAGTTAGGACATACAAAAAAAAAAACAGGGCTGGCAGATGTCCATCAACTGACGAATAGATAATGAAGATATGGTACTTATACATAATAGAATTCTACAAGGTGGTAAGGAAAAATGAAATAATTAAATTTGCAGGAAAATGGATAGATTTGAAAAAAAACATTCTAAGCAAGGTCACTCAGACACAGAAAGACAAACACCACATGTGAGGTTCCTAATTACGATCAAGTGCAGATGCATGCAAATGATAGTTAACAGCAGGAATGTGAACATAAAACTAGAGTGAGACCAGGAAAGAAAAAAAAAATGGGATGGGAAAAGAGAAGGGGTTTTCCTAAAGGGTTGGGAGAGATGAATGTAAGGGGGGAGGGGATTGGAGGGATTAGGGGTGGGAAAGGTAGGTAGAGAATTACACAAAAATTAAGACAGCATTTAGAATCAGTTCCATAGAAACCCTCATTTTGACCAGCATTCAACAAGATACAACCACCAATTAAGAAGGAGGGAGACAGTCTGGACAAAAGGTAGAAAAAACTTAACCTTACAACTAGACTCTGGCTGGTAAATGTCCACAACTGGGTTACTCCCTACCCCTTCCCCCACCCCACAGGAGCTGTTGGTCAAGGAGACCCATAAGGTCCTGAAAACAATGTAGGCCATTGCCAAAACATCTGATTTTAGCCACAGCTAAAAGGTAAGACCCTACTGCTGAAGACACCACAGGCTACAGTAACAGGATATCAGAATACCATGCTGGAACCAAAAGGGAAACTAGCTCCCTCCCACCTATCCTTCATAGTACTACTGGAGAGCCCTATTGGAGCTGCCAGAGGACAATGGTCACTAACAGTATGAATAAACAGGGGTGACCTCAAACTCACAGGGATCCTCCTACTTTTGTCTCCAGGTTTTTGGGTGAAAGGCATGTGCCACCACACTGGCTTTTGTTTTTGAAGAATCCAGTTAACATACATCTCCCAAACTTAGAATTCTATCTCTAAATGGAATTTTATCTTCCAAAACATTTTAATGTCACTCCACTTTTTTCCCTCTCTCACAGTTCACTGTCAAATTATTAGCAAAAGCTAGTCGTTTTTTCATCACAAAGCACACTCAAGATCTGAAGACTAGTACCACTATCCTGACCACAGTGGGTCAAGTCACCATTATTTTTTTCTCAATTTTGATTAACATTTTCCATGATTATAAAAAATATCCCATGGTAATACCCTCCCTCCCCGCCAAGCCACCATTATTTTTTACCTAAATCATTATTTACTTATTAAAAGTTAAATATCAGGGGCTGGAATGATGGTGTAGTGGTTAAGGTGCTTGCATGCGAAGCCCAAGGGCCCAGGTTGGATTCCCCAGTACCCACATAAGCCAGATGCACATGGTGGCACATGTGTTTGGAGTTCATTTGCAGTGGCTAGAGGCCCTGACACACCATTCTCTCTCTTTCTGCCTCTTTCTCTCTGTCTCTCTCATAAATAAAGTAAATAAAATATTTTAAAATTAAATATTGAAACTGAAACATTAAATGGGAAAAGGCTTGGGCATTGTGTTTTTCTTTAAAACAGTATGAAAACTAATGTTGCAACATAAATAACAAAAATAGTGTTTACAAGTCACTACAAAACACCTTCCTACTGAGTTCATCCATAATAATGAACTTACATTCCCTCCTCTAACTTTGTTGTAGTAAGCTTTATATTGCTGGTAGAAGCACCCAACCAAAAGTAGCCTGTAGGAAGAATGGGTTTATTTTGGCTTATAGACTCGAGGGGACACTCCATAATGGCAGGGGAAAATGTGGCATGAGCAGAGACTGGATATCACCTCCTGGACAATATCAGGTGGACAAGAGCAGCAGGAGAGTGAGCCCACCAACACTGGCAAGGGGAAGTTGGCTATAACACTCATAAGCCTGCCCCCAACAGCACACCCTACACAATGTTCTAATTCCAAATTGCCATTAGCTGGGAACCAAGCATTCAGAACACATAAGTTTATGTGCTTTTTTCTACAAGCTAGAATCCAACTTTTGACCAGGAGTTTATAAAATGAATAATATCAACAACTATGCTCATATCTTAGCATTGACATTTCATTGATTTTTTTTTTCAGATTCATAAAGTGTTTTACTCAATTCCTGGCTTTGTTTACATCCACCTTTCTATTCAATTTGGAAAGCTAGAGATAGCAGGTAAAATAAGTTACTTTCTTAATGATCATTATTCCAAGATGTTCTCATAATTTCATTTATTTTTTATTAACATTTATAATTTCTTAGAATTCTGGTGTTGCTACGTTTTCTTGATTGATTGGACAAATTTATTACAAACCAAAAATTAAAATAATGTAAACTTACATAATTATAATTTTATACTGCCAAATAAAAAACTAATGTGGGGGCTGGAGAGATGCTTAGCGGTTAAGGCACATAAACCAGTTGCACATGGTGGCACATGCATCTGGAGTTCATTTGCAATAGCTAAAGGTCCTGGCACACCCATTCTGTCTATCTCTCTCAAATAAATAAATAAAAACAAAATATTTTTTGAAATGTAATGAGGGTTGGAGAGATGGCTTACTGGTTAAAGTGTTTTTCTTCAAAGCTAAAGGACCCAGGTTCAATTTCCCCAGGACCCATGTAAGCCAGATGCACAAAGTGATGAATGTGTCTGGAGTTTATTTACAGCAGCTGAAAGCCCTGGTGCACCCATTCTCTCTATCTGCCTCTTTCTCTTTCTCTCTCTCAAATAAGTAAAATAAAATATTTTTTTAATGTAATGAAATCATTCTCTTTGTGTTTTTTAAATTTTATTTTTTTAAGTTTTATTTATTTAAGAGAGAGAGAGAGAGAGAGAGAATGGGCACAACAGGGCCTTCAGCCACTGCAAACGAACTCCAGACACATGTACAACCTTGTGCATCTGGCTTACATGGAACCAGGGTCCTTTAGTTTTGCAGGCAAATGCCTTAACTGCTAAACTATCCCTCCAGTCCGTCTTTTAACTTTTACTCTGAAAGCTGAATTATTTAACATATTAGCTTATTTAATAAATTAGTTTCTTTACTAAGCTATTTTAAGGGTTTTTTGAAATTTTTGTTTATTTTTATTTATTTGAGAGCAAAAGAGAGAGAAAGAGGCAGATACAGAGAGAGAATAGGCACACCAGGGCCTCCAGCCACTGCAAACAAACTCCAGATGCATGTGCCCCATTGGGCATTTGGAGTCCTAGGGTCCTAGGGAATCGAGCCTCAAACTGGTGTTCTTAGGCCTCACAGACAAGTGCTTAACTGCTAAGCCATCTCTCCAGCCCTATAGGAGATTTTTTTTTGAGCAAAAATGTCAAAGTAGCATCAAAACTAGAAGCAAGGGGGCTGGGCAGAAGGTACAGTGGCTAGCAGTTGCTTGCTTGCAAAACCTGCTGGCCTGGGTTCAATTCCTCAGTACCCACATAAAGACAGATGCACAGGCTGAGCATATATCTTTAATCCCAGCACTTGGGAGGCAGAGGTAGGAGGGCTGCTGTCAGTTTGAAGCCACCCTGAGACTACAGAGTGAATTCCAGGTCAACCTGGGCTACAGTGACACCTACCTTGAAAACATATATAAAAATGAAAAATAAAAAGATGCAAAAAGTGCCACATGCATCTGGAGTTCGTGTGTAGCAGCAAGAGGCCCTGGTGCCCATGTACACACACACACACACTCTCTCTTGCAAATAAATAAATAAATAAATCTTTAAAAAGAACTAGAAAGTAAGTAGTATCAGGAAATTCTCAGTTACATGCAAGACTAACAATTTTAAATAAATGATCTGAAATCTATGAAGAGGAAAGAAAGTACTTGCAGACCCTGTTCACATATTTGTTCCTGTCTTTCCACAGTATGAACGTTTGCTTTGCTAATCTTAACAAATTTGAAATTTCCTCCCTCGTCAGCATCTCTATGTAATGTTGACAACACAAAGATTCATTTTCACTATGTATCACAATAAAAAATATGGAGTTGAATTCTACTATATTACTTCACAAACATATTTCTGCCACTATATTCTTAAGTATAGAAGATATTCATTGATTATGCCAGAAAGAAATGATGAAATTATCATAAAAGAAGTGGAACTCTTACCCTAAATATTTTAGAGGTCCCCCCATTATAATGTTAACTGCTCTTTTCTATTGTCATTTGCACCTTTTATGTCATATTAAAGTTTTTAAAATAGCTTCTAGAATATAACTTTCCACTTATTTTACTAAAATGTAGTTGACAGTTAAAACTTGTAATATTAAAGTTATAAAACTTGGTAACTTGCTATTTTTGGTACAGGTACATACTGTGAAATATTCACCACTATCAAGCAAAGTAACATATAGCCCCTCATATACTAAGAAAGATGACTATCTTAGTTTATACTGACAAAACTCTGGCCACTAAAGTATAAATACCTACCTAATCATACATGTGACACAATACTTTTGAATTATAATTTATCTAGAGACATTTATGATGATGACAGATTTTATTTCTGCGCTAACTACTAGAGCATAGCTGCTGCCTTGATAGTTCATTCTATAACAAGGGACCAAGAATAGGCTAATAGGCTAATTCTGAGTTAAAAACATAAACTGAATATGTTTATACTCCAGTAAAAAGTCTTACTTTATAAAAATAGAAAGCTGAAGATGGTTCTGTGGTTAGAGTGCTGGCTGTGGAAAAGGAGAATCCCAGAAACTTAAGGGTCAGACAGCCTGGTGTCTGCAATGGTGAACATGAAGAGATCCTGCCTCAAACAACAGTAGAAAGTGGGGACTGAAGCCGGGTGTGGTGGCGTACGCCTTTAATCCCAGCACTCGGGAGGCAGAGGTAGGAGGATTGCCATAAGTTCGAGGCCACCCTGAGACTCCATAGTGAATTCCAGGTCAGCCTGGGCTAGAGTGAGACCCTACCTCGAAAAACCAAAAAAAAAAAAAAAAAAAAAAAAAGAAAGTGGGACTGAGACTCAGGGCTGTCCTCTGATGCACTGTGGTACATGTACCTACACACACACACACACACACACACACACACACACACGTCATTCACACACAGACACACAAAGATAATTTTAAAAACAGAAAACTGAACAACCCTTAAATATTAAATACAATTTTCAACTTTCAGCTTCCAACTTTGTTTACAAAATTTCATAAACCACACTTAACTGAAATAAGGTCATATTAAAAACTGGTAATTTGGGCTAGAGAGATGGCTTAGCATTTAAGGTCCTTACCTGTGAAGCCTAAGGACCCATATTCAACTCTCCAGATGCCACCTAAGTCAGACCCACAAAGGTGAGGCAAGCACAGGGTCACACATGCCCACTAGGTGGCAAAAGCATCTGGAGTTTGATTGCAGGGGCTAAGGCCCTGGTGTGCCAATTCTCTCTCTCTCTTTAAGAAAAAGATCTGGCCACTTACTGAATAAGTTTTAAGATAGTATTAAGTCCAAAAGATGAAATCGGTATATACAGTACATATTTACATGCACATTACTTAAATAATAGGGCTACTTGTTATTGGATATGTATTCTGGGTCTCAACTTTGTAAAAATTAAAGTTCTTGTAATTGAAAAAAGAAAACTTACTACTTCCAATAATTAGAAGTAATTTGGGGCTGGGGAGATAGCTCAGCAATAAGGGTGCTTGCCACACAAGCATGAGAACCCAAGCTCAATCCCCAGCAGTCACATAAAAAACCATGTTGCCACACATGCCTGTACCTTGAGTGCTGAGGGGACAGAAGCAGGAGAATCACTGGAGCTCACTGGTCAGCTAGTTTGACCAAAAATGGCAGTTCCAGGCTCGGTGAGAGATCTGTCTCAATGAAACAAAGGGGAAGAGCAATGGAGGACGACACCTGATGTTCTAGTCTAGCTTCTGATCGCACGCACAAGTGCATGCATCTATACAAATGTATATACACTATATATCACACACACACACACACACACACACACACACACACACACACACAAAATAAATAAAATAAAATAAGCAATCCTTCCTAAATGATCTCCAAAGGCTAATGTAGCAATACCCAATGAAACTAACAGGTATAAGATTAACTTTTTATTTTTGTCTTGTTGTATTTTTGCATGTGTATGCTTGTGTGGTGTGTATGCATGTGTACATGTGTGTGAGTTATCATGCATTTGTGGAGGCCAGAAGTTAACATCATATATCTTCCTTGATCACTCTCCTCCACGTTATTTACTGAGAAACAAGGTCTGTCACTTGAATCCAGAGCTTGCTGATTTGGCTAGTTTAGCTAGCCAGCTTGTCCAGGGGATCCCCTACCCCTACCACCTGAGTACCAGGATTATAGGCAGGCTGCTATAACTGCCAAGCATTTACATGGATTCTGGGGATCCTCACACTTGCATGGGAAGTGTTGAATCAATTAAATCATCTGTACAGCACTATATTAATTTTTAATAACCAGAACCAACAATGAAAATGACTGCCCCAAAAGAAAGTGACCATATCTCTACACCAGAGAAAAATCAATGTGAAGCTAGATAACCAACAGTTAAATATGAATTATTTTCTAATGTTCTATTCAATAATGAGATTCTAACATTCTATTTTAGCCTTGACAAAGGAATAAAATATTTCCTAGAATTTGGCTAGAACCTACCTCATCTTCTACAACAGATGAAATGGGCATGACAGAATTGTGCTGAAATGAATCTAAATTCATTTACAGGGATATCAATATGCCTCAAATATATCATTTATTCATATAAAGTAAAATAATTATGTTTTAAAACAAATTAAAGATAAACCTAATATGACACAATGTGGTACTCTTAATAATTATTTTTAGTAGTTACTATTGCACTCACATAGTTTTATCCTCACTCTTAAAAACAAAGGGAGAAAAGGAAAGTGTTACAAAAAATTGTGGAGATGGTTTTTCAAGATGATTTTCAATAATAGTAACTTATTATCAAATAAGTTTTAATAGCTTTCCATAATAAAGAAGTTATACTTATGCTCAATAGCTAAAGTGAAAAGCAAACAGATATAGAACCATTTTATTCTCAAGAATATAGAAAAATATGATAACCTGACTATTGAATTCTGATTAGAGAGCTGGAGAGAGAGCTTAGTGGTTAAGGGGCTTGCTGTGAAACATAAGGACCCAGGTTCAATCTCCCAGAACCCATGTAAACCAGATGCACATGGTAGCAAGTGCATTTGGAGCTTATTTTCAGTGACTGGAGGCCCTGGCATGCCCAATTCTTTCTATCTCTTATAAATAAAGCATTTTAGAAAAGAAAATATTAAAATTCTGACTACAGCCAGGTGTGGTGGTACACACCTTTAATCCCAGCACTTGGGAGGCAGAGGTAGGAGGATCATCGTGAGTTCAAGGCCATCCTGAGAGTACATAGTGAATTCCAGGTCAGCCTGAGCTGACCCTACCTCAAAAAACAAAACAAAACAAAATTCTGACTAGAGTGCTGGGAGTATAAACTAGCATAAGTACTTTGGAAAGCTGTCTCTAACATGATTTAAAATATCACGTAGCCTATCAACCAGATAATATACACTCTTGGCATATATAACCCACAGCAGACTAAAATACAGAGTACATACTTCTGATATCACATATTAATTCTTTTCCTTGATACCTATAGTAACTGGTACATTTTGGATTATAACTCAGAACCTAATATGTTTATTTTGTGGGGAAAGTACCCTTTACTCTGACATGTCCTAAAAAATTCTGTTCTTTACAGAACAAGTTTAATATTTTATTTTTGTTAGTTTATTTCAGAGAGAGATGAGGAGGGTGGGAGAGAATGGGCATGGCCGGGCCTCTAGTCACCGCAAACAAACTCTAGATGCATGTGACACCATGTGCATGTGGCTTATGTGGGTTATGGGGAATTGAACCTGGGTCCTTAGGCTTTGCAGGCAGGTACCTTAACCACTAAGCCATCTCTCCAGCCCCAATATTTCATTCTTTTTTTTTGGTGACTTAAAGTTTATTATTTTAAAGGTGGTTATTTTTGCAATGCCAAGGTTATAGGATTGTATGAAAAAGTAATGTATCTCCTTTTCCTTAACCAAGCTTTTTTTTTAACTTTCTTCACAAAGGCAAAATTTTTTGTTAATCTCATAGATAATGATATAAAACAAGTGAACAAGCTTTCTCCAAAGGACTATACAGTAAAAATTTTAGGTTTTATACCTACTTATGGTCTCTGTCATGTATTCTTTTATAACCTCTTAAAAAAGTAAAAACCATTTTTAGTTTGCACCATACAATAAAAAGACTAGGCTAAGCTTGGTCTATGAGTGGTAGTCTGTTGACCCATGGTATAAAATATCTACTTCATCTTGTCAGAGAAATGGCTCTCTCCAGTCAGCTGTTGCCCAACGTAGGGCAGGACCTGATTTACAAGTGAGCATTGTTAGACAGAAGTAGACGTGAAGAGTCTCTGATCACTTGATTCCATCTATTCATTTCATGAATGTGCTAAACACCTACTATGTACACTTGTTTTAGCAAGATTTTTCTCCAGTGTTCTCTACAAAACAATTCTTCTTGTTTCTCTAAACCAGAATTTAGGTTTTACAGTCTAATTTTAGGTGAAATTAGAATTAAAATCAAGAGGGAATTCATGATTATAAAAAAAAGAATCTAGGGCTGGAGAGATGGCTTAGCGGTTAAGCGCTTGCCTGTGAAGCCTAAGGACCCTGGTTCGAGGCTCGGTTCCCCAGGTCCCACGTTAGCCAGATGCACAAGGGGGCGCACGCGTCTGGAGTTCCTTTGCAGAGGCTGGAAGCCCTGGCGAGCCCATTCTCTCTCTCCCCCCCTATCTGTCTTTCTCTCTGTGTCTGTCACTCTCAAATAAATAAATAAAAAATTAAAAAAAAAAAAAAGAATCTAGCTAACAATATCTTTTCAGTCAATATAAGTACATCCTTCTTAAAGTCACAGTCCACATGAGGAAAAATATGTAACGCTATTATGCTATTAAAAAGGTACTTTTTAACCCCATACTTTATTGTGTATGTGTGGTATTGGGGATCAAACCCAGCTAGTACAAGCCAAGGAAGCACTTTACCACTAACTACATCCCCAGCCCAGGTTGAAACTTTTTTTAAAAAATGTTGCCATGTCTGTAATCTCAGCACTGAGGAGCCTGAGGCAAGAGTACTGTCATGAGTTCAAGGCCAGCCTGGACTATTGAGTGAGATCCTATCTCAAAACACAAAAACAGATTAGATTTAAGGGCACATATTGCCTCTGCAATTGTTTTTTTTTTTTTTTTTAATCATGGAATGAATAGACATTCTTCCTCCAGGATAAAAACTGTAACTGTTAGCTTTTTGAATCACAAATGAGGGACACCTTTAAAACATAAAAAGCCAGAAGGAACACAGAATCTCAGTATTAAAAAAATAAAGGTTGCCCCTATTTAAGATCTTTGGTAAAGACACTAACTATAGTTGATTTCCCACACCACCAAAACATGGCACATTTTGTAGTTCAAAGTGACTGTGATTTTCCTTTTGACTATGTAAACAAAAGGACCAATGCCTTGGGAGATCTTGGGAAATGTAACGGCCTCCCATTTCTCTTAAACACATGTACACAGAATCAGTCCGTGGGTAGAAGGAAGAGTGGGCCAGTGTTATTGTTTACTTTCCCCTCTCTGTGTCCTTTTCTTTTCCTTTTCCTTCCGCTCCTGCTTGGCTAGTTTGTCCCTCTCTCTCTGCAGCCTGTCCTGCTCCTTCTTCCTCTGGGACTCATCCCGAAGTGAGTCTCGCTCCAGTTTCCGAGCATTGAGAACATTTCCACGTTGGTATTTCGGAATAGGGATTTGTCAAAACCACTGTTCATTGTCGAGGCACCTGAGTCACCCTTTTCATCTGCTTCATCCTCTTCATCACGTCAGCATACTGGGCCAGCAGGGCGGCTTTTCTCTGTTTCTCTTCTTCTGACACCATCCTGGGCTTCACAAACAATCTGAGCCTGCTTCTCAATTAGGGTAATAATGGCTTGCACCTCATCTTCTTTTTTCACTTTGGTGACAACATTTTGCGTTGACCATCGTTTCTACAATTTCTTTGAGGAGGGAATCTTCTTCCAGGAAAGCAGACAGGATACCCTGCAGAGCGTCCAGCCTCTCTCTTCCTCTTCCTCCTCCTGCAGGGCACCAAGGATGTAGGCGCCGTACATGGCTAGGTCCACTCCCAACGCCTCCAGCCGTCAGTCCCGCCAACACCCAAAACCCCTCGCCGCGGGCCGCTCCGCTGGGCGCTGCCATCTTGGGGCCAGGGTCCTGCCAGCCCCCGCGGACGTCTACCACAGTGCCTGACGGACCGCGCCGCGGGCAAAGCACGCATCAACATTTTATTCTTATTTGCAATGCAGATTCTAACCTATTAAGATGGTTGCATTACCTACTTGGTTGGAAAAAACTGCCTTGGAAGGAATAAACAAGACAGTATCTATAAAGCTGTTCACTAGGATCTTATGTAAAACAGAGGAAAAGATGAATATAACTTAAATAAATAATTAAAATGTGACAGAGAAGGTAATATGAAGCAGTTAACAGTTTAAATTAGATACTACTATGTAATATGTATACATCTCTCTCTATGGTATGTATCTTAATAATACTTGTAAGGTATAAAAATAAGCAGCAGAACACTATTTGAAGAATAACATTTATATACAATAGTGTATAATAGGGTGGGATAATTCCAAGTAAAGGCCAGTTAAAGAGGTATATAGATGTAATGCTTTGGTTTTTAAGAGAATTTTTTGAAAACTTAGGATTTAGAAAGGTTGCATTAAGTTTTGGGATATGGGGCTGGATAACTAAGTGGGTTAAAGGCACTGCTTGCAAAGCTGACAGGCCAGGTTTGATTCCACAGTAGTCACATAAAGCCATACGCAGAGTGGTGCATGTGTCTGGAGTTAATTTTCAGTGGCCAGAGGCCCTGGCATACCCATATGCACTTTTACTCTCTTTTCAAATGAATAATTTTTTTTAAGTTTTCAGATATAAATCAGTAAAATGGGAGTACAGACAAGAAGGAATAAACTGTTAAAACCAAGATCATAAAGACTAAGGAAGATTAGGAAGGAGGTAGCAATAGCTGGGGAGAAAAAAATAAAAGAGCAGATACACATGAAGCAGGCTGAAAAGGCAGGAAGAAAAGGCCTAACAACTGGTAAACTAGTCCATTTCTCATTGGTGGTTGAACTCTGTAAATAAGAGTGGCAGCTTAGTGGGAAAGTACCTAGCAACTGTGTTTACAAAGACAACAGAATATGCCACTAGAAGTTAACTGTGCAAGGCCAAGTAACCCTTTCACCTTAGTATTTTATTCTGGCTGTCTGTCTTTCTCCCCATTAGATCTATACTGATATAATTCTGCAAATTCCATGGAACACATCCATTTTATTTAGTGTTCTGAATACCTTCTTTGCTACTTTTATCTCGTTTTAATTAAGAAACTTCCAAAGGAAGAGCAGTCATCCTGAAACTTAAATATACATGTCCTCTATTGAACTATGAATTAATTTCTATTCAACTTTTTTGACATAAAGTTTTTATTATTTTATTTTAATATTATTTATTTATTTATTAGAGACAGACAAAGGGAAAGGGGGAGAGAGACAACAGGCACGCTAGGGCCTCTAGGCATTGCAAACGAACTCCAGAAGCATGCACGTCCTTGTGCATCTGTCTTACGTGGGACCTGGAGAATCAAACCAGGGTCCTTAGGTTTCACAGGCAAGTCCCTTAACCACTAAGCCTTCTCTCTACCCTCCCCCACCCCTTTTAAAAATTATTTTAGAGACAGAGACAGAGGGAGAAGAGAGAGCGAATTGACATGCCAGGGCCTTAGCCACTGCATCCTAACTCCAGATACTTGCGCCACCTAGTGGGCGGGTGCAACCTTGCACTTACCACACTTTCGTGCATCTGACTTACTTGGGATCTGGAGAGAGATGGAACATAGGTTCTTAGGCTTCACAGCAAACACTTTAAATGCTAAGCCATCTCTCCAGCCCCATAAAAGTGATGTTTTTTTTTGTAAATGTTAGAGTCACCTCAGTTTTCTTCTAAAGAAATTAGAAAAAGAATAACATACAGACAGGCAAAAGCGTAATGGAGCAATCATAATATGCATTAAAGGTGTCTGTGAATTGGCAGGCCCACAGCTGCTGCATAAGCACTCACAGCTGTGACTAAAACTTACTGCTTTTATGCCTCCTGAAGGGCTATGTATTTTTCAAGACAGTAATAAGATTATTGCTGATATATTTTCCTGCTTCCCAAATAAGTCATATGTCTTTTTTTTTATAACTATGTATATTTGACAGCAAGGGTATCTTCCACATATTCTATAAAACCTAGAAAAGCATTATGTACCAATTAGGAGTACAAATATTTGATAATGAATATGCTGTGAAGTATTTGCCACATATGAAAAGCCTTATTTATATAGGCAACAGCAAAAATATAAATATTTTTCAACAATAAAATAAGGCCATCTACATAAATGTTATATGCCTTTTTAAAAATATTTTATTTATCTGAGAGATGAGAGAGGAAAAAATGGACACGGCAAAAGTGTAATGGAGCAATCGTAATATGGCAGGGCCTCTACGCATTGCAAACAAACTCCAGATGCATGCACCACCTTATGCATCATGTTTTACATGAGTACTGGGGAATCAAACCTGGGTTCTTTGGCTTTGCCAGCAAATATTTTAACTGCTAAGCCATCTCTCCAGCCCTTATATGCCTTTTTTATTATATAAATAAACACACATTTTTTTAAAAAAAAGTTTTGTTTATGGAGGGGAGAGAATGAACATACCAGGGCCTTGAGCCACTGCAAACAAACTCCAGACACATGTGCTACCTTATGTGGGTACTAGTGAATTGAATCTGGGTCCTTAGGCCTTGCAGGCAAGCACCTTCAGTGCTACGCCATCTCTTCAGCCCAACATGCATATTTTTGAGACAGGTTCTTATGTAAACCAGTCTGAACTTGGACTATGTAGTCAGTGCTGGCCCAAACTTCCCATTCTCCTGCCTCAGACTGCCCAGTGCTAGGATTATAGGTATGTACCACCATACCCACATCTATACTGTTCTCCACTAAGTACACACTCAATGGTATCCACATCAGCCCATTACCAGGTGAAATATGTCAAACTAGACCATCCCATTTTATATTTGAGTAATTGATTATCTCAAGTAAAACGTAGAAATGTATTTTCCCTTGATTATTCCCATCTCTTCAATCTAGTTTAGGAACCAACTAGATTTTTCTGAATCACAAGTCTGTAAGAATCTGTAAAGTATTTGCCACTGGGACAGAGGTGTATGTAGCTCAGTGGCAGAACATGGAATTTGCACATTTGAAGTCCTGGTTTTAAGCACACATACATCACCACCACCAAAAACAGTAACAAAATTGTCATGGAGTCTAGAGTGAGCTCATTGAAGAAAAGCAACGAGAAAACTCTGATAATATTAAATTTGGAGTAGGCCTTTAAGAAAAGGGGGAATTTTTGTTTATATATTTATTTGTTTTTGCTGTACTAGGGACTGAATCCAGGGCCCCCAGCATGCTAGGCAAGTGATCTACCATTGAGTTACATCCCTAAACTTCTGTTTACTTCTTGAGACAGGCACTAACTTGTTCCAGGCTGGACCTGAACTCATATTGTAGAATTTGCTTCATCTATTTATCCTAGTTGGACTGATTCTATATAAGACATACTGGATAAATACTCAGCAGAGACTGCCAGATCATCCTGAATAAGTAGCACTTGACAAGTAAGCAAAAATACAAAGAACGGTTAGCGTGATCTTCTACACTGACAGGCAAGTACCCCTAGTAACCCTAGGCAATTGCTTGAAATCCAATTTCATTTAGAAAATGGAAATAAAATACCTAACTAGGTAGAGCTATTTTAAAGATCAAATATTACACATTTTAAAAAATAAGTAGTCTGGGATGGAGAAATGGCTTAGTGGTTAAGACCTCTGCCTGCAAAGCCAAAGGATCCTGGTCCGATTCTCCAGGACCCACATAAGCCAGATGCACAAGGGGGAGCATGCATCTGGAGTTCATTTTCAGTGGCTGGAAACCATGGCATGCCTATTCTCTCTCTCTCTTTCTCTCTCTCTCAAATAAACAAAATATATTTTTAAAATAAAAAAATAAATAAGTAGTCATCTTAGCAAATGGTGCTGGGAAAAGTAGACATCTGCAAGTAGAAGAATGAAGTTGGGCCATTACCTTTTATTGCAGTCAGGTTTGCATCGCTGACAGAAATCACCTGACCTAGAACAGCTATGGGAAAAAAGGTTTATTTTGGCTTACAGACTTGAGGGGATACTCTCCATGATGGCAGGGGAAAACAATGGCAAGAGCAGAGGATGGACATCACTTCCTGGGCAACTGAATGAACAACAGCAACAGGAAAGTGCTCCAAATACTGGCAAGCAGAAACTAGCTATAATACCCATAAGCCTACCCCTAACAACACACTGCCTCTAAGAAGTGTTTATTCCCAAATCTCCACCAGCTGGGAACCTTGCATTCAGAACACCTAAGTTTATGAAGGACACCTGAATCAAACTACTACATTCTGCTCCTGGCCCCCATAAACTAATAACCATCCATGATGTGAAATGCAATGCATTCAGTCAAGCTTTAAAAGTCCCCCCCCCCTTTTTTTTTTATCAATCCTAATGATGTTCAAGCATTCCCATATTCTGAGATCTTTTAACTGAGCCAAAATACCAAAAAAAGAAAAAAAGAAAAAAAAAAGCAACCATCCATGCTGCAAAAGATAACCTTAGCAAAGAAATATTCAACCAATACAAGATTGAAAACAGGGCAATCATCAAGGTCTGTAGGTCCAAGACCAACAACTAACCAGTGACAAGTCTCCAAGTCCAATAATTCTAACCAGCAACAAGTCTCTGGAGTTCCAATTCTGCCCCTCCAGCTAGGCTACTCACAGTCCTGGAAAACTTCATTTGGGGCTGGCAACTGTCCTTAGCAGCCATCTTGTGGTCCCAGCATCTCCACCAGGTCACTACTGCAAGCCACGGTCCATCCTTACAGCTCCATCGGGTCTCCATGCAGACAATCCTGCTTCACACTGCCCATGGCCATTTCCAAAACACAAGGCTGTGTTGCAAATTCAATGAACCTCTCTTTCCTTCATGTCTTATATTCCCTAATAGCAGGTGGAGTACCAATTTGCTAATCCAGGAGGGAATAAAACATTTTGAAGAACAGGACACTCCTTCAGCATTCAGGCCCCTTCAAAAGACTGCATTTTTTTTGTTATCTCAAAGCAGGTTAGCTGGCCCAATCTCAATGGTTGTAATCTCTCATATAATTGCAGTGGAATGGGCAGCAGTTTTGGTCCAAAGATTTCAGTTTTTCTGTGTCATATCCTTCTGCTCACACCAGTCCATTTCTATGTAATGCAACACTGCACAAATTCTCAGGACATGGGCAAGTCTCTCACATAAACTACTTCTAGCCCAGTCTAAGTAAAGCTCTTGTCACTCTCATAAGCCAAACCTCACAGTCCCTAGTTCTTACTGCATTCAAATCTTTCAACTCTGACTAAAATAGTCCATCATGCCGTACTTACAGCACTGCAAGACGTCTCTTAGGCCGCGATTTCAAATTCATCCACATTCCTCTTGAAAATCAGCTACAAAAGGTCAAAAGCCACACAGGTTTCAAGCAGTAATGACCCCACTCTTGGTACCAACTTTACTGTTGCAGGCAGGTTCACATTGCTGGCAGAAATCACCCAATCAAGAGCAGCTTATGGGGTTAAAAAAAAAAAAGGTTTATTTTGGCTTACAGACTTGAGGGGAAGCTCCATGATGGCAGGGGGAAAAAATGGCATGAGCACAGGGTGGGCATCACCTCCTCACCAACATCAGGTGGACAACAGCAACAAGAGAGTGTGCTAAACACTGGCAAAGGGAGACTGGCTATAATACCCATAAGCCCTCCCCCAACAATACACTGCCTCTAGGAAGCATTAATTCCCAGATCTCGATCAGCTGGGAGCATAGCATTCAGAACACCTAAGTTTATGGGGGACACCTGAATCAAACCACCAAACCTTCAACAAAGAATTTCTCCTTCACCAAGCTTTAAGTTAATACTATAGAAAAAAATTCAGCAAGTACAGAGCCACAGCTCTCAGCTGACCAACTTTAGAAAACATGGCCTCATGACACCAGAACTCATTATTTTACCATGAATGTACTGAAACCATGGCTGTGTATTTTCTATTTCAACAGCAGACCCAACATCAGGATGGTTTCAAGACCATAACCAATCCCAACAATCTGAGAGTGTCCCCCACCCACGCCCCGAGACCCTGCCATGTTCCTTGCAGTAAGTACTCAGTGAAATGAAGAGTGAGCCTTTGTTTAGGACCTTTACCTTTACTCTTCCCAAGTCTGTCGGACACAGCCATCAGGAATTGCTAAGGAGGGGAAAGAATCGCCAGGAGAAGATGTCCACTCTGGGAAAGCCACAGTGACCTAATTGCCCCAGGGGATTGTTGAGTAGTTCAAGGTGAGAGGCACTCCTGAGAAGGCCGAGCAGTGTCAGAAATCCCACCGACTGCCATAATGAGGAATGGGACCCATGTGGCCCAATGGAGACCAGCATTACCCGAGGAGCAGCCCACGAGGCCCAGAAAACTCGAGACTCCACGAGGCCAACGGGCCTTGGTGCAGTCCCTTAGGTGCAGGAGAGCGGACTGAGCTTAGTCTCTTATGAAGCAAGAGACCTGAAAATTACCAGAGGTCACAGAAAAAATTACAAACTAATGGCAGAATAAGAGACAAGAAACAATACAGGGTGTGGGTTATTTGATGTTCAGCTCCAGCCACAATAGGCAAGTACACCTGGCCACAGATGAGGGGACAGGGTACAGTACTGGCACATGTACATGCATATACCACACAAACTCACCACACCACACTACACACACACACACACACACACACACACACACTCGTTATTACTTTACTGTGAGACTACAGTTTTGGCACTTTATACCATACTCAAATATCAATCAAAATTTTAACACTTAAATATAAGAGCTAAAAGGACAAAACTGAAAAAGAAATTTTTGTGTGTACCAAAGCAGTGGCTACTCTACTGTACACTACCATTGTTAATATGTAGGTGCTCCCATTTCTCCATTCTGCTAGCACTTTTTACTGCTCAAGATGTCAATTACAACTACTTAATTAGATGTAATATGTCATATCCTTGGGCTTTCATTTGCATTCTCTTTGAACTAGTTCCCTAAAGCACGTTTCTTGTGCTTATTAGCCATTTGTACATTTTCTTGGGCAAGTATTTATTCAAAAAGTTATTTAGGGGATGGAGGGATAGCTTAGTGGCATGTGCCTTAAGGCATTTGTCTGCAAAGCCAAAGAACCTTGGTTTGATTCTCTAGGACCCATGTAAGCCAGATATACAAGGGGACACATACGTCTGGAGTTTATTTGCAGTGGCTGGAGGCCCTGGCGCACCCATTCTCTCACTCTCTCTTCCTCTTTCTCTGTCAAATAAATAAAAATACTTTTTTAAAAAGTTATTTAGATGTTTACTTCTAGTAAAATTATACTTTCTATTCCTAGTTTTTTATGAGTTGTAGTCATGAATGAGTACAAGATTTTTAAAATTTGTTTCTGTGGCCAGGGATGCCCACATCCCTATTTTTTGTACTTTACTTGGCTAATATGCCATACCAACCTTGCAATTCTAGAATAAAGCTCACTTGGTTATGTTTGTTCCACTTCATTTGTTGCTGAATTGTTAACAGTTTTAAAATTAACTTAAAAAGAAAAAAAGAAGCTGAGCTAGGGTTCTTGCTACATTGCCTGAGCTGGTTTCAAACTTCTAGGCTCAAGATATCCTCCTGACTAAAGATCCTGAGTAGCTAGGACTATAGATGTGGGAGCATCACACACAGCTGGTTTGCTAACAATTTTTTCTGGGAATTTGTGTGTGTATATATATATGTATATATGTTCATAACGGTTATTGGTCTATAGTTTTTATCTTAGGATATGTTTGTCTAGCTGTAGTATCAGGATAATACCTTATTGGATGAGTTAGGAAGTATCTCCTATAATTTTCTAAAAGTTTGTGTGAGACTCTAATTCTTTATTAATTATGTAATTACTTTATTTGATAGAATTCACCAGTAAAACCATCTGAGTGTAGGTTTTTGTGAGTTTAATTACTAATTCAATTTCTTTTTTCTTTTTTGAGATAGAGTCTCACTCTAGCCCAGGCTAGTCTCAAACTCACAATGATCCTCATACCTCTGCCTCCCAAGGGCTGGGATTAAAGGCATGTACGACCATGCTCAGTTTACTAATTCAATCTTTATAACTATATGCCATTACAGATTATACATATATAATTCATTGGAGAGAAATAGGGGGCATAGAGAGAGAGAAAAATCAGCAAGCGAGGGCCTCTAGGCACTGCAAACGAACTCCAGATGTGTGTGCCACTGGCTTTAGGTGGATACTGGGGAATTGAACCTTCATCTTTTGGCTTTGCAGACCAAGTGCCTTAACACTAAACCATCTCTCTAGCTCAGATTCAGATTTTCTATCTAGACTGTTTCAGTAAACAGATCTTGCCTGCTTAAGCTAAATTGCCTAATTTATAGCCACAATTTTTCAAATCATTCTTTTAAATGGTATTTTCGTTTATTTTAAAGACAGACAGAAAGAAAGAGGCAAACAGATGAGCTCCAGATGCACGCACTACTTTGTCCATCTGGGCTTACATGGGTGCTGGGGAATCAAATCTGGATCATTAGGCTTTGCAAGCAAGTACCTTACCCACTGAGCCGTCTCTCCAGCCCCAACTTCCTTTCTTTATATGTGTCACAATTGTTGCTGAAAACTGGATATTTTGATAATATATTAAAGCAATCTTAAATTCTGATTTGCTTTCTTATCCATATTAGTTCTTACTGCTGTTTTTGTTTAACCTCTTACCTGTGGATTCTGCCTTTCCAATGTGTTTCACTTTCGTTTTGAAGTCTGATTTCTTTACTCCATCTCTACGTCAGCACAAAATTCAAGATTACCTTGTCACTGGCCAGAGGTTGTCCTCAAACACACTGAGGCAGGAAGGCTTTCACTTTGTGCCCACATACATGTACATTAAGTTGGAGAACACACTCAAACTTTAGGTACTTCACAATTCACAAGTCTTCCATGGCTTAGTTTCTATTGGATCTTCTTGTGTCTCTTCTATACATATACAAGACTTCTTGTTCAGCCAGGAGTGTATGAACTGTGAGGACATTGTCTGTTCTATCCTGTGTGTGTGTATATACATGTAGTCTTCCACTGTCAGAGACACAATGGATCTTAGCAAGGCTCACTATGACTATTAAATTTTCTGGACATCACTGCTGACTTCTGGTTATTTTGGTGGTCTCTATCCAAGAACATAACCTCAGGAAGGCTATGATGTCAGCTTTTCCCCAGTGACATAGCCACAGTTCTCAATTACCTACAGGAGCATAAGCCCCTTCAGCTTTCAGAAACTGATAGCTGTCACACTGTGGTCCTGACAGAACTGCCTCACAAATACAGGTGGAAGGAGAAAGGATGGGTGTAAGTTCAGGTTAAACCACCACAAATACCAACTTTTCTTACTTGAGGTTCCTTAGTTGTTTAAACAAGTTTCTTCAATTTACTGTATGAATGTGCTCAATTTTCAGCATTATGTAATGACTGTTTTTAATCAACTGTGTCAAGTTGTAATTTTGTTTTGGGGGAGCAAATTTGCTGATCTCTAATTTATCACCTTTCTCTCTCTCCCCCTTCCCTCTTTCTTCTCTCCCCCCTCCCCCTCCCTCTTTTACAGTATCCTCTAAATTGTAGTCATCAAATGCACTTTTATATAAATATATACACACACATACATATACATACATACATACATACATACATACATGCATGTATATCACTAGCAAAATGTTTAATTTTATATTGCTATTAGAATTTTATGCTTATTTATTCACTGATATATATAGTCTATTACTATACTAATACATGTACAGTAGAAAACATAAATCCGGATATGGCTGTACACTCTTTTAACCCCACATCATGAGAAAGAGGCAGGATGACCATGAGTTCCAAGTCAACCTAGCCCACAAGACAAGCCCTGTGGAAAGAAAAGGGAGGAAAAAGAGGGAAGGAAGCAGTAAGAAAACCTGCAAAAATATATAAAATGTTAAAGATAATTAAATAGAAGCTTTAACATTTTTTTCTGAATCCAACAATTGCTTTTTGTACCCTGGGCAATATGATTAGCTGTTTTCATAATTTGGAGTCCAATGTTTTAAAACAAGTCTAAGTAAGTTAGGGCACATCATAATTTGTCCATTCTTGTAGTAAACCAGTTCTGTCTAATAGAAATATAGTGTAAGTCACATGTGTAACTTTATATTTTCTAGTAGTCATATTTTAGTAAGTAAAACAAAATAGGAAAAATTAATTTTAGATATTAAATCAAAATATCAAAACATATTTTCAGCTGGGCATGGTGGTGCATCACTTTAATCCTATCACTTGGGAGGCAGAGGTAGGAGTATCACCATGAGTTCGAGGCCACCATGAGACTACATAGAGAGTTCCAGGTCAGTCTGGGCTATTGTGAGTTCCTACCTCAAAAACAAAACAAAACAAACAAAAAATAACTTTTTTCAACAGTAATTGATATTAAAAGTTATTAAGATACTTCACTCTCTTCATACTGTTTTCAAAGCTCAGTGCATATTTCTATAGCACATCTCAGTTTAGACATGAAATCTGTAATTGTTAAAGTGTAGCTCTAAAATTTGGATTTGACTAGGAAAATATTTTATTCTTCAGTTTTCAACATTAATTAAATGAAGTATTGCATAAAATTCATATTCTTATTATATTTCAAGTGTTCCATAGTCATAAGAATTTGTAGCAATAGTACTGAGCAGTACAATTGTAAAGTGTGAACACTGTGAGGGCCATAGAAGCCTGCTTGCAATGTTTGCTTAGTAGTGCTGGGTATTAAACCAGGACCTTGCACATGCTAAAGCTCAGGAGACAAAAGGCCAGAAGGCTCCATCACCACTTAAATGTCTGTCGCATAAACAGATTACATTTACATTCTTTTAATTTAAAACACAAGGGTCCTTTGATTTACCTTTTTGGTTAATCTGAACAGAATTATTTCTCTAAATCATTTAAGGTATCTTCCAAATATACACTCTACAAACATATTAAAGCTTCAATGAAAGAACCCTATTAATTCCATGATGGTAGTAGCTACTGAGAGTCATTTTAGTGTTGTCCACCAAGTTGATAATTAAATAGTTTTCAGTGAAGCTAACTCTTGCTGCCCTATGTCCTACTTTGTGAACCTTGGAATATAGGTTACAGAGAACAAAATGGTTTTAAAGCCTTGTTAAGAAGCTTGTCCATGTTCCATATCTTTAAAAAGTCAACCCAAAATTTTCTGCATCTAACTTAAAGGCTACTAACTTCTTTTAGCTTGTGATTTTTCTGACACTGACCCAATTTTTTAATATTTATCTTTCCACCTGGCTTATTTTTCTAACTAGTTGCAATATAGTCCAGGACCTTTCTCCAAGTATCTCCAATAACAGGGTCATAAAGGTCACTACAAAATAAGAAATTTACTTATAACACATTCAAATCTTTATAAGATTGAATTATTTTTAAAATATAACTGGCCTGTTTTACCACCAGCGTGGACAGTCTAAGAATAATAGCCAGAAAAGAACAGGGACAGGTGTGGGGCAGCTGGGATCCTGTGTAAATGCAGGGTGAGCAGGCCTGGGCTCCCAGTTCCTGACTCCTGGTTCCCTAACTGTGTTTGCTCTGCTTCTGTGTAGGCAGCTGGGGCCCTATGTATGTGCTGTGTGAGTAGACCTGGGCTCCTGGCTCCCAGCTCTTGGCTCCCCTGTGGTTGGTAGGGGTCAGGTGGGACCCTGGGCCTATGTGCAGCAGTAGACCCCAGCTTTCTATTCCCCAGTGGAACAAGTAGGGTACTACCAGATCCCCATGCAAGACTCATTGTGGCTGGCTCACAGCAGCGATCTGTCTGTAATCATCTCAACCCCAAACTCATGACCCAGGCAGGCCCCATAATCACCATGACTGAGATCCAAACCACCAAGTGGGATCCCTGCTATCCCCTCACCCTGCTTTCTAACAACTGGCCACAGCCAAACCCAGCAAACCAAGGACCAGGAAACAAGTATCAGAGAGTCAACAGGGCCCTCCCTGATCATTGACATGGCCAGGCACTCCAGGGCCCCATCCAGAATTCCCAGAATAAAGATACAAGAAAAGACCTGCTGAGGCTCAAGAGCACCAAGTCAAAACCTGTAAATACACTACATTCTTACTCCTGCCTTGACCAAACCTGAGCAAGACAATCAACATATATTCAACAAAACATACTACAAAATAATACAATAAACTCAAGATGGGCAAAACCCAATGCAAAACAAAGAACACAGGATACCAAGCCAAAATATCCCCACCCAGCTCACCCAGCCCCATAATGAAAGCCTCTACTACAAACACAGAAGAAACTCCAGCCTTAGAACCCCCAAATGAAGCTAAAGAAAGTACATTCAACAAATAATGTGGCCATGAATAAAAGGAAGGAAGAATTAGTTGAAAACCGAAATTAACTCACAAAAAATTTCGAAGCATGGTTGAATGAAGAAAATAAACAAAAAGAATTCAAGAGTGAACTCAAAACATGACTGAAGGAAACAGAAACAAATTAGCAAAAAGAACTCAATACACATCTCAAAATTGAAGACAATCAAAAAGAACTTGATCTTGATCTTGATAGGAGGAGAAACAAGTAATCTCAATAGGCAGTAGAATAAAATCAATGAAGATATAATCAAATGTAGGAATGAACTCCAATAAATAACCAGCAAATCTAATCAAAAAATATAACTGGAATTCCACACAGAGATGGAGATGCTGAAAAAAAAACAAAGTAATAGACAACAATAATGAAATAACTCTTTTAAAAGGCTCCCAAGGGCTGGAGAGATATCTAGCTTAGTGGTTAAAGTGCTTGCCTGCGAAACCTAAGGACCCATGTTCAACTCTCCAGATCCTACATAAGCCAGATGCACAAAGGTGAGACAAGCACAAGGTCACACATGCCTACTAAGTGGCACAAGTGTCTAGAGTCAATTACAGTGACTGAGGACCTGGCATGCCAATTCTCATTCTCTCTCTCTAAAACAAACAAACAACAACAAAAAAAAATTAAAGGCTCCCAAGAAAGCCTCTCCAACAGAGTGGACCATATGGAAGACAAGACAGAGGAAATAAGTCCAGCAGTCCAAAAATAATGATAAGTTCCAAGAATATGAGGGAAATTTGGAACACCTTAAAGAGACCAAATATTCAGATCCTTGACATACAAGGGGAATAAATATAGACCAAAGATATAGCAAACATTAACAAAATTACCAAAGAAAAGTTTCCAAACCTCACAAAAGCTCTAGAGCTCCATCAAACTGCAAGAGGCACTCAGAAAACCAAACAGATCGGACCAGAGAAGAAACTCCCCACATATTATACTTAAAACTTCAATACTGAAAACAAAGAAAGGGTTCTAAAAACTGCAGAGGAAAAACAGCTTCTTATACAGAAAGGTAAATCCACCAGAATTACCTCTGATTTTTCAATGGAAACTCAAAAAGCCAGAAAAGATTGCAATGGAACATTTCAAATCCTAAAAGACCATGCCAACCCAAAATATTATACCCAGCAAAATTATCCCTCATAATCAAAGGTGAAAGAAAAATTTCCATAATAAAATCAAGATATACAATTATATAAGCACTAAGCCAATCTTACAGATTATTACACAGAATAACTCAAACTGAAGAGATGAACAATCCCACAACAGTCTACAAGAAGGGAAAATAACAACCATGAGTAGAATAGACATGAAAACTTATAAAGTCCAAAAAAAAAAAAAAAATACACCAAACTCCACAAAGCCTCCAATTTCACAAGGAATCATAGTTATAACTCTAAACATCAATAGTCTCAGTGCCCCAATCAAAAGGTAAGCTTACAAGCTGTCTCAGAAAAACAGACTCAGCCATTTGCTGTCTATAGGAAACCCACCTTACCACCTTAGAGTGAAAAGATATCCTAAGCTAATGGAAATAAGAAACACACAGGGATGGCTATACTGATGTCAGACAAAATGGACTTCAAACCAAAAGTAATCAAAGGAGATAAAGAAGACTACTTATACTCATCAAAGTACAAGAGGATATTACAATCATAAACCTATATGCACCAAATACAGGAGCACAAAATTAAATAAACCAAATCTTGTTGGACAATAAAGCAGAAGTAACCCCAACACAATTAGAGTAGGAGACTTTAATACTCCACTGTCATCACAAGACAAATCATCAAAGCAGAAAATAAGGGAGTTAAATAATATCAATGATCAACTGGACTTAACAGACATCTACAGAATATCCCACCCTAATTCTTCCGAATACACAGTCACTAAAAATAAATCATATATTGGGGAATAAAACACGTTTTAACAAATCTCAGGAAAATCAACATAATTCCAAGTACTATGTCAGACCACAATGCAATGCAATAAAGCTAGAGATTAACAACAAGGTCATATTGATGACCTTGACAAGCTCCATGAATTAGATATAGTAACCATAAGCCCTGCTTAATGTAATGATTAGTTTACTCTAAGAAGAGCTGGCATACATCTAAAGATTATAATAAGCAGCCCCTCACCTTACCTGCATTATTTCTCTTAAAACCACTGTATAGAGAGAATCAACAAATAATTATCTCCCTTGTGCATTTTATCTTAAGACATTATAGAAAAATAACTGAGTATATATTGGCATGTATTCCAAAAGAGGTCAAATCTATTTTCAAGTAGGTATGAGAATTATGATTTTAGCTTTAAATAAGAATAAAGTTTCTAAGTATTATTATGCAAAACTCGGTAAGTTGTTTCATACTTTCTACTGCTAGACATGAATAAAGTAGGCTGCATGATCATCCATCAGGTGGGGTGCTACAGAAGATTCCTACGTAGGAAGTAGGTAGTGGCAAAATCTTCTTCAATTCCAGGATTCTACAGTTAGTTTTTTAATTTTTGTTTTGTTCTTTTTTCCCCTCAGTATAGAATTTTTGAATATTTCCAACTTCAGTGCAATTTATTTTTATTTTTATATTTATTTATTTACTTATTTGAAAGTGACAGAGAGAGGCAAATAGAGAGAGAATGGGCATGCCAGGGCCTCCAGCCCCTGCAAATGAACTCCAGATGTGTGTGCCCTCTTGTGCATCTGGCTAATGTGGGTTCTGGGGAATCAAGCCTCGAACTGGGGTCCTTAGGCTTCACAGGCAAGCTAGATATATTTGAAAAAAAACTATAGCTAGGTAGGTACAATAACTGTCAGCATAAAGATTTCTTTTCCTTAGCTGCTTATGAAATTACAAAAGGTAAAGGCAAAGGATTGGTAATTAATAATTCAGACTAAGGGCAGCAGTACTCATTAGGTGGTATGAAGAGACAACAAAGGCAGCGGTTAAGACAGGATGACTTTAGACCCTGACTGGTGTTACAAACAGCTAACAGCTTGGCACAAATAGAACCCCACCTGGACATCTCTTGTGAAAAACATCTAATTAAATATATTACAATAAGCAAAACAGATGACACCAGAGAATATGGTGAATATTTAATAGCTACTAATATGTTGGATGAGGTTCACAAAAAATAGAGAAAACCCACAATGGTGATTTCTTGGTGAAAGCATAAAGGTTTAATATATAGTTTTATGTTAATAACAAAGAATTATAAAACACAGCAGGTGAGAGCAAAAGGAAAAGGCAAATTTTAATTGAGCTGGTTACATGAAACCACCTTTAGCAGTCAAGCCTATTCAAGGAAGTTCAGACAACCAATGATCCTATGAGAATAGCACCAACTGTACTAACCAATGGCCTTTATAAACCAAACAAAGCATGGACTAGGAAGCTAATTAACTGCCACAGCAGCTAGCAGAGAGCAGAAACAGTGAGCCGATGCTGGCAAGAGGAAGCCCACCTCCAACAACACAAATAAGGCTCTACTTCCCAAATTGTGACTAGCTTGGGATGATGAAGCATTCAAAACACATGGCAATATGGAAGAGACTCCACATTCAAACTACCAGAGTGCTAGAGCTGAAAAACCAAAATACTAATTTAAATTAATTTATACTTAAATTTAAAACGACATTCAATTCAGATGTAAGTATGCTTGAAAAAATGTGGGTTTATGAATTCATTAGCTACACAGCTTCTAAAATCTCTACACATAACTAAGTATTTCAATAAAATTTTGAATCAGGGCATCAATGGGTAAGAATGCTTTTTGTGCAAGCATGAGGACCTTAGTTTTATCCCCAGTACCTATGCAAAAAGCCAGAAGTGTCTGTGCATGCCTGTAAACCCAATGACAGAGGAGGGGGAAGAGGAAGATGGAGATAGGAGCATCAATAGGGCTCACTAGTTAGCCAAGTCTAGCCAAAGCCACAGGGCCCACATAAGCCAGATGCACAATGAGGTGCATGCATCTGGAGATCATTTGCAGTGGCTGGAGGCCCTGTTGTGCCCATTCTCTCTTTCATACACTCTCTACCTCTTTCTCTCTCTTTGTAGTAATAAAATATAGTTTAAAAAAAGAAATGAGGTGTTGTCATTTACATTACATATAAATGTAAAATACAAACCAGATTTTGAAGATTTAGTACAAAAAAAGGCAGAACATGAGACACCTCGCTGATATTGTTAACACATGCTGTGGCAGGAAGCTTCAGGTTTGCTGAATTGAACTTCCAAACCAGGAACACTTATGGAGGAAGTAATATTTATTGAAGCTTACAGATCCAGGGGAAGTTCCATAATGGTAGAAGCAGCTGGCCTGCCTTCATGGGACCAAACAATAGAGAGAAGCCCCAAGCCAAAAGCCACCAGCACAGCACAATAAGCTTTACCCTTGAGTTATATCCTCAGTCCCTGTGAACAATTTCTGTAAGCCAAGAGTGATGGTCCACATTTGTGCTCCCAGCACTTAGGATGATCACCAGTTCAAAGCCAGCCTGGCTTGTAGGACAAGCTCAAAGCTAGCTTGAGCTGCATAGCTAGGTTCTGCCTCAAAAAACCAAAGGCTGAGGATCTAGGTGATGGCTCAAGTCAGTAAAGCATGAAAGTGTGAGGGTGTGAACTTGGGTTCCTAGTGCCCACATAAATGCCAAGTGTGGCAGTGTACACAAGTAATTCCAGTGCATGGCAAGTGGAAACAAAGATCCCTGAGACAAGGTGGATAGCCAAACTATCAAAATCAATGAGCTCTGGGTTTGGTGAGAGATCTAGTCTCAATAAATAAGACATGGGCTGGAGAGATGGCTTAGCAGTTAAGCGCTTGCCTGTGAAGCCTTAGGACCTCGGTTCGAGGCTCGGTTCCCCAGGTCCCACGTTAGCCAGATGCACAAGGGGGCGCACGCGTCTGGCGTTCGTTTGCAGTGGCTGGAAGCCCTGGCGCGCCATTTCTCAATCTCTCTCTCTCTGTCTCTTTCTCTCTCTCTGTCACTCTCAAATAAATTAATAAAAAAAAAAAGAACAATAAATAAGACATAAAGTGATTGAGGAAGACAATGTTGTAGTCTCAATAAATAAGACATAAAGTGATTGAGGAAGACAATGTTGACCTCTAGCCTCCACATGCACATACACAATTGGGCTCACATACAAACACCCACCATACAAATAAGTATACACACAAAAAGGAGCTGGGGATGTAAACCTAGCACTTGCAAGGCCTTGGAGTCAATCCACAGGCTACAAATAGAAATCAATCCAAACCTGCAAATGTGAAATAATATTTTTAATTTATTTTTTAAAATGCTGAATGTTGCTGAAATATTTTTAATTTTATTTATTTGCAAGGAGGGGGGTGGGGAGAGAAAAGTAAAAAAAAAGGAAAGAAAAGAGAATGAGTGCAACAGTGCCACTGAAAACAAACTACAGACACATGTGTCACTTTGTGCATCTGGCTTTACCTGGTGTGGTAGTTTGAATGGATGCCTCCCAGTAGACTGTTTTATTAAAGCTTCTTGGAATTTCAGCAGCCTGGCTAGAAGAGGTATCACTGTGGGCAGATCTGAATTCCAATTTAAAAACATGCAGAGCATTGGAGCTCTGCTGGCATTCCTGGTGTGTGCTTGCTTATGGTGCTGGTGGTGGTTTTTCTCTCTGTGTTCTGCCATTATGGAGCTTCCCCTGGATCTGTAAGCTTAAAATAAATCCTACTTCTCCCATAAACTGTGTCTGGCTTGGAGGTTCAACCCAGCAATGTGAAGCTAACTATGATACCTGGGTAATCAAACCCAAGCCATCAGGCTTTGCAAGCAAGTACCTTTAAGCACTGAGCCATCTCCCCAACCCTGAAATGTATTTTATATATGGGTTAAGTTAAAAAAGGTATTAAAATTAATTTCATGTTATTTTGACTTTAAATGTGTCTTTAAAAAAAATTTAAATTACTTTTGCACCTTGCGTCATCTATCAGAAAGTGTTGCTCAAGCCGGGTGTGGTGGTGCATACATTTAATCCCAGCATTCAGGAGACAGAGGTAGGAAGATTGCTTTGAGTTCAAGGCCATCCTGGGACTACAGAAAGTTCCAGGTCAGCCTGGGTGAGTGAGACCCTACCGTGAGAAAAAAAAAAAAAGTGCTGCTTTAAGGGACCAATGACCTAAAAAAAAAACAACTTGCCATTTGTTAAAGTATCTGTTAGTCAATTATTTTACGTGCAATATTTGTCATCTCCTACTATCACAAAATATTATTTAGGCTACCCAAAATTTTCATATTTATATATTACAAATTCATTTGTATCTTCATACAGAGGATGGTTACAGATCATTAACTCATGGTGGTTTAGTCATATTGGTTCCAGAATCATTGGAGATCTCAAAATCTATGAATACTCAAGTCCCTCGTATAAAAGAGTAATATTTATATGAACTTATCATACATCAACCTAAAAACCTTTAATTATATCTAGATTACTTTTAATATCTTACACAGTATAAATGCTACAGAAATGGTTATTATGTTGTGTCATTTACAGATGACAAGGAAAACTGTGCATGTGCAGTACATATGCATTTTTTCAAAAATTATAAATATTAATTCTATAGCTGCAGCTGAACTATATTCCTGTAAATTATTGCAAATTATGATAATATTTAATCATGATTCTGCAATTTGGAACAAGCAGTCAAGTAACTGAAGGATACTAATGTAAAAGCTTTGACTCCTATGACTCCCTTGCTCCTGTTAAACAATGCTTTTAGATCTATGACAGCCAAGTCAGAACCTTTAATTTATAAAAGTTAAAAAAGTAAGACCAATAATGTAGAAAAATTTATGTTTACATATACATGTTTTACCCTCTCTATAAATACTCTGTATATATACTCAAGTGAAAATGTCAGAATTGCATGTTTTAGCAATGCTTTTCCAACTTCTTTCACTCCATGGCACTTCACATCAAACTACATTTGTGAGGCACACTGGAGTAGTAAGATTGATAAAGGGAGGGCATCACTAACACAGCCTTCCCACATACAGTGCATTAACTGGGAAGCTCAGTTTTGAAGGCTCCTACAAAGTGCTGCCAGAAATTTCTGACCCATATTTTATTTTCATTTATCTCACATTTATTCTTATTTATGCCTATAGTTGTGAAAATACAACCTCTCAATATTTTTAATGGCAATATCTGATGAAGGCCACAAGATGGAGATATTACTCCATTACCTTAAGTATTTGTATTTATGCATTTTTCTGTACTTTTCCCAAAGGTCATACCTGCATACATTCCTTTACCTTTTAAGGCTGTATTAATTTCATGTTGCTGTCACTCAAAACTCCTTTAGGACTATTCTTTGGCAAGAGTCCTCAAGCCAATTTATAAACTTAACATGAGATTCATATTCAGATCTCGTTATCAATATAAGCAATATTTATCTACAGCTTGCTGACTTAATCCAGTGGACAAATTTAGCTTCAAATGACTATTAACTATTGCTAAAAATCAAATCCAATTATTTATTACAATGAAGATAATATAAGAAAATGCTGCAGACTTTGAAGGTAATTCAAAGTTTTAGTTTTAGGTTTTAGTAATGTCTTGAAAAATGTTATCATTAGTAGAAATTATGAAGCCTTTTCACAGTAACTACTTTCAAGATCAATCTTGTAGGTGTGAGACAAAAAGTCACACATAAGATTTTATATAACTACTATCGAATATACAACATGGTAGTCATTTGAGCTTATCTAATATCTAAATTAATATGTTTTACTTAAAATAGGAAGCCTATTTCCTACAATAGACAAAATGATCTATGCAAAAAATATCAATCAGATATGACTGGATGTAAATAAACCACAATTTCCAGCTTGCCTCCACTATTCCAGTTGTACAATAACTTCCTTAAGTCAAATTAAATCACCAACTATTAATAAAAAGTACTATTTAAAAGTCAGAAAAAGGACCAGAGAGATAGTTCAGCAGAAAGCCTAAGGGCCCAGGTCCAATTCCCCAGTACCTACATAAACCAGATGCACAAAGTGGCACATCTGTCTGGAGCTCATTTGCGCTGGCTAAAGGCCCTGGTGTGCTCCTTCTCCCCCCACCCAAATAAGTAAATAAATTAATATATATATATTATATATACACATATATATGTGTGTGTATATATATACATATATATATATGTATGTATGTATGTATGTATGTATAAAGTGTGGTCAGTGGTGGAATTCAGAAGGAAACCAGCTCCCTTCTAGCCTTCATAGTGCTAAAAAGTGCTATGTGAGCTGCTGGGGGGCATAGCAACCACTAACAGTATGAACAAGCAATAGATCCTACTAGTTACAAAATCAACCAACAACACTATTGCACACCTGTGCAACAGTGGCACACATCCTATGCAGGTAATCAACAGCTCTCTGATTGGATAAGAGACCAGCTCAGTGGGAGAGAACTCACACTTGGTACTGAGAACCAGGTCAGAAGCATAGGAATACACTGATCATAGACTCCAGAGAGAAGTTCCCTCTAATTTTTGGCCAAGAAGAATGGTTACACCCATCAAAAAGCCTCTCAGTTGGGCTGGAGAGATGGCTTAGCGGTTAAGGCATTTGCCTGTGAAGTCAAAAGACCAAGGTTCGATTCCCCAGGACCCACGTAAGCCAGATGCACAGGGGGACATGTGCCTGGAGCTCATTTGCAGTCGCTAGAGGCTCTGGTGTGCTCATTCTCTCTCTCTCCCCTTGCAAATAAATAAATAAAATAAATTTTTTAAAAAAGCCTCTCAATTAACTATGCTTAATTGCCTTTAATACAAACCATTCTCACTCTTGTTGAAGAATTTTTTTTTTTTTTTACAAATGGCAACAAAAACCTGGGAGAACCCAGATCCATCAATACACCAAGAAAGATAGCCAAATGCCTAGCATGAGATGAGCCACCTCTAGCACACCCAGGAGAAATCCAGAGGAAGTAGAGAATTAAACATAAGTGCTGTTCTTACTGCTATCCTGACAACCTACTCCAAGAAGATGGCAATAAACACTGAGGACACTCAAAATTCATCAAAGCAGAAATCTAGACAGCTCACTACTAATAGATTTGTAACATACCCCTAAGGGTCAGGAAATATTGCAGAAGAGGGAGAGAAAGATTGTAAGAGTCACAAGGGGGGAGGAGTATCCTGAGGCAGTGCTGTCCCTCTCTATCATCGCAGATACTGACTGCTGTATTCATAACCCCATGGTGAATACCAAAAACTCCACTAAGGAAGGCCCTCAGTGGAATGGGAGTGGGAAGAGGGAATTATAAGAGAATGACATAAGGGGAATGGGACCAACACATGATTTGTTCATACAGTGAAGTTCATAATTAATTTTTTTAAAGTGTAGTCATTGAAAATAACTGCTGATAAGATGTACAATTTCCAAAATTCCAAAAGTTAGAGGTTTCTTGGGAATGCATAAATTCAATTGATCACAGAATACCTTGCTTAATGTTAGTTTAGTGGTATAAATAATATTCTTTCTTTTTGTTTGTTTGTTTTTCGAGGTAGGGTCTCACTCTAGCTCAGGCTGACCTGGAATTCACAATGGAGTCTCAGGGTGGCCTCGAACTCACAGTAATCCTCCTACCTCTGCCTCCCGAGTGCTGAGATTAAGGGGTGCGCCACCACGCCCGGCAATATTCTTAAGGATTGGCTAGAAATAAAAACTTTCTACCTTCCTATAAGCATGTATATGAACCCTAAGATTTCCCTATAGTTTGTTAAATAACAATGATGTTCTTCCTATTTTTAACTCATTCTAACTAATTTTACTATACAGGTCACAATATGGCACTATGTACATTTTTGAAATTTTTATGCCTTTTATAATCAGGAGTTACGTGTATTCTAGAATTTGTTTGACTAAAGAAATTACTGCCTTTTAGAATTCTGGTGTTTGTTCTCAATGGTATCTTAAAACACTGCTTCTTTTCCATATTAATGCTTATACTATGGTAAGTCCTTTATTTAATTCTTGACCTTAGACTCAACTTTAATGTTAAACAACTCAAATTGTACTAGCTGGCTGGGTAACTGCCACAGCTAATACTTACCTCTTTACTAGCAATAAAATAGGGATCCAACTAATAAATAAGCATATTGTTTTATACACACACTTTTTCTAACCAAAAGAGTGGGATGTGGCTTGTTCTTGCTTTTGCAATATGCTTGATTATATATAAGATTCCAGTTGCTGGATGATGATAATCAGAAAATTTACTAAGTGAATGAATCCTAATCTTACTTAATTTGGTATTCAATACAAGAGGGAATGAAACGCAGATTCTAGGTTAAATATTCAGACAAAAAAACCTTTTAATAAATAGTAATATGGTAAACCCAAAATGCTTAGCTCTTAAAATGTTATTTGAAATATAATAAAAATATTTTTAAAATCATTAGTATATAACCCATATTTTACAAGTAAATGTTTTGATGAAAATAAAGATAATTAGTTTCATTATAAGAAGGTCCAGGCCCTTGCTTCCCACAATCTATAGTCTCTCTTGATTACAACTCCACTCATTCCTTTATTCACAACACTATCCAAAAAAGGCTTTGAAATTGTCTTAAAATTATAGGTGGAGTTCTTTGGCATCATTAGCATCCCAGAAGACCCAATAATACCTGCCTTAGGAAAAGACTTAAAAAATAGTTTAGTACCAGCTTATATGAAATGAATAGTTCACTGATAAGTTTTAACATAGGTGAGAACAGGTTTAATATAGGTAACAGCACTTTATCAAACTACTTGCTGTTACTTATAACTGCCATAAAATTTTTTCCCTCACCATCAAATCAAATATCTATCCTTATCTTCATCCTATCTTGTTTCATTCTGGACCATGAATAAAACATGATTTGGAAACTCACCATATTAATCTTAGGTAAGATGGTGACCTATGTAGTCATATTTTCAAATAGTTCTCAGGAATAATTATAATAACAGAAACCAATTCTACTTTTCCAGTTCAACTTGGGCTACGATCTATGAATATAAAAGGTAAAATAGGGCTAGAGAGATGGCTTAATGGCTAAGGAGCTTGCCTGCGAAGCCTAAGGACCCATGTCCAACCCTCCATATTCCATGTAAACCAGATGCACAAAGGTGAGGCAAGCGCAAGGCCACACGTGCTCACTAGGTGGCACAAGGATCTGGAGTTCAATTGCAGTGGCTGAGACCCTGGCCGCACCTGTTCTCTCTCCCTCCCTCCCTCTCTCTCTCTCATGCTCTTGCTCTCTCTTAAAAAAAGAAAAGAAAGGTAAAATACTAAGTCTGTTCTAGTAATTCGTGTAAAAAAAAAGACTAAACCAAATAAAGGAAGATTAAACTAAATAACTTCTGTTCTCTCAGCTGTAGATTGTATGTAGCAAGATTTAAATTTTCCTAAGACTTGCCTTTTCCCATAAAATATACTTAGGCAATCTTCATTAAACTACATTACATTAAACAGGGTGTCTATACAAACAATCCAATCTTATTCAAAGATGTATATAATTAAATAAGTACTTACTCATCTCTATATGAGAAAAATGATTATGATAGCTACCATTCTAGAATTTAAAAACTAAAAAATAAATTTGTATTCTGCTATTCAAAAAGGAAAAAGCTATTACTTAATAATGCACATTTACAGAGGAATAAACCTAATATTAAGACTGAACTAATGTGATAATACCACAGTGTGGTGGTTTGATTCAGGTGTCCCCCATAAACTTAGGTGTTCTGAATGCTAGCTCCCCAGCTGATGGATATTTGGGAATTAATGCCTCCTGGAGTGAGTGTATTGTTGGGGGCAGGCTTATGGGCTTTATAGCGAGTTTCCCCATGCCAGTGTTTGGCACACCCTCCTGTTGCTGTGTCCACCTTATGTTGGTCAGAGGGTGATGTCCACCCTCTGCTCATGTCATCGTTTTCCCCTGCCATCGTGGAGCTTCCCCTCGAGCCTGTAAGCCAAAATAAATCTCTTTTTCCCAGAAGCTGCTCTTGGTTGGGTGATTTCTACCAGCAATGCGAACCGAACTGCAACACACAGGTTCAGGGGATACTACAAGAACAACTAAAGATGATTGGCCATAGCACAGATTCACCAGTCACGTATGAAAAAGGTTAAAATCTTCATGTTTAGAAAAGGCTGTGATGATGTCTGAGAAGGTCCTATTAATGACTTTTTCCATCCAAAAAAGAAAAAAGACCTGAAAGGCATCTTGGTTGATTCCAGTTGCTACCTATTGTGAATACAGCAGTGACAAATATGGTTGAGCAAGTGTCTCTGTAGTTAATAGTAGTCCTTAAGGTATATGCCTAGGTCCCACCGGGTCTGCGCCTGTGCGGGTGCGGGTTTGCTCGCCGGCCCAGCCGGGCAGCTCCAGGCATGGGGCGGGCGCCCGCCACCAAGGGTGTGCTGAGATTAGTTTCCTGCTTTGTCTGGGAACTGCAGATCTGAACTTGGAAACTCAGTTTGCATGGGAAACCCAGTTATTAAAATTGATTATAGAAGAGCAAACCTGACAAGCCAATAACAATGGAAAAAATTGGGAGCGTTACCAAAAAGCTGTCATCCTTAACACCAGGCTTAGCTGGTGGCACAGGATGCAACCTGAGGAGCATCTATACATCTAAGTACTTCAGCAAAGAACAATAACATAGTCCAGCCTTGTTGGGGACCTTCTGCACTCCAGACTACTCCTGAGTGCTTTCCATGATTAGCTCACTGAATTGAGCCAGCCTATGAGGCTAAAAGAGTCCTTCCTGAAGAAGAAAGGTCTTAAGCAAC